>NC_091825.1:146970611-147287278 GCF_038994185.2 Dermacentor albipictus | reverse complement strand
TTGTTGAAGGAACATGGGGGCACTTTGGTTTTTAATGTGTTCTAAAGCTCATTCTCATCTGCATATTAGCTTTGCTAAAAAGTTAGCACAAGTTTTTTATGCAAGGTTACCATTCCTCTTTTTAGTTAATTATCTGAATAGGTTAGAAATGGTATCGATGCAGGCTGGCATGGTGCTTTCTAACTAAGCAGCAATAGCTTGGGAGCGGATAATTGTAAATTTGATATTTTTTCATGTAGGATACTTTGGTATGTGTAGTGTTAAGGTGTGAGCGAAGCGAAGTCCTTGTATTTTTCCACTGAAAAAGTTGAAAGCTATTGTCATTGCTGTAATCATGTCACATGTTTACACAATAATGAAATCAGATTTGTCAGTCCTGAATAAAACCATGTAATGTAACTACACGTGAACGGTCATATGAAACTGCATTTTTTGTTTATATAGCATTCTTGAATTGTTACTGTAGATTTAAGCAACAGTGATGCTACAACATAGACATGAACCAACAAACAAATGATTTGGCAGAAGCTTGTTTACTTGTTTATTATACAAGTCATTACTATAATAAACTACATCAAAGGAAAGAAAAAAGGAACTTAAGTTACTGAATGAATACTTTATATTGGTCAAACTACTTTCAATTAAATTTTTGAATAGGCTTGCACAATTGTAGGTGATGTGCTCCCTAAGAAGAGCACTTGACTGTAAAAGCAAGCCCTGTACAAAAAGGCAAAGTGGTACCATCAGTTGGCCATCGTCCAGAGGTGTATGTAGAGTGCTCAGCGATTGAAACAGGATGTTCGTAGCGCATGACTGCCAGCGCATCTTGTGCTGACGATGCTGATACATAGACACCGAGCTGACGCTTTGGATGCATTGTGGTATACGGTGAAAACGAGAGCCTTTGTGACACGCTGTGGTTGCATTTGATCTCATAACAATCATCCAGCACTCACCAGTGGAACAAAACAGTGGTAGCAGCCATGCATTGTATCATGTTTTGATCACTGAGCACTGTACATTCAATGTAATAGTAAGCCAGTGGACTATATTAACATTTTACATATAGACAGAATGATGCATCTGAGAGCACGTAGAGTCTCTCACTCACATTTGTTCTTATTGTGATCTGTACGAGAGTCAGCATGACAAGTGCACACAAGGCTGGAATGTGCCGAGGCAAGCAGTGTTAGTGGTGCAGTGTTGATGGTGCGCTAAAGCATTCTAATAGCATACAAGGTGGTATCAAAACGTTTTGAGACTGGCCTTGTTCTGAAGAAAGTAATTTGTTTATGCGCATTCAAACACTCACCTTCATAATATTCCCCTTCCGGAGCAATACAGTACTTCTGGTGTTGCCATTTTCCAAATATTTATTGGAGGTATTTTTTCCTATATGAGTTGAGCACCTTTTGTGAGCTATGCTTGATTTCAGGAATCATGTCAGAACAGTAATCTTTGAGCTAGGTTTTTAATTTTGGTAAGAGAGCAAAATATGTGGGACCAAAACTTGACGATTGAACTGTCTTTCACGCCGACAATCATCACTAGGGTTGAAACTTACGTGTACACGTACAACCTTGAGAGGAAGCAACTTGAGAGGAAGTCGTTGAAGTGGAAATGCCCAACATCTCCACAACCAAAGAAAGGCTGGGCATGTGCGCAGCTTGACAAAGTTCATGCTCATTGGCTTTTTTGGCATTGGCAGTATTGTGCATCATAAGTTTGTCCTGAATGGCCAGACTATGAGCAGAAAGTTTTATTGACATATCTTAGGGCTTCTGAGTGAGGACATTCGGCAAAAACGGCCTGATCTGGCACAGATGAGGAGCTGGGTGCTGCATGAAGACAGTGTACCCTGTCGCAGGTCACACACTCGCTTCTCGCGGGAAACATGGTTTTGCTTCCATATTCACCCTCCTTGTCAGATTTGGCGCCTGCTTATTTCGCTCTCTTCTCAATATCAGAAAATTTCGGCAGAACCCATCTTACGATAGATGTTGACTTTAAAGCAATTAGCATTGAAGTAATTTAGTGACATTCTGTAGTACCACAGAAACACATCATGTATGATACATGTATGCAGCCTGGCTCCTCTCTTGGCCTTCTCTTGACACATTGTGCCATGTGGCAGCCCCATTGCAAAGTTCTTATGTGGTGCATGTGTGAATATTCAGAGAAGATTGTATGAATATATATGACGAGGATCTAGTACCACCCAACACTGGATACGACACAGACCCAGTGGCATGTACCCAGTGGCCCCAAGTTGGCATCAGAGAGGTTCATTGATGTGAGGCACATACCCGTTGAAGAAAATTACTGAAGTTTGGCACATACCCTGTTGCACATACCCAGTGATGCAAATTAATGTCAAAGAGGTTTTTTTCAAGTCCATAGGACTCATACCCAATTGCACATTGTTGCCAGTTGCCACAGTGACGTTAAAGGGACCCTGAAACGATTTTGACGATATTGTACAAACGTCCCGACTCGTTATAGTACATCCTGCTGATCATTAATAGACGCATCTAAGTGCTCTGCGTAAAGCATGTAATTTAATATAAGGCTTTAAAAATGTACAGGCGCCGACAAAAGTGGTATACTCCATGCAGTCCACGCAGCGGGAGCCGGAGCAACGGCAAACTGCATCGCAATGCCATCTACAGGCAGCATCTGGGAACATGTCTGCCGATAATAAAGGGCACCCATTGGCTGTCTCGATCCCAGATGCCGCCTGTAGATGGCGTCGCGATGCAGTGTGCTGCTGTTCCGGCTCCCGCTGCATGGAGTATACCACTTTTATCGGCGCCTGTACATCGGTGCCGATCGCAGCACACTGCTCGGCGGAATCTTCAGCTGCCCCTACCCACATGAAGTCATGTGGGCGAGCTATCCAATTGGCTGCCTAAGGCGCGTTATCGATAATTTTTCCACCTTTATGGTGCACAAATGATCTTCGTAATAGTTGAAACGTTAGTTAATTTGTTTCTATAAAAAGAAAGTAACAGAAAGAGAGTGCACAGGAACAATATCTCACTACACTTAAGCACTTCCGGCATAGAGCAAGCGTCGTCTGCTTGTGTTACAACATGCTCCATTTCGACGAGAGCTCCACAGTCAGAGTTGGTCTCAGTTTTTTCGCGAGCACTATGATTCAACTTTGTTGTGTTGTGGATTGCAAACGTAGCGACTGGCAATATGTCAAGCTGCGACATCGTGTGCCGCTGCAAAGCAGCAGACGAGCTGACTGGCAGCAGTGCATCGAACTGCCGCTAGACGATCAGTGCCAGGATTTGTGCATTTGAGGCCGTCACTTTACACTGGAAGATTACTAACGCAATAGAGTTTCGCGAGTCCGGCATTAGGGTAATCGCAAGAGCAATGGGACAGGGCCTGGCCGCTTGACTGTGTCGTCTCATGGGATGAGCAGAAGTGCAAATGTGAATGGTCTGCATGGTGCAGCCACCTGGTAGCACAGAGCTCAACCACACACAGTAGCAGCAACAAAATGTATTCTTCTTTGCGGCTGGTGTAAATTTTTCGCAGGAGTGTAATTGTTAACACATTGTTTTTGTAAATGTTTAAAATGTTTTACACTTGGTTAGAGCAATATTAGCTCTTTGTTTGGCTGGTTAAGCCCTGCACCAACGGTTGGCTGGACCATGGAGATCGATCCGGCAGCTCACGTACGTCTACGCTAAAGTTACTTCATCAGCTTGAGTTTATGCCTCCAGCCATCCGTCGAAACGCCCAGCTCGCTTGTGGTTACCGGAATACCAGACACGTTCGATGCTGTGACGGAATGCTCGCAACGCATGCTGCTTCGATAGCCCTCACTCGGGGTCGACTGCCAAGCAGCTGGAGGAGAGCTCGGAGAGGCTTCGCGCGCTCGTTTCTAGAAAACTGGAAGTCGTCGACACGATGTGCCATCATGACGCAGAGCCAGTGAAGGTGAAGCTTAGCTCCGATCACTCGGCGAACGAGCTGAGGAGAAAATGCGTGACTATGGAAGAGGGTAACTTGTAATCGTCCATAGCTCTCTTAATATAGATGTTTCATACAAATTTTGGAGTGAGTGATTAACTTTAACTGTACCCTATGTGTCTACAAAATTTGTCCGAACAGTTTCAGGGGCCCTTTAAAAAACAACTCCAGTGATTTTTTGATGTTCACTGATCTTAGTAAAAATTTGAATATGCATTCTCTTTTGTGCTCTGATTATCTGTGCTGAACAATATGGCTGCAAGTCATTTAGTTTTCCTGAGAATCACTTTTAAAGGTTGGTTGCGTTCTTGATTGACGACTTTCTACTGGTCACCGTGTATTTATGACGTCAGAGACTACACCGCCACTGTCGCTAAAACAGTAGCTGAAATCGCTACTGTCTGGTTTCGAAAATCTGTAAGAGCTCCCTGTGTAGTCAGGAGACATAATCGCATTGCTTCTATGGCATTAGCGCCACGTTTACTGCATGTTTAGCGCGCATTCTGTGTGTTTACATTATGGTAGTGTAGGATCTGACGTCATCAACTCATCGTGACGTCACACAAAGCAGCTACACGTTTCGCTTTTGGTATCTTGTTTATTGGTTATTTAATATTATTGATGAATTTATAAGCAAATTGAGCCACCCTATCGGTGACAGGACTGTCAGTGCCATCTGAAAATGACAGTACCCTAATATGGTTAGAAAAACGCCAGAGCTGCCCTTTAAGGAGGTTCATTGAACAGCAGCACGTTGCCAGTGAACAAAGTTGTTCCGACAGTGGTTTCGAACCCTGTGCCCTCAGCATGACAGCAAGATGTGCTACCCAATAGACTATAAACTACTTAGTGATCTGAGTTGGCCGGAAACAGAGACATGGATGGATAGATAGTCAGCCCCCCCGAAAGTTTGTGATGTACCCTAAGCATGCTGATCACATTAAAACCCAGCCCAATGGTCGCCATTTTGACACAATAGCTGAAATCGAGCACAAATCCCTGCGGTACCTTATTTTTAAATAAAGGAATGTAATGCAAAATACAGTAATTACCATTTGGGCCTTTAGCTGTTGTAGTTAGTCACTGGCCCCTAACAGGTACAACATGCACAGTACTGCAAACTACAAACAAAACACACACGTCAAGGACGTGTAACCATCTGCCACACATACTAAAATGCACATGCAGGAAAGAATACTTCCATTAAAATTTGAAAAGTGGCAGAAACACTGGAAGGACTGTATTGCTGTGCAAGGGGACTCTTTCAAAAGTGACATTGTTTTCATGCACACAAATTACTTTTTTTTTCAAAACAGAGCCAGTCTCAAAACTATCTGATACTGCCTCGTACTGGGGAAGTTATTTCATTTTATTACCTTAAAGACCCCTTGCGGGGTATTACATAAGGGGTGGGTGGTACAAAAATACAGGAGGTTTCCCACAATGTTATTTTACAGACAGAATACTCGTTACTTCTTCCATGAAGGCAGATCTTCCATGAAGGCAGATGTGACCCACAACTGACCAGAATACCTTAGAAGACCATGTTGGTAATTGAAGGATCTCATTATGTGTTAGTGAAATTCTAAGAGATAAGTGGTTAACCCAAAACTTCTAATTTTAAACTCCCAAAGGAAGCTAAACTGAAATAGGAGAAGCTATGCTCACTGCAACATTTAGTAAATGACAAAGTATCTACATATCTCAACCATAAGCCACCGGTGGTACTTTAGATTTGAAGAAACACACTACCCTTTCATCATCCAAAGTATAATCTTTCTTTGCACTGTAGTATAAATATTATTTTACAGGTTCTTTTTATTGCTGCAAAAGTTTGGAAATATTGGTTTGCAGTCCACTTGAACAAAAAAAGAACCTCGACAAATTAGCAATAAAAAATAAATATGCTGTGTAAAGGACAGGGACTTGCATATTGTTTTCTTCATCAGTATACAAGAAAATTTCCCAATGCATTATGTTTCCTTTATCAGTATACAAGAAAATTTCCCAATGCATTATGTTGATTAATTCATTCGTCTTGTTATCTGAGGACAGAAAAATGTTGCCTGATAAAATATGTATCCTTGTCTCTGGCAACCTCATGTACTTATGTTTACTTACATGAACAGTTTTTTGAGACCAATTGATGTTTTTTTTTTCAGTGAAGTTTTGCTTTACTGCAGTTTCAGGCATGAAGCATTTAGCGCAGACACTTTGTGTAAATATAACAGCAGTGTGTTGTCATCAGTCCTTGTGGTTGTAGTCCCAGATATGTTTTCCATGGCCTCCTCTTCTGTCTGCCCACACAACCACAGATTTGACACGCGGGCCGTCAGCCAGCTCCAGCCTTCCAATGAAATGTTGGTCATTGCCTTTCCTGTAGCCAAAGCGGTGCTGTCCATGTGCAGAAACCTCTGCAAAACTTTGATGAATGAACAAAACAAAAATATTTTTAAAAATGCTTGTGATTGAACATAAGCGCATTTACACGATTACAACGACAACTTTGTAATGCTGGCCTTGCACAGTGCTCGGGATCGTGCTGCGATTGCAACTTTATTTTTTTCCCCTAATTCACTGGGCTTTGCTACTAAGCTCCTCAGCGTGATGGGAAAGCCGGCCGATCTGCGTAAGCTTCCCCACGCTACTCAGTTGCCAAAGGTGAAGCACAGTGAGACGGCTGCAGGAGCTTGATTTCGGCGAATTATCTTGTTTATTTATTTAAACAGACGTAAGCGACTGATAGAACTAATGGAAGGCTTTATTATATTTATGCATAGGTACGTGCCTAACGGGCCATGTGAGCGTCATTTTCCTATAAAGCTAAATATTGAAGTTATATCGGCTTCGTAGCTGTGTTGCCTTTAAGAGAAGACCATACAGTGCGTAATGGTCATTGTGTCACTGCGCAAATGCGTTTTGTTGAATTCTGATACACGACATCCCGCACGAATACCTCCAACCAGCTTGTATTCATTACGTATTGTTAAAAAAAAAGAAAAGGAATTGAGAGCCATCGAGCTTCTTTTGATTTCCCCTTGAATCACGCGTATCAGTAAGTGGATTGGCAGAAAATGCGCACTGCCAGCAGCTTTCACTCCTCGTGATCGTTATTTCATTCATTAGTATGTGCAAGCCGTGAATTCTCGAAGGATATGTTTTTATCCCTACACAAATTGTAGCTCTGGTATGATGGTGCGAATGTAATATCTTACGTAACAAATTTATCACCTGAAAAATTTGGATGCTCCTTTGTCCTCACTTCGATCGCTCGAAGTACTGTGTGCACCTCCGTGAATGGTGTCTGCATCGCGAATCAGCTGGACACCCGACATGGCGGCAAGTTCCGACGCAGCCGCCGGCGTTGGGTCTGTGCGCGGTAACCTTATTTCATCGGGGTCACGGGTCGGACCTTGCTCGACATTTGTCGAATTCGGTGGGTCTTGACGCAATCCGACGGAGGCGAGCTCGCCGTCACTTTCAATTAGAAGTGTAAAGCCTTCCACTGTGTCGTTCAGCGCACGGGAACTCGCGCTTTGGTTTGCCGGATCCACTGCGTCCTTGCTTGCGTCACTGTAGTTTAAACGGTCAGTACCCGTTATCGATTCGTGGTCAGATCCGACATCATTAGCGGCTGCTTTTTCTAAGGTCGAGCTGGCGTCGATTTTCGGCAGGCCTCCTTTCTGTGCCGGAGCATCAGGGCTTGCGAGATTACTTTCTCGACGGGCCAGTTCTTGCGAATCCTCGTCGCTGACGTCTTCGGGGTACGAGTCGTGGTAATAGTCTTCTTCGGCGTGGTATTCCGGCGAATAGTCGTAGTAATCCTCTCGCGACTCACGACTCGTCGGTTCTTCGGGCGGCCGGTGCACTTGACGAGTGCGTTTTACGGCAGGCTGCCTCGTCTGCTGTTCCCGCTCTTCGCTCCCGACGACGGGATCCAAACCGTACACTCGCGGTCGAACCACGGACGAGTCGGTCATGTGGTCCTCCGGTCTCTGCTGGTCTGGTTCGCAGGTGCGCCGCCGTGCTCCAACAGTGCGGCACTTGCTTCGTCGGGGCCACTTCACGTCTGCTGCCAGCTTGCGCCGCCTTGGTTGGAAAAGGGTTAGCTTCGGCCGTTTTTTCCTGCGCCGAATTCTCCGGGGCTTGGAGCTGTTTGAGCTTCCTTGTCCTAATATAGCGCCGTCGTCACGTTTTGTTGCGGCGTCAACCCGGTGGGCTGAGTCGTGACCCGTTCTCGTCTCACTGGTTCTGGTTGCCCCTGGAAACTCGGGGAGCCGCTTTGTTGCAGTTGGCTTGATAGTAGCCGTTCTGCCGCGAAGCAGTCTCGGCCTCTTCGGGGATGTCGCGGCGGTCACCGACGAAGATTTCCCGCTAAAGGTGTTCCCGGCGCTCTTAGATTCAACGCTGGGCTCTGGCGCTAGGACCTTGTAACCGTGCAGCCTCGACTGATTCAAAGGTACTCGGCTGGCCAATGCGCTCGCGCTGCCGTTATGTGACGCTAGTGGACTCGCGTTTAGCAACAAATGCTTCGACACAGCACTTGGTATAGCACGGCCCGGTCCACGGGCAAGTGCAGCGACTTCTTCGGGTACTACATGTACTCTGGAGCATTCCACAACTGACCGGGAAGTCCCCTTTTGGCACGACGGCGTGCCTGTTGGCGTATGCACGCGGTTTTCAGGTGATGAAACGTCGGAAGCATTTGTCAGACCATTGATCACCGCGAGTTCGAGTGCTGTATTTGCCGTACGAGTGTTCGGCTTGGACGACACTCCGTTCGTGGAGTTGGTGGGCTTTACCTGCTTGTCAATGGCGTCGACGAACCTATTGGTGTCCGCGAGTAACATTTTCCAGGCTGGATGTTCATGGTATGAAAACCTGACAGACCTAGCGGGCTTAACGGCTGGTCTCTTCGTTAAACCAGCTGGAGTGCGGATTCTTGCTTTTTCTCGATTTCGCAGTGGTTCCACGTGCAGATTCCAACCCAGTTTGCTGCTAATGTCGGCCGATACAATGACTGGATATTCTTTGGAAGCTTCTCCAAAAGCTGGTGGATATAGATCGTCGAGAGGAAATGTCTGTATTGCTGTCAGCACTGTGCAGACTGCTGGTAGCTGCGAAGCACGAACCAAAACGCACACTTTACAGCTGCTATATTAGTGTTTTGTTTGCAAATATACAAACAAAACACAAACCCTGTGCTCCACACACGAGTTTTTTTTTACTGTTTAGAATGCAGCATGTGCACGTTACTGATTGCACCGTAACGTGCACATGCTTGCGCGCTGAAGGCGTTAGGCGAAACGCATCCGAAACACACACACACACACACACACACACACACACACACACACACACACACACACACACACACACACGCGCGCGCGCGCGCGCGCACGCACGCACGCACACCTGGTGCTTTTTGTCCTTTCAGATGCGCTACGCCTAAGGCCTTCAGTATGCCGTGCCAACAAGCACAACGCGCAATCTTTGTGGGCTACTACGGCTGTTCAGCGCTCCACTTCCGTGACACGCCTCGTATGTCCTTGAGCAACGCACTCACAATTCACTAATGTGACAGGTCACAAACGTAGCGTCCGTTTTCAGCATTGCTGTGTTTCGTGCTACGTATAACCATTGCATGCTTCTAGTCGAGTGACGAAAGCGCGCTGCCACATGCATTTTTCGCACATGCATACCACGCGCCATGATTCTTCGCATACACGAATTACGTGAGGTGCTGCGGTGCAAGTCTGTTCCTCCAGGATTTTTCGCTTGTGGAATTCCAGTGAATGGACGCTTTAGCTCGGTGCCAACTCCGGTATACCTGATGCTCGTACAAGCAATGATCGAGCAAAATTTGTTGGTTTAGCGGCTAAGGATCTTCGTTGCTATAGCACGAGATCGCGGAATCGAATCCCTGCCGCGGTGGCCGCATTTCGATGGGGGCAAAATGCAAAAACGCCCGTGTACTGTGCGTTGGGAGCACGTTGAAGAACCCCAGGTGGTCAAAATTAATCCGGAATCCCCACTACGGCGCGCCTCATAATCACATCGAGGTTTTGCCACGTAGAACCCATAAATTCAGTTCAATAGCGTGCTGCCAGAACCCAAAGCTGCCGTTTATCCTACAGTTTTCTTGCATAAGAAAGTAACTCACTACTAAGCGTTCACATTGAGTGCATCCTCAATTTCTAACCGCGATTATCAGCAGTATAGCAGGCAGACAAGAATACTTAATTAGGAGCTTCCGACGAAAACGTTCCAATATACGCCCCACCCCTTTTTAAATTTTCTTGTCAACGTGGCATGCATTGAGCTCGGCGTATTTTTCCAGAGTACTATAGAGCAACCTTTTAAACAACTTGGCACGACAGTGATTGTCTCCGCGAAGCCTCAAACGCAGAGCCCTGCGTACGCACCAGCATGTCGAACGGTTGAGGTGTCGACGACCACCCGGAGCTGCTGAACACACGCTGCAGGTCGTGCGATTCGGCCCAACGTGGAAGACGTGTCTCATTCGGACAGTTCGCCGCCACTGACGGCGTCTCGGCTGACCTGCTTCCCCGTCCAACCACACAATTCTTCGCACGCGCGACAGTGGCTACACTTCGATCCTTTGTTCTGGAAGGCGAAGCCACAGTTCCGTGACGGTCTTCGATTCGGCACCACTCGCTGCTCAGCCCACCAGACAATGCGGAACGACGGTCATTTACGTGCAACTTGCGGTAAAAGTGAAGCAAACGAAGTACAAGTACAAACGAACAACACTTTTTTTTTTTGTTCCCCACACGAGGCTGCTCCACTCGACGAGTTTTGCAAAGATCTTCGCCTACGTGTTCTGTGGGCTGCACGAAGCGCACGCGTCTTCCGCAGTTATGTTCGTTTTTTAACGTCCTGTCTGTTGAAGAATCGGATGACTCTCGCTTTTTCTCAGTGGAGTTCATTCCGAGAATTCTTAAATATCTAAGAAAGTAAGCACTCAAGGCCCGGTCACTTGGGACCAGTAATAGCGTTTATTCTTTAACAATTTTGTTAGTGGAAGAGAAATTAAGGTCAAAGTTTAATTCCTTAAATTTCGTGCCGACACCTCCACGCCGGTACGTCACATGACGTCACCGATTTCAGAGTTTTGTTCGTATTTGGGCCGCGTTAGCTCAGTGAAAGTTCCCGAAACTTTCCATATTCAGTCTTTGGCTCCTTTAGAACATAATGTAGTCGATATTTATCCCTAAATTAACTATAGGCCCTTGCAGACGCCGTCGAAATCTGTGTCGTCACGGCAAGCTGGTGCGGGAACTTCAAGGCGGCGTCGACACCCGTCTTTTAGTTTTGCGCTAGAGTGCACTATTTGGCGCCTTCTCGTGCTTATCGAGCTTCTCCTGCCGGTAAGAGAGGCGTTTGTTTGGTATTGTGAACGGATAAAATATCAATACAGGGGAAATCATTTTTGCTCATTAGTGTCCATTTAAGACATGTACACACTTATCAAGGCTTCTCTCAGCGGCAATGTCCAGGAGCCAATGTTAATAATTGTCACACTGCAAGAGACAATGGAGTAAGACAAGAAGCAGCAGCTTGTAACATATGAAAAAAGAAAAACCAAATTCATACAGGAACTCCTCTGGTAGTTGTCGAAGTATGCGTAAGCATTGTGAATCTTGCTCATCACCATGCAGCCCGGTGTCATTATTAATGTTACGCGCCTTCATCCGAACAGTACAAACCCTTATCAACCCTTATCAGTTATCAATATTATCGGATTCCCGACCTGGGTATCATGGCTGCTGCTCTACATGTCAGATGGACCCAGGTCATCCTTACCTCGGATATGCTCCTGACTCGAAGCTTTTTTTTTCTTTTTCATGGCACTCGACTTAATTCGTTCGTTTTCGCAAACTGCGTGCCTCGCTCAGGTTCCCCTTCCACCATTTACGCGGCGGCTGCCAATTCTCTGGTGCGCCTTCGCAAGGTTCACCCCCGCATCGATGTAGTTCCAACTCCAATTAAAGAACTAGTCGATATCCTTACCCCAGGTCTCTCCCCGCATTGCCAAAGGTACGATCTGTCCTTCCATAGGCCAAGCTGGAAGCTCATAACGGCCAGCTTACTTGACGCCAGGCGAGCTACGTTCATGTTCATGTACCGCCTGGCACGGTGCTGTCTGCCGGTGAGCTACAGACGATTGGCAGCCATCCCAACACGTCGTGTGTGCCCTTTTTGTGGTAGACGTGAGGATACGCTACATATTTTTTCACAATGTTTGCTTTCCACAGCTCTCCTTTAACGGATAGCTAGTCTTTTTATCCTCCCAGGTGTTCCTTTTCAGACTGTTCGTTTTTTGCAACCTTTGCCTAAGCAGGCGATCGACCATTTCGTGCTACTTGTAGAGTACTTGTACCAAGTTTGGCAAGCACGCTGTGATGCAGTTTTCGAGGGGCGGGCGCCGGGCCTTCACGAAGCGCTTGCAAAAACACGGAAAGAGGTCTGGTTCCATACCACCTGGAAGCGGCATCACTTAGGCGAGAAGTTTCTCAAAGTATGGGCTCGCACTACCGTGATCTTTGACGAGTCAGGCAGAAAGCTCCCTGTTAAGTTGTGATGCATGCGTCTAAGGTCTCCCGACTTGGCCGTATGCGCCATTCGATACACGTGTTTTTCGTTTCAATGGAACCCAGAAACGGTCGTGGCGCACCCTCGTGCGGTCGCGTTGAACCGCGGACGGCTTTGGTGGTCTCCACGGTTGTTTGCCCTGACCTCTTCTGTGTTAAGGCAATCCGAGGGTCTGTCGAGCTCAAGTCCTGTAAGACCGACATGGCTGTTTGTGTGGTGAGCGCAGTAGCTAAAAGTTTGTGCTGCTCTACAGCAGCCCCCTTACCTGTTGGCCCTAGCCGAAGCCCAGTCAACCCAGGTAGAGGGGGAGCGCCGGGGTCATTGTACCGAATGACGCTGAATTGATGAGTACATGAATGCTCCGGGACGCGTTACCTACGGGTACCATGTATTCTTCCCATTTGACAACGGCGCGCCCTTAACGATATATCGCATTAATAGGTCGCCTGCTTCCCGAGTCGCACCCTCGAGGTGCTTCGCCATCGCAGTATCCATCGCTGTGCCGATGTGCGCGCTGCCGACGTACTCGCCCGAGTGAACACCAAGATGACGTTTGCTCGGCCCTCGTAAATTGTGTGATTGTCGTAGAGATAAGGGAAGAAGAAGAAGTCGCCGAAGGGAGCGAACGCACTTCACGTCGGCTCCGTTTTCCAAGAATTTCGCTGTGATTATCGCTCATTCACCTCATGAATGTAACACCAGCTTGTGCAGGAAGTCACCAAGATTCTACTGGCACCATATTCAAGGTGGGAAACGACTTCCTTCCCAATCACAGAGGCTTTTCACCAGCTCCACGCTAACCCTCACCGGAGCTCGCTTCGCCGGAGCGGTGATGGAAGTTCAAGTGAACGGGGAGGACATCTCCCCTGAAGAGTTTCTCCAAGGCAACGGTTGGTGCACCATTCGATACAAGACCCAATTCAACCGCGAGGCCGCGCAAAGCAACACCCAGAACGGAACCCACTCCCGCACCGGCGAGGGAGCGAACGGCGACCGACAGCGTTCGCGTCAAAGACAGCGTAACGTCAAGCAGCAAGTCATCAGGAACAGTAAAATGCCACTACTCCCACGAAGTGATTTCAAGGTCGTGATACGACCAAGAGGAGGCCTCGACGTTGCCGCCACCGGAACCGTGCTCCTCGCGTCGGCCATTTACCGGGCGGCCAACGTACCGGGGCAAGAAGCAGGGGAGGACACGGTGTGCACCAACAACCGCCAAAACATCATAGTCGTGAGTACACCTCACGCTACTCACGCCGCTAAGTACAGACAACTAGAAGCCATCACCATCGGTGATCGCCGCCACGAGGTCAGTGCCTATGAGACGGCCCCCGACTACACGGTGAAGGGAATCATCAGGGGAATCCCGTTGGAGGAGGACGCCAAGTCCATTCACACCAACATCGTTCACGCCCGCAACCCCGACGCCCTGGCAGCCAAACGGCTCAGTAACACCAAGACGGTCATAGTGGCCTTTCAGGGACCGCGAGTGCCCTCCTACGTCAGGTACGGCGGCGCCCTACTTCGCTGCACCCTGTATCGCAAGCAAGTCGACATGTGTCACTGCTGCGGGAGACTCGGTCACCGCATGGACGTGTGCCCCAATCCTCAGGACAAAGTGTGCCGTGGTTGTGACGCCCTCAACCCAGGCCCCGACCACCAGTGCTCCCCACGTTGCAAGCTGTGCGGGGGAACACACATGACAGCGGATCGCAACTGCCGCGCAAGGTACAAGACCCCCTACGTCGTGACAAAGAGGCAATGGGAACGACACAGGGCCAACGAGGAAGCGGAGGCGGCCGCCAAAGCCACCAGCCCCGCCGGCAAGCCACGCTCGAGATCCAGGACCCGCAGCCGAGGCCGCTCCCGGTCCCGGAGCCGCACCCCAAACCCACGGCAGCAGCAGCAGCAACGCCGGTCTCGCAGCCGCACCCCCAGAAGGACCTCAACAAGAGACACCGAAACCACCGAGAAGGTGAGCTGGGCAGATGCGGTCACGGGAAAACGAGCACCAACCACGAAGGCTGGCGACAAAGCACCCGCTAAAACAGAGACGGAGGTAACTAAATTAACACAGGCGATACAAGCGCTGCAGAAGCAAATAGAACACATGCAGACACAGATTCGCGAAAAAGACGACCTCATACAACAACTCCAGCATGCCGTGAAGAGCGGTACCGATACAGAGGCCATGCATGAGACTCAAGAACAACCAATAGACGACGACGAAGTCGTATACCCCTACACTAAACGCAGGCCCGCTCCCTCACAGACCACTCAGGCCACGCAGGGAACAGAAGAGGAACCCATAGAGGACGACGAGGTCGAGTTCCCCGATACCAAACGAAGACCCACTCCCACCCTTACAGAGGCAACACGACCCAAACGCACGCGCGCAGCGATACGCGACGCGCGAATAGATGCACTCGAGGCTCGCTTCAGCAATCTCGAGGAAACTATCATCGCGTCCATCACGCGCACCATCCAGCGGAGCCTGGAGAGTGTTCACCTCAGACTGTCGAGATTAGAAGCCGCAAACAGCACGATCGTACCGTCGCATAGGGAAGCGGCGCAACACATGTAACAAGATATTAGCATGGCCCGACACTCATCGAAACAAAAACACACGATATGGCAGTGGAACTGCAGAAGTTACCAAAACAAACGAGCGCACTTACAACAATACCTGAAAACGATCCCCGAACGCCCAGACGTCATCATACTGCAGGAAACGAATGGTCCCGCCAAACTCGCGGGGTACCAGTCTATAACAGGCAAGGCGGAGAAACCAAACGTCACCACACTGGTCAAGCGAGCGCACACAGTTATCGAACACGATACCAAAATCAGAGACATCGAAAACGTTCTCGTAGAATTAATTCCACCACGCAAGACCCGCAATAGCATCTTCGTACTCAACGTCTACAGCAGTCCCAGATGCCGCCAGCACCGCTTCCATGTCCTCTTCAAACGGGCAATCGACATCGCCAAGGGGCAACAGCTGTTCATTGGGGGGGACTTTAACGCAGCGCACACGGCGTGGGGTTACAAGCACGATCACCCCAAAGGCACCAATCTATGGGCAACGGCGCAATACGCCGGACTCGAGCTGGTCACCGACCCCGCGGCACCAACAAGGCAGGGCAACAGCGTAAGCACTGACACGACGCCGGACCTTACTTTCACGCGCAACACACGCAAAGTCACTTGGACAAACACCATGCAAGACTTGGGGAGCGATCACTACATTATTTCCATAGAAGCAGAAGGCGGTCCGCAGGAACACAATGCCGGTCGTCAAATGAAGATCACCAACTGGAATCGGCTACGCAAACATCGTGATGAGCAACAGATGGAAGACATCACAGATATAGAACAGTGGACCGACCAACTGCGGTGGGATATCGAGCGCATGACGCAAACGATCCCGTCGACAGCTGGGCTCGAGACAATAGACTCCCGGTTGCTGCACATGTGGGAAGCCAAAACTAACCTGCAGCACCGATGGAAACAACAGAGACACAATAGGAGACTGCGTAAACGGATTGCACAGCTCAACAAAGAAATAGAAAAGCACGCGCTTAACCTGCAACATCAACAATGGGAAGAGAAATGCGCGGAGATGGATGGTCAACTCACCACGCGTCGCACGTGGCAGATACTGCGGTACCTGATCGATCCCGCCAACACCAAGACCACACACATGCAAGGCATATACAAAATCATACACGCTTACGGGGGAACGGAAGAACAATTCTTACGGGATACGGAACGCCTTTACATATCCCAAACGCCACCGCAAATATATCCAGACTACTCAGGAGAAAGCAACGCCACCCTAGACGAGGAATTCTCCGTAGCCGAAATCCAGGCGGCCCTCGTAAAGCTGAACACCAAGTCGGCCCCTGGCCCCGATCGAATACCCAATCGGGCACTACGCAATCTCGATTACGGATCGATCGAGAAACTAACAAAATACATTAATGAGTGCTGGGCGCACGGCAAGCTACCCCGACAATGGAAAGAAGCAAATATCACACTGATACCGAAACCCGGAAAGAAATTACAGCTGGAAAACCTGCGCCCCATCTCCCTCACGTCCTGCGTGGGCAAGTTAATGGAGCACGCGTTTCTCAATAGACTCACGGATTACCTCGAGGACAACGACTTATTTCCACACACCATGATTGGGTTCAGAAGACATCTCTCCACGCAAGACGCCCTTCTGCAACTAAAACACCAAATCATAGACAATCCGGGGCGTTCGACGAAAGCCATCCTCGGGCTGGACCTGAAGAGGGCCTTCGATAACGTTCGCCACGATGCCATATTGCGACAAATAGACAATCTAAATCTCGGCCTGCGCACGTACAACTACGTCCGAGACTTCCTCACGGGAAGAACCGCTCGCATGCGAGTGGGGCAACTACAGTCAGAGCAAATCAACATCGGCAGCTCGGGCACCCCGCAAGGCTCGGTGATCTCGCCAATGCTCTTCAACCTCGTCCTGCTGGGGTTGCCCGACCAACTGTTTCAAATCGAAGGACTGCATCACACGCTATACGCGGATGATATTACGATCTGGACGACAACGGGCAGCGACGGAGCGATCGAGCAACGTTTACAACAGGCCATCCAATGCGTAGAAAACTACCTCGTGGGCACGGGACTCGCCTGCTCGGCCGAAAAATCCGAACTGCTGCTGTATAGACCAGTCAGAAAGGGGCGCCCACCTAAATGCTACACCCCCCAGGAAAAGCAAAAGATCCAATTAACGGCATCAAATGGCCTACCCATCCCTATAGTAGAGAAAATCCGGGTACTAGGAATGATGATAGAGCATAAGGGTGGCAATGGCGAAGCACTTCGCAAGATAACGGCAAAGGCCACCAGCACGATGCAGCTCATTCGACGCATCACCAACAAACACGCGGGCATGCGCGAAGGCAGCGTCATCCGACTCATCCAAGCCTTCGTCATTTCCCAGATAAGGTACACGGCAGCGTTTCACAACTGGACGGTTGCGGAAAAAAACAAGCTCAACGCGCTCATACGCAAGGCGTACAAATGTGCGTTGGGACTTGCGCCTGGAGTCAGCACCACCAAGCTCTTAGAACTAGGCCTACACAATACGCTCGAAGAACTCGTGGAGGCGCAACAAGTGTCCCAACTTGAACGCCTATCCAAGACCCGCCCGGGCAGACACGTGCTTGAAAATCTCGGCATCACATACCACTCGCAACATGGCGTCAAAGTAGACATTCCAAGACCCATACGCGAGCAACTATACGTACCCCCATTGCCTCGCAACATGCACCCCCAACACCACACGGGGAGGCGTAAAGCCAGGGCACAACAAATGAACAAAAGTTACTCTAACGACAAGGATGCGGTCTTCACCGACGCAGCCCGCTATCGAGACAGGAAGAGTTTCGTGGCAGCAGTTACTAGCCACCGAGGCAACCACCTCACGAGCGTCACCGTGAACACGGCACATGCCGAAGCGGCAGAGGAAGCGGCCATAGCACTGGCCCTCACACAAACCAAAGCTACATACGTGATCTGTGACTCGCAAACAGCAATTCGCAATTTTGCAAATGGGCGCATCTCGCAAGAGGCGTATCAGATACTCCAGCGACATCCCATACACCAGGGAGAGGCCGACATTGATACCCGAAGGCATTTGCTGTGGATCCCGGCACACACTGGAATGAGCACCCCCAACGAAGCGGCTCACGGCGTTGCTCGAGGCCTGACTGACCGAGCAGCATCGGAGGAAGAGCCCCCGCGGGGTACTGCAAACGTCTGGGCATGGGAGGATCGTATGACCACTTTTCACGACATCACGGCACACTACCAATTACAAAGACGCATATACCCATTCCCTCACGCTATGTTAGACAGGACGCAAGCAGTACACTTCAGACAATTACAAACAGACTCTTACAGAAACCCCAGACTCATGCACGCCATGTATCCAGACATGTACACTACAAACAGATGCACATCGTGTGGCGAGGTTGCCACACTAAATCACATGCTATGGGAGTGTCGGGACCTAACAAACAAGTCGGGCAGTGCCGACCCCTCCGTCTCTTCCACCGCCAGCCTCCAGTCACGCTGGATGACCGCACTGCTCAGCTCTGACCTGACAGAACAACTCTGGGCCGTCCAGCGAGCCGAGGAAGCCGCTTCGAGACAAGGTCTCGGAACCGCGTCCGCGGCGGGTGCCCAGACCCACTAAAGGACGCCGGACTCAAATCTTGCTGATTTGAAATTAAAGTTTACGCTCTCTCTCGTAGAGATAAGTGCTGAAGGAAATGTACTACTCATGTCACTCGGTGCGAGAGTATAGCCTCGCGTAGCTATCTAGAAACGCATCAAATGGATGAGACACTGTGGACTCAACCGTGAGTTGAGGAATAGCCTCCAAGTTTGGCCCGTTGTACGCACCTAAATTGGCAGTAGTGGCGTCTACGTGAACATTCAAAATCAAGCTCGAACTATGCGCCACAGTGACGTTCAGTAGGCGGAGCGTTGTGGGAATTCGTGCACACCGCTAGCCACCTCAATGCAAGGCATTGAAGGACTACAGGAGTACTGCGAAGGGGATCAAACGCGATCTTTGTCAATAACTACATTTATGCATGCTGAACGCCTTGAAGTGCTTTTTGTTGTTGCAAATCATTTCTGAAATTGTGTATTTTTAATGTCTTCTAAATGTCGACTTCGATAAGTGTTTCGGACTTCCCCTTTCCCTTTAAAGGAATTCCTTTTGAGAGCGCCTGATCAGCAGCGTTTAATGGTCGAGCACGTGGCAAATCAAAAGTGCTCAGAAAGGACGAATAAATTTCGAACACAGATTTGTTGCAAAATGTCTGGTCCCGGGCTTGCCAGACATATTGTGCTCATTTCACTTGCATTAAGATCCCTCGCATTTCACAAGAATGCAAATAAATAAACAAACAAAATATCAAGCGACATTAGAGGAGAGTACATTATCACTTGAATTTAATGAGAGGGCTTCAATACCAGGAAATCGATCTAACAGGGTGAAACAATCAGAGTTATGCAGTTATGTGCTGCAGTGCTAACCTGCATAGAAAAAAAGAAAAAAAAAGTCGCGGTTTCGCACGAAAGACGAAGCATTGTTTTAAAGTTTGAATAACAGCGCAGTGACAGCAGAGGGAACAGAAGAGAGAATAGTGCGCTAATGCGCCTCTGTCCCCTCTGCTGTCCTTGCGCTGTTATTCAAACTTTAAAGCATGGTTCACCAACAAGTCCAATCCTACACCCTTAATTGCGAAGCATTGATTGCTTATAGCAAGTTATTAGACAGCTATGCGCAGTAGGGCTTGCTTTACCAGCTGAATAGACTGCTGTAAACATACGCTCAATAACATTCACGGTGTCACGCGCGCACAAGCAAACTTGAAGACTTCTCACTCGATGACCGCGTAGCGGCAGCAGCGTTGAGCGAATTCGCCTCCGTGCTGCCTCTCGCTTCAGCGCGAACCAGGCTCACGAGAGCACAAGCGCACACGAAGCCATCAGCTATCTTAGGTCGGCTAGCCTACGAACCCAGCGCAGATTACCTCCAAGCATGGAGGAATGAAATAATAGGGGGGAGCTTGCCACAACGCGATTGAAGCCGATGTGGCGGTCCAACACGTGGTAAAAACGTCAGAGCGCGCGGTAGGTTTTAGTACTCCCGGTTGATTTTTTTTCTCGATACGCATTCGAAACCATTTGAAACACTTCAAATAACCAAGAAACATGGCTACCATCGCGGTACTTTCGCTTAATGCCGCGCTCAAGTTTCTGTAATGTGGCAAGGAATCGCAGTGCTGCGCTATGCGTGTCGGAAGTTGAAGGCAAATGTTGCAGGCCTCTCCGAAAGGTGCGCGGCAGGTGTTCTGTGGCACGGCGTCACTACACTGCTGACTGCTTTTGCGGTAACCGTGCGCTGCGGTTCGGGTTACAGTAAATTGCATAGTAATGTCTGTTGTCATTTCAGAAGCTAAGCACGCATATCCTTCACTTATAAAGGGAATCGTAAAGTGGTCAGTTCTCGTGTGAGGGATAAAGCAACGTTTAGTTTACGAGTTAGACGTTAAAGAACTCCCGGTGGCCCATATTATTCTGGAGTCCTCCACTACGGCGTGCCTCACAGTGAGATTGTAGTTTTGGCACGTAAAGCCCCCATAATCTTTTCTAATAAGATCGTATGCGTCCGATGACCTACCGCTCGTTCGTGTTCGCAGTACGCAGTGTTCGAAGATCAGTGCTTGGGAACATAGCGGAGATCGCATGACCCGGTCATTAATTAAGGGTCTCAAACTCCAAAAGTTGGAACAAGCGCTGTTTGCAGTTGCTGCTGCTTTTCTTGGGAGCAGACAGATTGAGCACGCACCGCCTTTCACGAGAAAGCAGCACAGCACGTACGTAGCAAATGCGATCAATAGCATACATGCAAACCCTAGCTCATGCGTAAGGTGCCACTGATCCAGCGACAATGCTAATCAGTAGAGCTGGCGTAACAGGGCAAAGTACACACGGGCAAGGCCTCTGTCAAAACTGTGACGAATAAATATCGCTTACTAGTGCTCACAACGGTCTGTTTACTTCGGCCGAAGTATACCTGTAGCCTAAATGCGCCGACGTTGGATTGTGAACCTTTCACAACTCGCCCTAAAAGCGCAACACATGCCTTGCAGGAAACAAACGAAGCGGAACAAGCATCCAGAGAAAAATGTGACCACAGATACCGGCAGAGCAACCGATCCGCCTTCCTCCCTTGCACGCGCGAGAAGACGCCGTCGCATCAAGTCACAAATCGAGGCTCACCTACAGCGTATGGCCAGGTTGTTATCACTTTCTTTACAGGGAACCTCATGGCGGCGCCGAAAGTTTGCCTGGAGTGTCCATATAATTGCTATTGCAATGGATGAACTGCCAATAACTATATTTTTGTCTACTTGATATGCAATGGTTTTCCACTTCTGCAATAGGCCTTTCCAAAGAGACTGCCCCGAGCATCACCATAACGCACCCTTTAGAGCGCTGTACTTACTCGTAGAACAGTTGCACCCTTTGGGGTGTATATATTTGCCCCACAATGGCTCATCTGTCTTGCTTGCGTTTCCTTGGAAACGCTGCGCTCCCTACTTTCCTGTCGAGAATGCTAGCTGTCATGCTGATGACGCACATGCCGTTCGAGACTTGAAACTACCGGGCATGCAGCTATAACGAAAAGAAATGCGGACGAGACGGATGACGATTATTGTTGTTGGGAAAGCTACGCCCCAAAGGGTGGAAACTTTTAATTAAAGAGTATGCGCAAGCTCTCGCAAAGCACTGCACCAGCTGCAGTGTGTGCGTACTCGCATACAAGTCCCTACAGCAGATACTGCCTCCCATTTTCAGTGAAATTCACCGTTCTCGTCAACTGCATCCTAAGTTATGAAGCGCCAAATGAACGGAACAACGAGCAAAATGAAATTCGTGCTTACGTATGCTGTGGCTTTCAGGCCTTAGTTTGTGCTTCTGTTCCAAAGCCGAGACTAGCTTGCCATACTTAGCATGATGTTTTATGACCTAGTCACGAAAGCGTGTTCCTGTCCGCGATGGTTCCCGTTGGTCAGCCAACGGGGACTACAATGCTCCGCCAAAAAATCTGAGCTCCTACGAGTCTGGCGAGGCCGGGGTAACCACACAGTCCCCACAGATCCAACAAGAAGACTCGAAGTACGCCTCAACGGAGGCCTCATACCAGAGAAGCCATTGCCGAGGATGCTGGGCATATGGCTGCAGTCTAACCATAGGCCACACACACCCTTACACTCCTCAAAACCACTGTCAAGGCAATATCACACATTAGTATCTCTTGCGTAACATCCAAGAACAGAGGAATGAAGGAAAGGGACACCCTCCGACTGGTCAGTGCAATATCACACATTAGTATCTCTCGCGTAACATCCAAGAACAGAGGCATGAAGGAAAGGGACACCCTCTGACTGGTCAGTAGCCTTGTGGTGAGCAGAATCACATACAGCCTGCCTTACTACCACCTCACACAGTCTGAGACAAAGCAGGCCGACACACTTTTGAGGACTGCGTTCAAGACCGCTCTCCGCCTGCCGATGAGTACATGGACTGAAAAATTATTGGCGCTAGGGTTGCACAACACCATCAGCAAACTGACAGAAGCCCATTACGTCTCGCAACAACAGAGACTTGCACGGACTCGCACGGGCTGGCAGGTCCTACAAACCGAGTTCCCAGCAATAACACGAACCCAAGAAACCTGCTTGATACCTCGTCACGTCCAGGACAGGTTTCACGTTGCCCCGATACCACGCAACATGGACCCTAACATACACTCCGGCAGGAGGAGAGCAAGAGTCCAATACACGGAGAAAGCGTTCAAGTTCAATACCACGGCCCGTTTTACAGACGCCACCATGTATGGGACAAACAACAAGGGCACAGTGGCAGTGGCATGCGACCACCGAGGCCACGTTATTTCCGCTGCATCGACCCGCCCCTGCACGATCACGGAAGCCAAAGAGCTGGCCATCGCAGAGGGCTTACATGCAAACCAACCACTGACGATCCTCACGGATTCCCAGCAAGCCTGCCACAACTTCCTACAGGGAAGAATTGGAAGAGCTGCTGCACAAGTCCTGGCCCGAATACTTAAGGAGGACCCCCGAGGACTTCACTACCGAAACCATCATCTGGATACCGGGCCACACTGGCATCACGGGCAACCTGCAGGCCGACAGAGCAGCTCGAAGATTTGTACATAACCGAGCACTCATCACGCCGGCTGCAGCAGAGCCGGACCCTGTCGACCTCGAGTATTCAGCCATCGTGAACTACCACAGAGGGTGTCGCTTGGAATATCCACCACCCCATCGAAATCTAAAGACAGAAGATGCCGCCACCTGACGTAGGCTCCAGACAGGCACTTACACAAACCTACACCTATTACATCTGATACACCCCACAGCCTACAGGGACGAATGCCCATGATGTGGGGCCACACCAACTGTATACCACATTAAGTGGGAGTGCACACTACACAACACAGAACACCTAGATACGAACACCACCAGGGAGCAATGGGTGGCACTGCTGTCCAGCTTGGCCTTCGATGACTATCTTGGCCCTCGATGACCAGCTGAAGCTGATAAAGAGAGCTGAGAAAATGGCAAGAGCCAGCGGAGCCTTGGACTAAGGGCCCCGACCATTAGCGGTTTTTCTTATTTTAATAAATTGTATCTATATATCTATTTTATGGAAGGAACAAATTTTAATGCTTGTTGGCCTCAAAACACAATTAACATAGCAAAGAATATGCAGTAACTGTAGTGCCATGTTGCTTGAGCATGCAGCGATAGCGAGAGCACAAAGTTAAAAATTAAGCTGTTTTATCCACAGCATGGACTACATTACAACAGTGCTGCCATCAGTTGTGCACGAGGCCAATACTTGCCTACAAAACCTACGAATGGCTTGTAATGTGGTTCCTGCGACACATTTGAATACTTCATATTGGAGCGTCTTGCTTTCTATGTCCAGTGCACCTCACTACTAAGGGATCATGATCTTTTTCAACTGTGGTGCACGACCCTCGAATGCCCGTCTCTCTATGGTTGCACATCTTGGCGATACTAGGTTCATTGCGTCCTTACCTTTCTAAATGATACCACTTTGCTTCTTGTATAGCTTTTTTTGGATGATGAGGTCTTGGACAATGTTTTTTTTATATATATATTTTAAACATTCTTCTTGAACAGGCTGGTGTTGTGATCTTTCAGGGCCAGTTGCCAGGCTGCTTCTTTCAATTGCGCATGTTTCTAAACCAAATATTAATTCTATTGTATATTGCTGTCATTTAATATAAATAATGGGAAGCAACTTGACGGTGGAGTTTTAGCTGTTTTGTTACTAGCTTTGTGACGAGAATTGCTTCCCATACAACGAACTTGAATGAGACATATATACACTGTACTGCTCCCATAATAAAATTTTATTGCACTCTGTGCAGGTACATTGCATTCATATCCAGACACAAGAAGAAGCTTAGTGGATGCAGCAATAAAAATACGATAACGGAAAACTAGAACTCCAATTAAATTGAGGTGGAGTCAACAAAACATGACAGTAAATATTGATCACCATACCACTAAGCAAATCTATGCTGTCAAAACAAATTCAAACTAAATCAAAGCAGCCTATGCTATAGTTTCCGGTGCAATTAAACATTTTATCTGTGGTTAAAAATAGTTAAATTGTGCATGATGAACGCAAATAGCAACATCGCCACCTGGAAAAACAGGTGTTCAGATAAACAGAATCGCGATGATGGACTGTGTGAAGCAGCAGTAGCACAATGAAAACATTGCAGAATTTTTGAAGTGTGGAAACTTTACATTTTCGTACTTATGGAGCATTGAACACGAGAAGAGCTCCCCAGCAAAAGTAACCAGCTAGTACAGAACTGCCTTGGCATCTTCAAACCTTAGATGTCAATACAAATAAATGCACAGGAATATTGCAATAAATACTCGCTTATAGATCTCAATGGCAGCAGCTAATCCACAGCATTCCCTTATGAGAGAACTGGGCCACAGTATGAAATGCCTAGCCTCAGATAAAAAACATTTTCTTCTCCATAAGCTTTGCTATCTTAACAGCATCATCGAGAACGTAAGTTGGCAGCATGGAACCACTGGAGCTGCTCCCAGAATCGGAGGAGTCAGTGCGAGCGTCTACATAGCACTTGGCCCGCTTTGTAGCATGGTGGGCATAGTAGACTGGTGTGGGAATGGACACCGAGCGAGAGCAGCGGGCATACGTGTGACAGAGACCATAGGTGAGCTTCTGAAGCGTGTCTGCTTTGAAATCGTTGTCATCCCAGAGCACATAGTAGTGAGCAGGGCGGCTGGTGCCTTGGATACCAAAGTGTGAGCAAAGAAAAAAGTCGAAGTCAACAGGGTGCGTGACTATCGTGTCAACGACAGTGCCTGGAGGCACATTGCCATGCTTTCCACTGCCTTCACTCCTGTTCTTTGGCATGAAGCGAGTCTGATGTCTTTTCTGCACAGTGAGAAAGGTGATACCGGGCTCATAGCCGGACTCCAGCTCTGTGCATGCTGCTCGCAAGGCAGCAAGTTCAAACTGCTGGACATGGCTAAACTGCCCCTCGCTGACTCCATCTCGATAGAAGATGATCTTCTCGGGCTTGACTTTGCCGTTGATTAGGTAAAAGCTTAAAAGGAGGTCCTTTGCAATGTTTTTCATGTCTTCAATGATTTCAATGCGTGCTTTTGCTACTGTGTTCTGCTTTTGGATGCGAAAAGTGGCAATGTAGCGGAATGCATGAGGGTCCACACTTGCAACAACAGCTGCAATGGAAGGCTTGTTCATTTCTGTTGGTGCTGGGTGAGTAACATCAGCGCCCATTATAATGACCGGGCGGCGGAAAACAATGGTCTTTACTTCGTTTGGAATTGTGTTGTTGATACCACCCAACTTTGCATTGACCTTCTGCAGGATGTTGACAACTGTTGCACGGTTGCATCTTTTTGTGATACTTTGGTCTGTTACACACTGTGTCACAATGCCAAGGTCAGTTTCAGCAACATTTTTCAGTGGACTGTAGAAGGGTGAACTTCTGCCACTGCCAGCAAGGATAACAAAAACTATCTGAAGGTCTGGAAATTGTCTTTTCTGCTCAGAGAGCACCCATTTAGGATCGACATTGGGGTTGGAGTAAGTGATTTTTGCAGGTTGTTTCACAGTCATACCTAGCTGGCTGCCATACTGCCTCATCATGGACACAAAATCGTCAATTGCATGTTGAGGACAGAAGCGAGGGTTGCAAGTGGCCACTATAGTCCAGTCAGTCATACTGGCAGCTTCGATGAACTGCTTGTCCTGGAGCTCCCATGCGCCATTGGTAGGATGAGCCAGCTGTTGACCTTTGTAGACTACATCAGGTGCGGGCAGCACTCTGGCTGAAAGCGCCACCGGCTTCTCACTCATGCGGATGCCAAAGTGCTCCAAGTAAGGCTTGTTTGCAGCAATGCAGCCTTTGACATCCTCTTCAATGTTTCGAAACCTCTCAGATGGAGGCACAGCTGCCTTTCTAACAACCATGCTGGTTTGGTTCTCATCCAGCTTGCGTTTGCAATGTTGGCCGGGAATCACATGGCAAAGCTCCACGGGAATGTAGTTTTTCTTGGAACCAACTTCAATACATGGAAGGTTTGGATAACGCAGTGACTGGTACTTCTGAGCAAAGTACTGAGCAACGGTCATGGGAGGATCCCCAAAAGTGAGCCGACTTGCTGGAGCGGCAGTAAACTTTTCAATCACATACTTGCGGCGATAAGGCAAGTGGGTTGCATGCACTTTCAGTTTTTTCAGCTTTTTGTTCAGCTTGACTATCTGGACATCCTGCAGTTTGACAATTTTATTCATGTCCAAGTTACCTCTCCAGTCACCTAATATCTTGCCCATAAGATCCACTAGGGGCCCGGACTCAAAAAAAGCAGTAACCATTGTGTTGACATTCACAAAGGGTTTCCATTGTCCAGGTCGCACGCTAGTCTGAAAGCCATGCCAGAGCTCAAGGCCACCACCAAGAGAAGCATCGCTTCGAGGTTGCCTGAAGAGAGACCTCCCCACAACTGCAAGATGTGTAGATGGACCATACCGGAGGATAATTTCCAAAGCCTGCACTACAGATTTTGGAACTTCAGGTGTCTTTGACCGACCATTGTAAAGCTGTTGCATAAGACTCATATCTAGCTGTGCTGCAAACTGTATCTTAACCACAAACTCATCTGGTTTTAAGCTACCTTCTTCCTGCATAATGACAGTGAATGATTGCCTTTCAAAGCCCAGGGCACTTCTGGTATACATGTTCTTCTGGCCATCAAATGCAGGCAAGTTGCCTTTTAAATGCTTGGCATGTTGCTTCACCAGAAGCCCAAAAACACGACGCTTGCAATCCTTTGATATCACAGACTGCACACTCCCCCCTTGTTTGCGAATGCCTATGTCTACATCATAGTGGTACATGTTGCCTGTAGGCAGCACTACTTCAAAATGATTTGCAACTACATCAATGCGACGTCCAACCGTCCCATAATCAGGACGACGGGGGAATTTCGAGTTGACACCAGGCAGCACTACACGCAAGCCAGCTAGTTCCAGAGCAGATGTAGCAGTGCTTCCATCTGGTGGTCGGTTTCCAGTGGATCTCGGCATGTCAGGTGGAGTAGGCGGAGGTGTTTCAGGAGTTGGATACTCTGAAAAGATTGTTAGAAAATGTCAGAAGATATTAATCAGTCTGCACTGCCCATTCTAAGAACAACAACAACAAAAATTCTTATTAAAAAATAAAATAATAAGATAGCAAGGCACCAATGAAATCCAGCCATAATGAAATAGAAAATTGTTATCCACTTGTCTGCAGCACAAAACTAAAAATTATACCTTTCATGAACCTTCCTCCACCTCTGCAGAACTGATGTGCCAAAAACTTGCAAAATTTACTAATCACCTCTTGTACTCACTTACACGGTATCAAAAATTCAAATGTCACCTCAGTTAGTGAAAGTTTCAGATTTCTAATTCAGAAAGGGAATTTTTTTTTACATGATTTCTTTCAAGAGAGAGAGAGAGAGAGAGAGAGAGAGAGAGAGAGTTTTGTGCTATGCAATTGCTCACACACACTCGAAAGAGCTTTGGGGCAATCAGTGCACTATCGCGAACAATATGTCGGTAACACAAGAGTATGTTCCAGATACCCTCAAACTCCACTGTGGCAATACGTGCAGGTGCCATTGAAAACAGGAAAGGTAGGTACTGGTATTAACTTGTGGCCGATAATGATTATGACCCCTGTCCTCTAAAATCGTCCCTCAACCTCCGCCATTCTTGTCTACGCTCCCACTTGCCTCTTCATTGGCAGTGGCAAATGTCAGCCACTATAGCCACTATTACTGCCATCTACCAGTGAGATCATCCTCACATTCTATAAACTCAGCATTTTTAAGCCGTTAGCCTATATGCCCCTCAGTTCTCATGTTCTCTTTCCATATTGCTTGTGCTAGTACAGTGCTAACCAATTGTGCTTAATTGTGCTACTTAAGAACTCTCCAATGATGTGTGGAGGTGTTGGTATGCAAGGTACTGATACAGATATGGTCATACATAAAGCCCCTCCATCCACGCGTCACCGCCGCTTTCTTAAGTAGCGACAACCTTTGTTGTGCGCTGCCTTTTCCCCTCGCACCAAATCCGGTTCCGGCATTTCCGGTTCTGGCATTTCCGGTTTCAAGGTTTCCCGTTTCAAGGTTTCCGGTTTCGGCTTTTCTGCTTCCTGGAGTTGCGCTGCGGGAACTTTCACTTTGACTGCTGTTAGACGATGGTGAGACGCCCACGCATGCTTAGCAGAGCTGTGGCAGTCACCACGAGATGAATGCGAAGGGGACAAGCTGTTGTATTCTGCTGAAGTAGTAGTTTGCGGTCGCCGTTTTCCAAATGCACGAAAAATGGCAGTGGTCTCCAAGTGCATAGGCACTACATTCCACTTTACGTTGTCTCTTGTGGCACAACCTGTCGCAGGTTGATGTGAAGCAGCGAACACGATCAGATCGCCGATTACAATAGGCGGTGGTTCTTGGATGGAATCGCGTTCGCAGTTTAAACCGCAGCTGGTGCAAATAAAGCCTCTCCATCGACGCGACAGTAAACAACGCTTAAGAAAATGAATAAATAAATAAAGACAGCGTCACTCCTACTCGGAACAGGAAGCTGCAGCTACGCAAGTTCCGCTTGATGCCGGAAGCTAAGGGGGTGAGTGGGAGAGGAGCGTGGAGGAGAAGTATAGGTTGGCGGTACTTGACCTGGTCGGCGGAAACGTGTATGGAGGGGCTTTAGTCATACACAGTATAATACAAAGACAAAATGTTGCAGTCTATGTCCTTATGCACTTCCTCCAAATGTGCAACAATGGCTAGCTGTGTAATTCTGCAAAACCTAGGCTCTCTGCTGCTCGGTCATCCTGAGGGCCATGCTTGTGGTGCCAGTATTAGATTTATAATGTGGTTTCACTAAATCTACTGCATTAGTCACACATGTTTTGACCTAACTGGCATGATAAAAGGTTATGTACACTTGTACAATCGTTGTGAGATGCTGTACTAACTCATTTTAGGGCACTAAATTTCTGTAAACAATTTTTTACAAGCTACCAATTCTAGCAGAATAAAACGAACCAACATTCCTCTTAGACATAAGAGACTAATGCATGATGGGGACAAATTGAACATCTGTATGACTGGAAATTAAATGATTGAACATAGCTCAAAGTCACTGAAAGTTTCATGCTCCAACACACTGTCGGTGGCATTTTTTTATAAGTGTAAATCAAGCACCAGGACAGAAGAAGGTGTGCATTTAAAAAATTTATGGCATCAGTTTCATTTGTTTAACCTTTTCTTTAAGAAAAACTAAAGTTTAAGAGCTAGCTAGTATGCCTAACTTTTCGTCACGAGGGTTGCCCCACTGTTAAAGCAAGGTTCGATATTTTTCAGAATACTGTGGCACGCAATTTCTTGTACTCTTGAAAAAACACACTGTTCACACCAGCAGGCATAAGACGAACACAGTGAAAAATTTGGAAAAAATAAAGCTTCTTACGACACCAGAAAATACAGCAATCTAGCAGGTTTCGACTGTTGTGGTAGCGGTTGTATAGAAAATGATGGCCGATTCCTCTTTCACAGGAATCAGTAGAACACGAATCTTGACATCATACCTTGCTGGTGAAGCAGCGCACTGACACGGACACAGTGTCCGTGTGTGTGCGCTGCTTCACCAGCAAGGTATGATAATTAATCACCAACTATCCCAACTTTCCACATTACTGAATCTTGACAGTTTTCATAGAAATGCAATAAAGACACGGGCAATAAATGCAATAAAGGCAATTATATGTGCAATAACACATACGACAGGACTGGCACTACTTCTAAGTGGCGTTTATGTCAAACAATCATCTATTTATGCACAGTGCATCATGTACATCATGCATTCATCATCATACGTATACGATTGTATGGTCAATCAGTTCACGTGCCTAGATACCTAAAAAGAAACGTCACTTCTTTTTCTTCTCCTGCAAAGCCAAAGACAGACAGGCGATACACTTGTCACCTGCCTTCCTTATAAAATACGCTTCAACTTTTTCACATTGTTTTTGTGTATTCTTTACTCAAGAAATTTCTGTAGCCGAACATAGTGTACATGCATACTTCTTGCAGTGTTCAGCCGAAAGACTACCGTATCCTTTTCTAATGTCATTGTGCTGTCTGGCCCTGTCGTTGAAGCCAGTTGGCCAGTTGGGTGTCTACCAAGTTGACATTTCCAAATTCCCCGAGTTTTACAGGTTTTCCCTGAGTGCCTTTGCAAGATCCTTGAGTGATGCAGAACTTAGCTTTATGTCAAGATGGGCTGACAACATGTCACCTGATGCTATCACTCTCTAGTAAGCATGTTAAAAATGATAAAGAAAAACAACTTTAATCCAGTTTGAATACTAAGCAATGCTTATACCAAAAGAAAACAGAAGGGAGGGGTTAGTAAAATGCACAGCAAATAAAACATCTTAAAGAAAATCGTAAAACCCATCGCAAATCGAGTCGAACATTCTCAAATACAAATAAGAAGGAGATGCATACTGAAGCACATATTTTTCAATATGAGCGATACTTTGTCACAACTTCAAGTGAGACTCTCTTACAACAGCTGGTAAGTCAAGCTCAACTATTCCGACATACTCTAGGACCACGCACAACACCTCAGTGTTGCGTTTCACTGATTTTAAGAGTTTATTGTAGTTTGGATGAGGGACACCTGCACCTCGGCGTCAGCCAACACTGTTTTTTTTTGAGCTCAGGCTCCTCCAAAGAAGTGGTGGCATGCTTCCTTTCCCGTTCATTCCTCAATGCGTCGGTCCTGTTTGTTCTCGTTGTCCTTCCATCATGCGTTCGCCCCACGAACCATTTGAAACATCCTCTTGGTCAGCTGTACAGTCAACATCCGATTTTATGGACTTCCTAGAGACTGCGAAAACGTCCAAAAATTCGAGCAGCTCGAAAAAATGAATGCATGTCTTTTACTGCCCTTAAGGGCGCAAATCGCCACAGACATGCCCAAAAAAGCTCTGAAGGCCAGCCAGTACACTTATTAGGCATATCGGTGCTGGTACTGCGACAGAAGATGGCAGGTGCACGCGTGTATAATTTAGGAATTGTTACGTTTCGCCTACGACGCGAGGTATAGCCGGCGCGGATGCAATGGACGCCGGAGCTTCGTCCAAAGCGGCGGGCATTTTGGCCCGTTCGGAGCTGCCGCAACGCCTCCCCGTCAAGCGCGTCCAGGCATGTTTAAGTGCCACAAGTCTTCGAGTGTGCGTGTGTGTGTGCTCACGCTTGTCAAAGCACGGCAACCGGGGAGAGGAGCTCCTCAAGTGTGAAGCGAGGAGGTCTGACCGGCGCCGGCTCGGCGGATGCGTCGCTGCACTCATCTCAACATGTCTCTCAGCGTGTCCTTGCCCCGCTGTCACGTGGCCTCGTCCCGCGACGTTCCCTCTTGCCCTCAACTCCGAGAGTATAAAAGCAGCTGCCCCCAGACGCCAGGAGAGAGGCTCCGATTTCTTCTGTTGAGTAACGTGCTCTCCCGTCTCTCCACTTCAGTCGACCTGACCGGCCGCTCTTTTGCGATGCTAGAATAAACAAGTTGTTCTGTTAGCAGTCGACTCATGCTTTGCCGGGACCTTCGGATGCCAACCAACGCTACCCTTGGGGCTTGCGGCCCAGGTGCAACAAGGGGCGTCAGCGCCGAGATTTACAACAGGAATACAAACTTTGTTCCATGACAATTACCCCTTCCCATGCTTGTTATGCTTTACTGCAAATACTTTCGCACATGCTTCGCAGCGTAACAATGGTGTATTGAGGCGTAGCTGACTTTCCGAAACCGGCATTATGCGATGCGCCGTGTTTTCCAAGCTTTGAAGCTAATCGCGAGGACTACAAAGGTGGTGTCAGTGCCATTGCTGACAGCGGCAAAATGCTTTAATGAAAACCGTAATACCAAATGGCACAAAGCTTAATAGCGAATGTCGAAGCAGTTAGGCCTAGCATTGCCACGGTGGTGGCTACAGCTGCCAGCGGATTTACGTGTGAGAGCGCCGGTTAGAGGCAGAGAGGCAATCAAAATGGTGGCCGTGGCAGCTTTGATTTAATGTCATTTCAGACCTGTGGTCATGGCAAAATGTCAGGAAAATCCGACAGCGAAGGATTCTTGCATCCGAAATTTCAGACGTTCTTATACACTGACCCGGTGGGGTAGTTGGTGGTACCGCGAAGCTGTCCAAATTATCGGGTGTCGCATAAAGTCTGTCGTTGACTGCGCACTGCCAACTCCTCCAGCTGAGAACACAGTCTCAAAAGACCTATTCGTTAGGATCCCTCTCTGTTACGCGAGCCAGCATTACCGCGACTTTCGTTCCCTTTCAATAAAATTGCAGCTAATTTTCCAATAGAAGCACAGATTCCGTGAGTATTTCCAGACTACTCAAAGTCCCTGAGAATTCCCGGTTTTCCTGGTTGGTAGATATCCTCATCAGGTTTTCTGGCAGCACCACAACTCCTCCTTTATCTGCTTGGAGAACGGACAGTTTTTTTTTTGTCCTTCAGGCATGTCACCATCCTCTTGAGTGGAGGTCGGGATGCCGTCCCACCCGTCCCACAACTGGCATTCTTCAGGGGGCAGTCCACAGCCTCATTGATGATTCGTTCTCACTCGCTTTCTTCTGCTTTATCATGTACATTTCTTGCTAGGGCCAAAAGCTGCTGTCCGCTGAGGTTCACCTCGAAACTGTATTTCAGGCCTTTCTCATAACTTGCTTACGGTGCCAGGAACACTAGGGTCTCCAACATGGTGACGTGTTCGCTTCACAACATCTTGCCGGCTGTATATGTAACGCGAGGTAACTTCTACATTGCCATATGGACTCCGTAGTCTGTCCAGCTAACTTGCGGTAACTCAGATTTTTCGTGTCATTGTTCGGTTTTTTTACCGCCTTGAACTAACACTCTCAGCCAGTCATGTCTTTGTTTCGGTAAAAACCCAAACAAAGACACGATCACCATTTTAAGAGACGTGTTCCTGGCACTGTAAGCAAGATCCTCGAGAAAGGCCAGAGTCGCAGTTTGACACTGGGAGAACTTGCTCAATTGTTTCATCAACATTCAGTTCGACATACAACACCACGCGGTCGACGTCTGCAAAGTCTTCAAATGTAATGGTCGCAGAAATCGGCACATCGCAGCCTTGCATGTCATCAATGACGTTCGTATTTGAACTCATTGCCAGTCACCGGTTTGTGTTGCATGCTACTGCTCTCAACCCTACTTTCACCAAGCTGCCTACCTCACTGTATGCACCTCTACTTAACGAGTTTCCAGAGATTACTACACTGTGTCCAATGAATAAAACTCCTAAGCACACTGTAGCCTATTGTATTGTTACCGCAGGCCCGCCCGTTCACTGCCGACCCCGCTGACTTGGTCCTGATAAATTTGAGTTGCTTGCAATGAATTCGAGCATGTGTTGCAACTAAACATCATTCAGCCATCATCAAGCTCGTGGTCGTCAGCACTACACATGGTGCCTAAGAACAATGACTGGCGGCTCTGTGGTGATTTTAGCGCAATGAATGCAGTCGCTGTTCTCGACTGATACTTGCCTTTTAATAAATAAATGCCTTTTTAATCGGCACAATATATTCGAAAATTGATCTTGTGAAAGCTTTTCACCAGATCCCTGTTGGGCCTGCCGACCTTCCAAAAACTGCTATAACTACCCATGTTTGACCGTGAGTATTTACGCATGCCTTTCAGATGGCGCAATGCAGCTCAAACCTTTCAGCGTATTATAGATGAAGTCACCAGAGGCTTACCATTTCGTTTTGCCTACATAGAGGATGATCTCGTAGCCAACAGAGATGCTGAAACCTACAAAGCACATCTACGTCAGCTTTTCCCTCTACTTCGCGATTACAATCTCGTCATCAATGTTCACAAATGTCAGTTTCGGGTTCCGGAGATGGATTTTCTCAGACATTACATCACGAATCATGGCACCACTCCACTGCTTGACAAGGTTCAGGCCATCATCGACTACCTGCCACCAAAGTCCACATATAGCTTGTGAAGTTTCCAAAGACTCAAATTTTCATCACCCTTTCACTCCCGCATGCTCTAAGTTGGTGCAGCCTCTTGAAGTACTCCTTTACATTTCGAAGGCTGAGTCTACTGCACTTCCTTGAGACACGGTCATTGACCAAGCTTTGCTGCCGTTAAGACCAAACCTGCACAAGCCGTCCTCCTGCATTACCCTTCACAGTCTGCTCCCACTAGCCTTATGGTGGACGCTTCCTCAGAAGCTGTGGGAGCTGCACTTCATGATGCATGGGCCCCCATCTACTTTTCCCGCAAGTTATGCAACGCTGTGAACGCTGATACAGTACTTTCAGATGGGAGCTCCTCGCGGCCTACCTCGCAGTAAAGCATTTCAGGTACTTCCTTAAAGAGCAACAATTTACAATTCTTACCGACTTGTTTTGGCTTTATGTTCCTGCAGTGCCACCCATACTCCTAGAGAGCTCCAGCATTTTGCTTTTATTGCCGAATTCACGACAGACATACAGTACGTCAAAGGCAGCCTTAACAGGGCAGTGGATGCTCTCAGTTGTATTACCATCAACACCATGCCAAGTTCTATCCACCTTTCCTTGTTTTCACTAGTGGCGGCTCAAGCATGGGACGATAAACTTCCACGACTCCAATCTTCTACATTCCTCCACTTGGAGCAAGTAAACTTTCCAGACCACGACGTCACACTCTGGTGCAACATTTCACCTAACAGTACCTGCATTCATGTTCCTGTTCTTCTTCATCATGCAGTTTTTGATACACTGCACTCTATTTACCATCTAGGCGTACCTGCCACAGAACACCTTATCACTGAACTTTGTATTTGGCCATGCATACATGCCGATATACACGATTGGGTCTGCACTTGTACGGCACGTCAATGTATCAAGGTGCAACAACAAACCAAGCCTCCCTTCATTGGGCAAATTCCCTTTCTCCAATGCATGTTTTGACCCCATTCATTTGGACATTGTTGGTCCTTTGCCACCATGCCGTGGTTATACGTATTTGCTTACGTGAAATTGATCGGTGCACACGGTGGCCTGAAGCGGCTCCAATGCCTGACATAACAGCGAAGACAGTCGCTCATATTTTTCTGTCTACATGGATTAGCCATTTTGGTTTGGCATCAACGGTGACAGCTGATTGCCGACTCAAACTGTCAGCATCACTTTTCACATCTGTATCCCTTCTGGTATGTGCATGCATTCACACAACTGCTTACCATCCTGCATCCAGCGGCATTGTCGAGAGGCTACATCGACACTTGAAAGCTGCACTTGCCACTCAGCATCACGTGGAGGATTGGTTATCACACTTCCAATCGTGATGCTCGGCCTTCGGTCAACACTCCGACCAGAACTCGGTGCTCTGTAGCCCAGGTAAACGGCTGCACCTTCCGTTTACCTGGCGACTTTGTCAACCCCGTATCTATGCCCACCATTTCCGATTCATCTTTTATCCAGCATCTACGCATTTTCATGCACAACCTGCGTCCGTCACCAACCTCTGCTCACATGAAAAGGCACATTTTCCTACCCTTACACCAGCAAACATCCTCACATGCTTTGGTCCGTGCTGACATGCCTCGTCGTTCCCTTCAGCTATGCTACGACGTCCTTTCCCCCATCATCAAACATTCTGAACACCATTTCACAATCCTGCACAATGGGAATGAAACATGGTTGCTATCACAAGGATCAAACTGGCTCCCATTATGAACACCTCTTCAAGTGATCACAGCCACTTGTCCGCAGGGGGTGCCCACCTGTGGCAAACTTTTCTTCTTCTTCTGGCATGTCGCTGGTTTCAGACATGAGTGAATAGTGGGGTACAGTTTAAGAGATGAGAAAGAGGAGTTAGAAACAATGAAGTACATCAAGTGAAAGGACGTACACATAAAACCCCTGTGCTCTTAACTGTGCTTGGTCGTCCCACAAAACCATGTGCGGAAACTACGGCGTCACCTCAGCAAAATGCCTACACCGCCTATAACAGGCTACACCGCGTTGGAGCCTCTGCTGCGCTGAGACTACCGAAGCACTCGCTGTCGACGCACTTGGTCACGATGCAGTATGTCACTTCACCGCTCCTAGATGGTGGCACCATCCTTGTCAAGAGAGCATATTTTACACACTCGTGCTTACATCACATCCGTTACAGAAAATTGATGATCGACCCCAGCGTAAAACACTTTTGTGTTAAAAATGGGAACAGTGACCACAACTTTTCACAGCTCAATCGGAGCATGTAAACCAAGTTTCATAGCACCTTTGCACTAATATATATTTTCACCCTTACCACTTGTTTCCTAACCAAATTTTCTTCAATTATAGTTCATCAGTAGGCTTCATGGTTTCCAAATTGCCCGTGGCAAGACTATCCATTGCACTGGCTCAAGGGCTACGGCATTCTGCTTCTCAGCACACACTCAGAGGTTTAACACTTGGGGTTCAGTGGTCTCTGTAGGCATCTTAAGGCTTTACAAAAAATATATAACACGGAGAAAACCAGAAAAACAAATGCCAATACAAACCCTAGAAATCTGAGTGGCAGCTACACTAATTTCACAACATTGTCAATTTGGTGCAGCTATAAACATAATCAATACTATTTCGCAAATGTCCATGCATTGCATCAAGCTGAGGAGAGGACTGTGCGGTGTCCTTGGAACATACTACGGTAATGCCTCATTAACTTGAAGTAGAAAAACCAGAAAACATTTCGAGATGGACAGATTTCCGAGATAAGCAAAGTTGCAGAACTGCAGTGAAAAGTCGAGTTCCTTTAAAAAAAATACATCACAATCAATGCTTTTAAACAAGAGCTTCTAAAGTGGCTCTTCATAAAGGTTCCAAAGAAAAAATAAAAACAGACCAGAGATGTCAACCAGCTCTGTTTAGCAGCACTTCCATATTATACTGCGTTAGGCTGGTCTGCTTCGTGGTAGCACTTGGACCTAGAAAGCCATCCTTGAGCTGCTGCACTCACTTTATTTTGCAGCAAGCAAAGCACGTTGCTTGTTCCGGCACCTCTCAAGGTCCTTTGTCATCGCTGCCATCGTCTTCATTGTCTCCTCCATTTGTAGGCATCCCAACAGTTTTGGAGTAACCAAGTCCACCTGTCACCGGTACATCCTACTTGCATAGCGAATACTCGTGAAAGCTTACGTTGCTTTCTGTAGCACCATTCCCAGCAAGTTTCATTACTTTTTGGCAGAGTTCCTCTCAACCAGTGAATTTTGTCTCCACCTCTGAAAAACTGGTGGCACAAGAAAATCCCACGTGCACAAAGCAGCTGGCGATAGCTGCTGAACGAACTTGCTGCCAAGCGCTGCAGAAGAGATGGACTGCTCCCAGCAAGCCAACTTTATATCCTTTGCTGTTTTTGTATGATAATAAAGTTCACTGCAGCAAGCTCTTTCTGTCAAGCTTGCAGGCAACTTCAATCACACCTTGGCCCATCAGTTGCAGCACAGATGTCATGTTGGCCGGCAGAAACTCAACTGTAACTGCCTCCAAGTTATATATCTTGCTGTGGCCTGGGAAATTGTCCACAATGGATAGGACTTTCCTATTCATCTTTGCCATCTTGCTATCAACAGAGCGGATGTATTGTTTGCCGATTTGTTGACTCGATAGATGACGCCGTTTGGCAGTCTTACATTTTGAAAGCACCTAGGTTTCGGTGCTTTGCTGATGATGAGAAGAGGCGACTTCATCGCCTGAGGCACAGGCTCCGAAATAAACTGTCACTCTAGTCCATTCACTGCTTTGCACTTGAGCACGCTTGCCCTTCAGTGTGAAAGTGCGGCTCGGCAATATCTTATAAAATAGAGCTGCCTCATCAAGGTTGAAAATGTCTGTTGGCATAATTCTTTTGCAGCTTGGCGAGCCGACTGTTGCGCTAGTTGTCTGCAGCAACTACGTCGACACTGCCACTTTCACCGTGTACAGGCATTGACACCACATTCTTCTGCTTCTTAAAATTGTCAAACTAGCCATTGCTGCAGCTGAAACCTGTGTAGCCCATTTGCAAGGCCAGTGTGTCTGCCTTCATCATCAATGCCGTGGTGATTGAAAAGTTGGCTGTTCTCGCATTTTGCAGCCACACCATGAGCGCTGCTTCAACTTCTGGAAGCTTCACGAGCCTCGAACCAACTTTCGCTGGCTAGAGAAGCTTTGCTGAAATCCGTCAAGCGCCTTCTGCTTGTTTTTCACCACATTCAAGGCAAATCACCTGGACTCGCCTTGAATCTGGATAAGTGCCACTTTGCGTATGAAGAGCTCCTGTTCCTGGGCCATGTCATCCGAAAGTCTGACATCCATACCGACCTGCAGAAGACAGATCACGTCGCTATGTTCCTGTGGCCCTTCGACAAGAAGGCGATGAAATTTCTTGGCCTGTGTGCCTATTACAGCTGCTTCATCAAGACTTTTCACGCACTGCCGAGCCAATAACCTATCTCACGAAATCTGACATTGACTTCATGTGGGAAACCCAGCAAGTCGAAGCCCTTCAAGAGCTGAAACAATGCCTGCAGTCACCGCCGATACTTACAAACTCTGATGAAGACCCCGAGAAGGAAAGTCCATACCAACAAGCCTTGATGCCATGCTAGTTCAAACAAAGGACCAAGTTGAAAGTACCCAGCTTATGATAACTAGCTGGTCATTGTTGAAAGCAAAGCGAATTATTTTATAATAGGGAGGCACTACAAAGTCGTATGCGACCACCAAGCCTTGTGTTGGGGCTGCCAATATTAAAGGACCATTTAGGTCGCCTAGCACAGTGGAGTCAGACTCTAGGAATTCAACATCGCTGCGGTCTATCTGGATTGAAGTACTCTGATGCTCTGTGTGACCTGCAGCCCTCTTGACCTGCCCCAGCAAGACAAACAGGACGATGCCGCCTACATGGAAATAAATGTGGACATCGCTTCACAACAATGAGCAGATCCGCAGTTACAAAGCCCAGTGCAGTACTATGAAGGCAAGACTGATAGGCTCCCTAGGGCATTTAAATGCAGACTGTGTTCGTTTTCGCTGCAGAACAATAGACAAACACAGGAACATGCGGGGCACCAGTCACAGACGTCACCTACAGCAAAAAATTTACAGCGGCCAGGGGTGCAGTGTGTGTTCATCCGCTTCACTGCATTGTAGAAGCATGATATTGTGCGTCTGCCTGACTGCGTGCATTAATTGTATGCCGACCGTTAGCCACAAGTGCTTCATGTTGAAGGACATCTACACCATCTGATCTGGATCAAGCTCAAACAATTATTTTCACCATTCAAATGTTGCAAAAGCACAGCGTTACCTGCATTGTTACATCAACTGCATGGAGCTCCTGGAAAAAAGAAACTGCTTGTGCGAAAAAGATGCACATCTGCATTGAGCTTTTTTGTGCCTGCATTAACTCTGCGCATTTTATTTGTCTCTAAGGCAAAATATTTTCGATACAGTAATTTTCCACCGAAATAATCGCAGGGATGGAAGCGGCCAAGGAAACATTAGAGCAGCTCTTGGACCAGCAAATTTGGCAATTTGGAGCAGGTTTGCCGCAAGAATTGTCCGTTTTGGAGCAGTAAATGTGCGCTTTGGAGCAGCTTAGTAACAGTCAATATGAGCGAAATACAGGCATATAAAGAAAAGGTACTCCTTATTTGACTTTGTACAACACTTGGGTTACAGCAGGCCGGTTCTGCGGAAGCCCACAAAGTGAGCACAATGCATGACAGGGAAAAATTATCTCCCACCTAACTGCAGCATGAAGCTACAAGTTTATCAGGAACCACTACTAAACTACATTCCGAATGTGCCAAATAAATGTGGCCAAGAAAAAAAAAAAAACGAAGTTTTCTGTGAACAGTGCCCACTCTATGTTGATAAGCTTGTGTTAAAGCTTGTCAAATTTATTTTTGCATTGTGAACAAGCAACTAATATTCAATTTTAATGAACTAATATTTATTGCCTTACTGATTCAATAAGCATCAATGAAAGGTTATGGAATACATTGATAAATTATTGATAACAGCCTATATAGCGACTTAGGTCTTGTGTGGTCCTTTTTTCCGACAAAAAGAAAACAAGAAGAAGCCTGCAAATAATAATAATAAAAAAAGTAAACGTGACATATCCTCACACCAGTAATATAAGTGGTCTTGCACATAAGCATCGTCATTAGTGCATCGTGTATATTACGAACATGCATTGGGCCACGATCTTGTAATGGTTCGGAATACAAGTTCGCGCTACTTTGCATTTGATAGGGACGAAAAATTCGTGCCAAAAACTGCCGACACAGTGAGAAAAAAGCGTGGCAGCTCATTCCTAGTGCCCTTATTTCACGAGATTCGTGTAAAGACTGATGCAATCTTTGGGGTGCAGAAGCATCGTCATGGTCACAGCAGTTTCTGTTAATCCATATTGTGGGCTTGCTTTCTTGTTAATAGAAAGTCTTCACGAATCCTAGGTTTTAAATGCTGTTATCGGTCATTTCTCAACATCATCCACAACTTTTTCCTTTACATCTCATAGAGTAGGCAAGTTTATGAATTTAAATTATTATGGTCATTGCATGTTTGCCAGTATTTCCCATGGCGATTGTCCAGCAAAATCTCCACGATATTTTTGAAAACTATAAAGGGATAAAATGTTCACAGGCTTACCGGCCGGCATTGCCGACCAATATTTTGAATTACTTAGATTAATCAAGCTTATTCGTGGTTATGTCGCAGGCACCATAAAGCCATAAGAAGGCAATGGATATTTTGTTCACTGAACAAGGTTAATTAAAATTTTTCGGATTCAATCTGCACAAGTCGCATCGTGAACACCGTTGCCCCTAATGCAATTTTGGAAGGTTGCGGTTTCACAGAATGTTTAATTACGACCACAATTTGGCTGCTAAGGTTGACTAAATACTATACTTTACATCCTTGGCTTTATTTCTGTGGCACCGTGAGCTTAATTTTCTGTGGTGTGGCCAGGCAGAAAATAGTGTACCATGAGAAGAAATTTGAGTGATGATTGCGGTTGCCAATGGATATTTGTGACCAAGAAGTTCCACGAAAGCAAGCAGGCCATTTGTCGGTAAGCCGTACCAGAGTCCTTCCATGTTTTTTCTGGTCACGAAACTGCCGCCTCAGTTTCATATAGCGCCAGCGCCCGCCGCTACCGCTGTGGTTGTGTGTGGGGCAGCCTCGGTATTCTAGCTTTCTCAACTTCCTTAACGATCGCTTTACTCTCACGTAACTATTTTTAACATTGAATATAATTAAATTACTGCCTGAGCGTGTCTTCTGCGATGATATGAGCGCATGGGACAAAAAAAAAAAAAAAAAAAAAAAAAAACGCTCATAACATGGAGCTTGCGGCGGTCTCAGACCGAAAAAGATAAAGATCTGGAATTTTAAGAGCCAGAACCGCGATACGATTATGAGGCACGCCGTAGTGGGGGACTCGGGATTAGTTTTGATCACCAGGGATTCTTTAAAGTGCACCTAAATTTAAATAAACGGGTGTTTTGCATGTCGCCCCCGTCGAAATGCGTCCGCTGTACACGGCCGGGCGGTCTCGGTCCGGATTGCTTCGTCATCACCGTTCGCCTCAACGCTTCGGTGGGCTCCGCTTTTTAATATTGGCCTTAAATTAAACACCGCGCATTCGCAACAAAACGCCAGTGGTCCCACTTATCACCAGATGAGTAAGCGCCAATTCTCCGTTGCGCATAGCGCCAGATTGTTCGCCGAGCACAGCTGTTCAGTTTCTGTTAAACTGTGGCAGAGAAGGACTCTGTGGGCAGAATCTTATAGCGAGATCAAAAGAATGAAATTGCTATTGCAAAGGGCTGCTACCGCAGAATACTTAATGACAAAGAAAATGGAACTGAGTTGCTCCATGCGCTTAAGATTTCTTGCGAAGCGATGCCATTTCTGAATAAGATTTAGGTAGAATTAATGCAAGACGAACTTCGCTACTAAATGTCTTCGGTGCGGCTTTTAACAACGGATTAAGGCGAACCTGAAGTGTTAGGACCTGCACAGTTGAAACTAGCAGTAATTAGGCAATTGCCTTAGCAAGCAGTCGTTTAGAAGCGTCAGTAAGCCCAGCACTTATTCACGCTGCTCAACGAATACAAGTAGCCACATCACAAATACAGCAATTTTTTTTTTTAAATGGCTTGTTAGAGATACCACCTTTCTACTTCTTCAGTTATAACTTAAACATGCAAACAAAACTTGCTCAGCAAATCACAATACAAATGTAGCTAACAGTGTGCTAATAACCTTTTTACTCATAGCAGCTTATAGACTTAAAAGTACATGCAATTGAAGAATTGTAGCCCACCAATAGCCAAGACTAAAGGACAATGGAAAATAAAGCAATGCATATTATTCTGTTTTAACACTTGCATTTAAAGGAATTCTAATGCTATACCTTTCATAGATGGTCGGGATAAGGGCGCGATTGCTGTGAACTACTCTATCCTGGTATAACACAAATTGAGGTTGCAACAAAGCATAAAGCAAAGTGTTTTGTCATCAATGCCCTGATCAGATCTCACAACACCCTTATTCTCCATCATCAGCATCGCAATTTTTTATAAGTGGTCACCTTTACACGATAATCGTGATACCTACTGCGTCCCTTTAACTGGTACCGCTTCAACTGGTTGGTTTCCTACCACCCCCTGCTGGACATGAAGCTCGCCCCTTTGCTGTGACGATGTCCGAGGCGTCAAAGTGTTTCGCGCACACACGTGTATACTTCGATTCGAAATTAAAACCGCCACTTCCCTGCCCCGGTATGGCCCGCTTCCATTTCTCGCGCTGATCGTTGTTATTTGGTAAACAGAACAACGACACGTTTTCAGTCGTGCCCTTGTTGCCGGAACAGCACCCAGGCATGCAACACGTGTTCGGCATCGTTGTCCCACCCCACCACTTCAACCAAACAGCCCAACACTCGAAAAATAGCACAGCACACGCGCAGAACGCACCCGATCAGTCAGCTCGCCTCGCACTGCGCACGCATTTCGGTACGCGAACGATGCCCTCTGTGGCACAGTGGCGCCACGTCGCGGCACCTTTGGGCAGTATATGAACCTCTCCCATAGAGTGACGGCGGAGTTTCGTGACCAGAAAAACATGGAAGGACTCTGGCTGTACTATCATCCCGGTGACCGGACGTGGTGCACATGTGAAATAAATTTAGAATGTCACATGCACAGTGTTCACCCATTAACCAATGCAGATGTACCAATAGGGCGCAATATCAAGTGCTAAAATGTATAACGAAAGTGAGGAGCTACATGCTGAGCAGACTGCACAACCTTGTTCATTCAGCGCGGCTTTTCTTCCCGACTGCCCCATGAAATGAGCGCCAGTTCAAATCATATTTAGCTGGTCAGCATATACACAAATGCATAACACTTTTACAAAACATTCATAATGCAATGCACAACACGAAAAGGTTTTTATTTTATTGTGGCCTAGTTACAGTTATGCCACAAAACACAGCCACACTTCAAAAACACAGACGCTGTAGCAGATTTCTCAGGCTTGGATTGCAGGGCTAAGCACTAGCCAATGCATGTCTATGGAGGTGTGGTTGCCATTGAACACACAGATCCTGATAAATTTGGCAATTTGATTTTAAATTAGCGTTTTTGCGCAGGCTGGCACAGCACTTTCATTCCTGTAATCATTAGTTTCCGGCCAGTTCTTGTTTTGTTATCTTTGCGATAATAAAAAAAGTTTAATTGTGGCTTAAGTAAAGGCAAGCGTGAACATTTATGTTAACTTGATGCTTAAAAATAAACTACAAGTCAGCAGGTGGTCATGTTCACTCTCGGGAGTCTGTAGAGATAGGGTATTTATTGATCTTATGTGTGTCACATTGAATTTACATTTCACACTTGGTGTGCCCGAAGGCTGAGATTTAATTCTCGTCTCTGTATACTGCACCTGTTTTTACAATACGTGTGTGTCAATGCAAAATGAACAGATAATTCACCCAACTTTTCCGTTATCCTGCATGTGATACACATGCATAAAGGTGTGCTATTCAAGTGCACATGTGTGGAAAGTGTTCAGTTGTGTTAAATAGCAGGGTTTAAGTTTCACGTTGAGAAGCTGAAAAGTGGACTGAAAGATGCCTTAGTGCAGGCATCCATATTTATTTTCACTACCTGGTGTCTTGACTGCGCATTCCAAACACCGTAGACGAGAATCTTTTTGCATTAAATCTCTTGGAACGTTGCCACCGTGGCCGGGACTCGAACTCATGGCCTCGGGCTAAGCAGCGCAATGCTATGCCACTCAGTGGATGGCAATGCTATGGGTGGCAATGCTATGCCACCTAGTAGTAAATGTCTGACTTAGACGGAGGGAAAGTGTTTTCTGTGTGTTATTCCGCACTGCCTATGTTATTTCGCACTGTCTAAGTCAAGGATGTATTACCAGCTCGCCCAACAAACCACCTTTCTAAGTAAATGTGACATGAAAGCAACAAGTTCGAATACGAGTCTTGATACAACTCTCTTTCTGTTAACCTTTCTTCTTTACTGCATGTATAAGTGCCCAAACATTATATCTCTGCTTTCTGTTGCCAACATGGACAGAGTGAAAAGCTACTGCAACGTTATTTGAGACTATACTATACATTATTTGAGACTATAGTTATTTGAACTGCAAGATCCTCCGACCAATCGGCACACCGGACTGAGGTCATGCCGGATGGTATTACATAATCACAGCAGCACCACGCACAACCTAAGAGTGCCAGATGGCGAGTCGAAAGCTATTCTATGCACGCTGATGAACTTCGGGACTTATTTTTCTGTACTGCTTGCACTTTTGTTTTTCCACTTTTGTGTTCTGTTTGCAGCACTGAGACAATGCTCATTTTTAAGTGCGGGGCGCTGACACGTGTTTACCTTTTTCTGGTGACCGCTTTTCACTGGCTAACAAATGTCGAACTTCACTGCTCAGCACAGGACTGCCAAATCTGAACATTGGGGATTCTTGTAGACGATCTTTCTGTTGACTGTGTTGTCGCTGAACATTTTGTAACCTGATTGCATGTGTAATATGAATAGTACTGGACATTCCATGAATCAGATATATAATAGCCGATGCATCTGACCTGCAGATCATATTTCAAAGAGTCTGCTCACCGCTATCATTGTTCAGAGTGTTATTTGTTCCTAAGAGTGACCATTTCTGAGAAACTGCATCTATAAAGACCAAACGGAGCATGCGTGACAGCCCTGCAAGTCATTTGAAGGCAAACTAACTACGCATGACAATCTTTATCCACAAACCGGAGCTCTTTTCTCATGAAGATAATAGATGCCACACTCACATAGTTATCTGGACCAAGTTTGCACATGTGAAAAGCTTCCATAATTTCCCTTGCCTTTCTAGTCTTAGCTTTCCCAATTACTGAAATGTTGCTGAAAAGGGGGGCACAACTACATTGTTTACAATGTATCAGTAGATTGCCACCCGTGCCTATGGAAAGTAACTTGGTCTAGACAAATGTGCGAGCGCGCCACCTGTGTTCTTGAGAAAAGAGCTCCTGTTTTTAGATAAAGGTTGTCTTGTGTAGTTAGATTGGCTTCAAGTGACTTGCACTACTGTTACACATGCTGTTTGGTCTTTGTGGATGCTGTTTCCCAGAAATAAAGTCACCTGTTAGTCCAGCAACCTTCTTGTTCCTTTCTGTGTTATGCCTCCATATGTTTCCTGGTTTCCTTTCCGCTTGCTGGCATACCTTTACCAAGTTGCTCGTTTTGCTGGGCACAGGTTCGTGCAATAAACAATTCCGTGACTTGTGCTGTGCTGCTGTGGTTGTTTGCCATCACTACAATGTGACAATAGCAACCACCTTTTGCACTTGAAAACACTGCTGGAATGGCTGTTTTCTGCAGGTATTGAACTACGCAACCATGAGACAAGTCTATGCTAATGCTGCCTTGGCAGCAGCTAGCTTCCTCAAAGATGAAGGTAATCTTGCTTTTTTTTTTGCTCTTTAGAAACCGGAGCCATGCAAGAGTGCCAAGTGTAATATTGAGCGATACGGACCTTAAAATACAATCTTTTTGCAATAATTCTGCAAGAACAAAGCAGCAGTGAGCACAAAATCTTTTTTTGTGTGCATTTAAGGGAAAAATGCACGAGCACTGAGAGTGTTCAACCTAAAGCAACAGCCGAGGAAAAGTGGCAGTGCACCACTGCAGTCCTGGGACAATCAAGGGTGCAAGCAGCACAGTCTGCTCGGTCACAGTTGGCAAAACTGCGACAAGTGGCGGCGTCTGGCCTTAAATGTTTACAAGCCACACCAAGTTGATGTCAATGTCATAAGGTGCTGCACACTGAGGTTAACTACCCTCACATGCTTCAAATTGAATTCAAATATGTTTCAAGCTACACACTATACTATTGTGTAAATAAATTGTTGTGTACTATTGTGTAAATAAAGTAAATTGTTTAGGGGAGTTGCCTGAAAGTATTGCTTGTCAGTAATGTGTGATGTCGCGACCCTTAAAAGGTGAACTTGGGCCGCTTGGTACAAGTTGAAGGCAAAAAGAGCAACTGCAAGGGACAAGGTGAAGAGCTGACTACTATCAACTGGTTTTTATTGTGCACGCAAGAATGCATGAAGGTGCGTGAAATTTCAAAAGGGTAGAGGCACAGTAAACAAATTGAACTGCAAGTAAAGGAACAAGACATTAAAAACAAAACGAAAAAAAAGTCACTAAAATGGTCCATTGTCAACTTGAAAGAAATAAATTTCTTGGAGAAGAGCAATACTGACAATGCGCTAATGCATGTGTCGGCTTTCCTGTCAATGCAGAAAGCCTCAGATCTAAGGTGCACACAGGTGCCAGTAACGCTTTAGTATTTGGCGTATTTGGCTTTAGTAATTGGCATGCTCTGCAATGTAGTCGTTGACACACCAGCCAGTTTGGCCAATGAAGCAACGACTACACCCGAGAAGGGGATTTCACATACAACATTATGGTATCAGTCAACAAATTACAAATTCCTGAAGCATGAATCTTTGAATGGTCCTTACTTGCACGGGGTGGTGTGCGTGACAGATCTGTCTCTTGTGGCTGCGGCCTGTTGCTTTGCAAATGGCCTCTGCCCCGGTTCCCATCACCTCTGCTTCTTCCGCGGCCTCTTCCTCGGCCTCGAAATCCTTCTGCTTGCATTGCTCACCTTGACAAAGGGAATTACAATCGTAAGTGAACAAGCCTGAAAAGCGACAGCCACATTTTGGCATAAATAGGGAGTTTTATAAATAGTGCACCCAAGCGTCTGAGTACCCAGAGACCCACGCCTTGTTTGCATTCACTTTATACATATTTGCGTTCTTTTTGTACGCCTGGCAGCCAAAGTTTGAGTTGCCAAACTTTGGCTGCGCAAAACGTAAAACTTCCGAATGGCCATTACATTAATGCCGTTGTCATAAGGCTCAATTCGGATAGATATTGAGTTCATCCAGATCGAAATTCTCGACCGCAATTCGCTCCGTCCCGCAGCTCGCGAAAAGGGGCCAATAGCGATCGAGAAATTCGATTCCAAGTGCGATCGAAAGTGCGCCGTGTGACAGTAGTACCACACCATGAAATGGGCGGGAAAACTTTTTGTTGGGCTAGTTGGTACATTACTGAAGTACTATAGCGCCAAACAGACGACACAGGAAGCGACACGACACAGGAAGCGCTCGTCCGTGTCTCTTCTTCCTGTGTTGTCTGTTTGGCGCTATAGTACTTCAGAAATGGACGGGAACTGCGTAATTAGAAACTGCTCTTCCAAATGCGCTTCAGCAGCGTTAACAATTTGCTTATGACTCAAATTAATGCACACAATAAAGCAAACGCTTCGCGACAATGGATGCGTCATATACATTACGGGCGTCAATAATGAAAAAAGTGCGTGACAACACGGAAGGTAGAGCACAATTCTCAAGACGTCCACCTACGTTTTCATTGTAGTCTATATGCAAATGCAACGACATCGTGCGACTACGTAACAGTAAAACTTGACGCGGCAAGTCACAGCAAATGCTGATGCAACCTCTCACCGCGAGCCGAGTGTTTTCGAACACGAACATTTCAACTTTTCACACTGTGCTGCCGTTAACCAACAAAGATGTCACTTCCCGAATACGGGTTTCACCCGGAGCACTTTCGGTCGTGATTCGCTCCTTTGTGCAAGCTGCGGAAGGAGCAAATCGCAGTGGTGAAGGATTGAACTCCATCGTGATCGAAAGTGGCTGTGTGACATCGGTATAAAATGGGAACGAGGTGTCAACACTGTACCTAAAGGCACACCGGTAAAAATGAAGCAATACCGCAGTGATTGCGATAGTTAACTATCAATGGTGCTTGCACTAGTTAGTGTTAACGCCATTTGGGCGTCCCAACTGTGGTCTCAACAGGGTTGACCCCGGTTGAGCAATAGTATAGTTTCGGAGTGCTAAGACGGCTGGAATGCTACTGTGCGGACGCGGCGGTTTGCAGGCCGAAATATGGAATTTCTGATTGTGACAATTTAAATGTGGAGAAGGCGTTCAGATTTAGTGCAGTGGAGAAAATCAAGCGCTGCGTTATGGTATAAAACGTCCGTAAAAAGCGAAAAAAAAAAAGCAACAGAAGAGGCGCAGCGAATTCTAGCAATGCCTACAACACAATGCTGGGCTGAATTAACGGACAAATCCAAAGTTTCACGGACGGACTTGCCAAATAAAAACGCTCGTTGTCAACACAGCAAAACACATAAGGAAGCAGTCAACACTGCTGTACTCACCCTCGGTGAACTGACAGGCTGACAGGCAGCTCATATAATGAAGTAGGCAGCTGACCACCTCTGCTACATGGCCAGCTGACTGGATGGATATGTAAGTGTATTGCTTGAAACGGGGTGGTTGGGTTGAAGTGCACCAGAGAGAGAGAGAGAGAGAAAAGCCGACGAGGTAACGAAGGTGGCTTTTTATTTTCACACACCAGTTTCATTACTGATGGCAAAAGTTTTTTTACAGCAGAACGCGCTCTGCTTTTGCGACGTATTCAGCTCATAGACAGCATATTGCGTTCCCCTGGTGGCAAAAGTGTCCCCAGAACGGCTCTCTGGGCAACAAAAGTTGATCTCGGAGGCCATGCTTTTACTGACTGCATTTACCAAAAGCGATTGGTGGTGTCCAGTGTAGTGTACATTGCAAAAATAGAGTTTCTCACTATAACACGTTAATGTACTGAGAAATTATGATTTCAAATCCACGCCCCAAAGTAACTGTATATGGCTCCCTGAAGGAGCCATATACCAAACGGTGCCATATACAGACTCCATCATGTCTCAGAATGACGCCCCCTGAATTTAAGAATTCAAATCTTAAAGGCCATGCTTTGGCTGGTAGAAAGCTGCAGTAAGGATTGAGCCGGAAATCTGCCGAAAATATGCCATTCCCCCTCAAGTTTTTTTGTACTTACTGCTTTGTGCTTGCTCAAATTGTGCTGTCCTTAAAGTGAACTTACAATGCTCCTCTAGTGGCGCAAGCGGAAGGGTGTGCCAATGCATTACCTTATGGCCTCTGAAATTTTCGCACATATCTCGGAGGATATAATTGGTATATAAAATACGGTAGCCGCCGTCAAGCGGCGCTGCTGCGCCTTTTTCTAGTTGCTCTGGGGTATGTGCAAAGGTGTAGTGATTCCAGGACTTAGATTTGGAAATGCTGTTGTTTGCTTGAAATCAGGGCTACAATCAGGACTCGATGGCAACCAAAGACCAAAGTTCGGTGGGACGCCTCGCATTGGGCGCTCACAGGAAGACTACAGATGGGTATGGACGACTTGCGCGAGCTATTCCCTCAGGTGGAGATCGTGGTGTGCACGGTGCCGGAGGTGCCTGTATGTGACAGTCACGTACAAAGAGCCGTAACGGCTGCTAATGAGGCAATATGGAAAATGAGCCGAGAGAGAGGCTTCGAGGTGGTCGATGTAAACAGCGAAGTGAGAAGGTGTGGTGGTTTTAAACTAGACGGGGTCCACTTTAATCACAGGCTGGCACAAGAAGTGGGCTGGCGAATTGTTGGTCGCGCTGTTGCTTTTTTAGGGGGCCCGCGGGCACTCAGGAGGCCAGAGTAGATAGTAATGAAGAAGGCCCCCAAGGGGAACCTCAGAAAAGCATCGCCGTCGATAGAAAGGAAAGGAGGAAAGCAAGAAGGAGAGCTCGCCATGCAATAGGCTACATAAACATGCAGGGTGGCAGAAAAAACGAAAAGTGGGCAGAGATTGAGGAGCAGTTCAATAGAAAAGAAATAGGGGTGTATGCGGTTACAGAAACGCACCTTAGAGACTCAGAAGAGCCGCCAGTTATTGAGAATTATGTTAGGGAAGAGTGCAACAGAACTAAGTCGGAAAGAAAGGGAGGGGGAGTCGGAATGCTCATCCATCAGGGAGCCAAATGGTAAAGAGTAAATTCAAAATGTAAGAGCATCCTTGGTTATCAAGTACAATGAGTGGGAAAAAAACTTGGCAGGGCGTTACGTATTTGTGGACCGGAAATAATTGCATAGAGAAGAACAAAGAGTTAGTGGAATGCATAAGCGCTGATATTAGGAGTTTCGGGAATGGTGCTGAAATTGTCCTATAAGGTGACATGAATGCCCACATACATGATTTAGATGGCTATACCGACAACAACGGGAAGTCAATGCTAGACATTTTTGAGCAACATAACATTGTTATCGCGAATGCAGGGCCTAAGTGTGAAGGGCAGATCACGCGGGAAGTGGGAAGCCGGCAATCGATCATTGATTACTGTCTGATGACAGAAGGAATTCATGATAAGTTGAGAGAAATGGTCATTGATGAGGAAGGGTATAGCAGCATAGAAAGTGACCATAAACGTATCATTTTAAAAATGGGATATGTAGTTGGGAAAGAGAGTAAGGAGCGCAAAATGGCCAGTCCATATTTGAAGGCTGAACAAATAGCAAATATAGTCGAAGAAGAAATCGGCAAATGGCCAAGTAAAGAGTGGAAATATGGTGAGTTTCGAAGTGTAATAACGACAGAAATACGGAAAGAGAAACAACATGTTCGTTGGAAAGGAACTAAGAAACCGAAAAGCTGGTGGAACAGGGAGATTTTACGAGTAGCGATCGCAGAACGACAGAAAGCATCTCGAGAGCACAGGCAGGCAAAGAAGGCGCAGTTGCCGCAGGATGAAGTAACCAGTAAATGGGAAATATACCGGAAGAAAAAGTCTATGGTTCAAATATTGGTGCAAGCAAAATTAAAAGGTGAAAGTGAACGTTGGTTGTCAGAAATACGTGAGAAAAAGAAGGCCGCACCTAGAATATTTTGGAACCACATAAATTTATTGGGCAGGAAGTCAACAACAATACAACAACACATCCTAGACGAAGATGAAAACAGACTGGAAGGAGAAGCGGCAATAAATTACATCCGAAAAATAACAGCCGAATCTTTCCAAGGAAATGACGAGGTTGTATATGAAGAAAAAAAGAGCATGAAAGAGACCGAAGTGGAAAATGAGCTGGTGCTGACAAATTTAAACTGGAAGAAAGCGGAAGAGAAAATTCCTAAGCGCACATACACAGGGCTAGACGAGGTCCCCGTTAGGCTGATTAATGAACTAGGACCAAAAAGTAAGGAAGCTCTGGTGAAAGCAGTGGAACAAACTTTAAAAGATAGACGAATACCAGACAGATGGCGACAAAGTAGAATGAATTTAATTTATAAAGGCAAGGGGGAGAAGATAGAATTCACTCGTATAGACTGTTGACCATTACATCGGTAATATACAGGCTAGCAATGCGAACAATCGTATTAAAGCTTCAAGCTTGGGCCGAGAATAATGGCATTTTGGGAGAACTTTAGAATGGCTTCAGAATAGGTAGGTGTTTAGATAATAACGTATTTGTTCTTACTCAGTGTACTGAAATATCAAAAGTAGAAAGCAGACCGTTATATGTGGCCTTTTAGACATTACAGGAGCCTAAGACAACGTAAAACGCAACATTTTGTCGGATATTCTGAAAGGGGAAGGCTTAGGTGACGATTGTCTACAGCTTTTGAGAGAAATTTACCTAGAAAATACCGTTTGCGATGAATGGGAAGGCATGAGAAGTGAGGAGAAAGTTCATATCAACAAGGGACTGAGACAGGGGTGCCCTTTATCCCCGCTGCTGTTTATGATGTGCATGGTGAGGATGGAGAGGGCGCTAGAAGGAAGAAATATCGGCTTTAATCTCTCATACAAACCGGCGGGTAGAGTAGTAGAGCAGCAGCTCCCAGGTTTATTTTATGCGGATGACATTGTGTTGCTAGCTAACAAGCTAAGTGATTTGCAACGTCTGGCTAATATCTGTGGACAGGAAGGCAATAATTTAGGTCTTAAATTTAGAGTTAGAAAATAAGGTGCTATGGTATTCAATGAAAACAGTGAACAGACAGTGGTGATAGAGGGTCAGGAAATACCTCGGGTAACAGAATATAAATACCTTGGTACATGAATAAACGAGGGCAATAGATATATGAAAGCACAGGAAAAAACAATAACAGTGATGGGGAACAGAAATGCAGTCATAACGAAGCACAGAGCGCTATGGGGATACAATAGGTACGAGGTCCTCCGAGGTATGTGGAAAGGTGTAATGGTTCCAGGACTTACTTTTGGAAATGCGGTTGTTTGCTTTAAATCAGGGGCACAATGAAGACTCGATGGGAACTAAAGGTCAGTGGGCCGCCTCGCATTTGGCGCTCACGGGAACACTACAAATGAAGCTGTGCAGGGTGATATGGGCTGGACAAGTTTTGAAGTGAGGGAAGCTCACAGTAAAATTAATTATGAAGAACGACTGAGGAATATGGAAGAAAGTAAATGGGCTGGGAGAGTGTTCAGGTATCTCTAGAGAAATAACATTTATTCACAGGGGAGGAAAAGAACTCGGAAACATACCAGCAAGTATGCAGCCTGTATGATAAGCAACACAGCAACAAAGAACGTCAAGCGTAAAGTCAGAGAGGCTGAGATAATCTGATGGGTGGCGGCAATGGAAAAGAAACCTGTCATGGGTAACTACTTAAGAAGAAATACGAAATCAGGAAACAAACAATTTATGATAACTCAAAGGGAAGCTCATTACTTTTCGAAGCGAGATCGGGATGCCTTAGAACACGCACCTATAAAGCGAGATATATGAAGAAAGAAGAAGCATGTGCTTGCTGTAGTAAAGCTAATCCCCCCTAGTGGGTAGGACACACATGTGACAGGCTACAACAACAACAATAAGCTAGGATGTTTTATTAGAATGTGAAGACGTCTGCCCAGCGGTCGATTTGGGCACCACTGGCCTCCTTGAAACCCTTGGGTTCAGCGAGAGCAGTGGAAAAGTAAACACGTCCGCAATAGAGATTAGTAAGAGGCGATTGGAAGATTGGTGGAAGAAAAGTAGACAAACGACAAAAAACAGATACGTACAAAAGCAAAGTTTGCAACAGGGGATCAGAAAATTTGGTTGTGGGAGTTCATAATTTTTTTCTTTTATTCTTTTTTAACCTAGGAAGGAGATTAAGCAGTATAATAGCAAGAGCTTGGTGGTGCAACCCACCGCCGCCCGTTGCGAAGGGGACGCTCACAACATCCATCCATCACGAGACGTTCATTTGAGGGATCGCCAGCCGTTTGTGCGCAGGCGCGAGTAAGAGCGGGTGCGAGAGAGAAAATTCGGGGGCTTTTGCTCCTTGAATGACTCTGCCTAGGCACTACCGAGGAGGTTTCCAAGCGCTTGTTGTAATCTTGACGAACATTGTTTCGGTCTGAATTGCCGAACACCTACCCGGTGAACTCCCGAGACGTATTTGTTCGCGCACCAACCGACGCCAAACATCGTAATAAAGGGAGCGAAATCTGCGGCGAATGGATGAGTTCTGTCTAAATTATTTTCCAGTGTCTTGGTGTGCTACGTATTTTGACTAGTTTGCCTGATAAATGTTCAATTACATGTACCAAATGAGTACATTGACGAATGCCGTGAATAAAGTGCTTTCCATGACCATTAAATTAACTTTCTTGGTTGCTTTAGTGTTTTGTTCAATTTCACACTCTTTCAAGAAATATTTCGCTACCGCTAACACTCTTCCTACGCGCATTGCTACTCTTATATATTTAATATAAGAAACGATAGTATAGCGGCTTTACTCTGAAACCTCTTTCTAGAATTAGCTTGCATTATGCGCCTTGCAAGGATAATAAACGCGAATAGGCTAAGAATTTGCCACCTTTCCCTCCGGGATTTGATTTATTTATTCTTCACTGTGCTTATAGTGAAAAAAATAAAAGAACAATCCTGTTTTGAATTTCGCATCATCCTGGCGGTGATACTAATTAGACACTGCCTGCAAATTATGTAGAACATGAATGGGCAAACATTTAATGTAGTTCATCAATTATGGCATGCATGGTTAGCATTCTGTAACGTAAATAAAATGTGCACTGTAATTTTATTGCTGCTCATAAACCTGCAAATTTTCATGGAAGCAAAACGACAGCATATAGGCGTATTTACCAAATCGCATATCGTAAAAAAAAAAGAAGGAAAAAGGCAACGTTTCAGCGATTTCTCCAGCTAAACTGATTTAATACGACAGCACTTGCGGCCACAAACACCTGCAGCACAGCGCAACATCTTCTGCAGTCATCTGCAAGGTCCCTTACTGTCTGCAACGAAAAAGAACGGCACAACGAGGACGGCGGCATGCTGTAACGGAAATAATTAACAGAGAAGACTCAGTTTGAGTCTCTTAAGTGCTGTCGCAGTAAAGGGCAAGGTTAGTAAAGAATGCACGTGTACCAACAAGCTGTTGCTGTAAAGTTACCGCACGACCTAACGTCATCCTTTAGCTTTAGCAGACGACGTCGAACCATGCGAATAGCTCAAACTGTCGAAATAAGCAGAAGAACAAAAAAAGCATCTCGCCGCTTTCATTAGTTCTAGGGGCATACTGTTCCGTAAGAAACCGTTATTACTGCAAATAACAAAACAACTTGCAAAGAAACGTATTTTAACGCGTCAATAAGCCGCTGCTGCGAAACAGCTGGTTGGATGGAAGGAAGGATAAAGCTAAACTCTTTAAATCGGGAGGCGGCTCACGCCACATATAGCCATGACTAGTAATATATTGTGTACATATCCGGTGTGCGGTAACCGGGGTGGTTGGAGAAGTATGGGAGAGGTCTTTGCCCTGCAGTGGGCGTAACCAGGCTGATGAAGATGATAATTGTTATGATGATGATGATATCGAGGAGGGGGAAATTTTAATCTTGCCATGATTTTAGCCACCAATCAGACGGGCTCAGCGCGCAAAATTGAAAAATGTAATGGGACATTTCTTCGCATTTATAAACTAGAACGTCGTAGAAGCATAAATGAAATCAATATAGCTATAAAATAAATAACTTAGGATGTACTAACGTCTTCCAGGCGGTTCCTGCGATTTCGATATGTACTGGACCTTAGCTCATAAACCCAGACGGCATGCTTGCTCGCGATATAAATCCTGATTTTTTATGTCATGTCTTGTCACCCAGCAAGAACGTCTAAGTTTGTTCAGTGCGAAACATGCTAATATAATAACATTGTTTTGTGCTACATGCCCATTTCAGTTTTTGTTTTTTCGAACGAGCCTGCAAATCTCGTTTGGGCTACAAAATGGTGCGAGTAATGTTGGGTGTTTTTACTTCGCATATAAGTATATGTAACTGCACTTCGAACGTCTTTCTTCAGGCAAGCTAATCCAGGCTGTAAGAGGCTAACGCAATAAACCAAGCTTGCATCTACGCTTGTTTTTTGTTTTACCGCAGAACTTTGAAGTCGTGCGACGAAGTGCACGCGGAGGAGACAGCCGAGAAGGAACATCGGCTGTGTTCGGCGTTCTCTTAAATACTACACGCAGAAATAAAGCAACAGCGCTCGGATTCGATCCCATAGATGAGATTAAAAAAAAAAAAAAAAATATATATATATATATATATATATATATATATATATATATATATATATATATATATATATATATATATATATATATATATATATATATATATATATATATATATATATATATATATATATATTTATATATATATTGCTAAGAGATTTATTAGGAACGGGCGCGAACGGGAAGCTGTCACAAGCGTTCGGCGACAGACAGCAACCATGAGCTCATGCCGGTAGCGATGGTGCTGTGGCGCAGGCGGCTACTCTTCATGGTTACAATATATATATATATATATATATATATATATATATATATATATATATATATATATATATCCGCACGGACTTCACATATGTCGCTAACGCAATAGAGCCTCATGACAACAACCAATATGTCTGCCTAAATGTGAAGGAAGGTTGCACGAAAAGAAGAAAAAAATCCGCACAGCACATCACGCCCTCTTGGCAATGCCTGGAGAAGGCCACGGTCCGAGAATATAGCTGTAAAAAGAGGGCGCAGGACTCCTAATTTTTTTTAAACGAGCGCTTGAACGTGACTGCGACTGCCGCTATTTCTTGTCCTTCCGGTGAGCAGTGCACTCGAGGGGGATACAAGGGGATAAGAGAGAACGTCCACTCGGTATGCGAGCAACAGACGTGAGACTTTGAACCTATCTTGCTGATACTTGCCGAGCAAAGGCTTAGCGTCGAAGGATGTGCGCCATGGCACATTTCTGAATTCAGAGAGGCAATATATATATATTAGTCATAGCACTCGTAGTACAGCCCTCTGGGCCGTTCACTTTTCGAAAGTAGTCTTATTAGGGTTATTGTAATTACATAAAGGTATTTCACTCTCGCGAGCAGCACTCCTTGAGATGGTTACTCGGGCTAGCTTCCCACGCTCGCACCTGCGTAAGCTTTTCCTAGACTCTAGAGCCGCTCGAGTTAGCTCGATTCAAACTAAACTATGTCCGCGCAACCTTGAGCCATTGGAACGCACGTTATCTGCGCTTGGCCGGCAGAGAAGGGGGCTTTGTTCCGGCCACAGAGCGCTCCATGTCTCAGTAAGGTGCCTGGTGTGGTCTCGTGCGGACGCCATCCTTTCGGTAAGCGCGGAGCCTATCTTGTATTCCCTCATCTTTTAAAATTTTCAATACTTACAAGCATTTCTCTCGCAAACCATACTTAGTTCAAGGGCATTTTCCATGTCTCAATAATTTCTCTCGTCGTGTTCGAGTGATGATTGCCATGTTATCGGTTGCTAACGAAACTTTTCTCAAGTCTCTAAACGTATTAAGGCAGTTTTTCGCGTCCGTACCATAGCCACGCACGTTTATATCTCCTTCCGTTCTCTATCGCGGGTGCGCTTTAAGAACCACGTCGCTGCAACTATTGTATGTATGTATGTATGTATGTATGTATGTATGTATGTATGTATGTATGTATGTATGTATGTATGTATGTATGTATGTATGTATGTATGTATGTATGTATGTATGTATGTATGTATGTATGTATGTATGCATGTATGCATGCATGCATGCATGCATGCATGTATGCATGTATGCATGTATGTATGTATGTATGTATGTATGTATGTATGTATGTATGTATGTATGTATGTATGTATGTATGTATGTATGTATGTATGTATGTATGTATGTATGTATGTATAACCGTAGGTCCGCGCGATCACGTCCGCAGCGAAGTATGGGCAATGTAAATAATTCAACTATGCCAGAACAAGACCCCGTGTCCGTGTTAGCAAAGCGCGGGAAAGATATATGCTTAGAAACGTTGTATGGACCCAATCTATAATGTCACTGTTGGATCTAGAAAAGCCATTCCAGACGACTGAAGGGTATTCAAGTTGAGGAAGACAGTGTAGTGTACAAGCTGCGGAAAGGTGCAGAAGAATTGAACTACTACTACTACTACTACTACTACTACTACTACTACTACTACTACTACTACTACTACTAATAATAATAATAATAATAATAATAATAAACACTGCCCAAGCACTCCGTACAGATGGTTACCCAGCGAAGCTGAAACATGCGGCCCCGTTTTTAATCACTGGGTCAATCCCGACGGTTCATTAAACGACGGCTGTGCAGGCTGCCGGATCCCCGGTGCGCAGTTGCTGCTTGCGCTCGGCTGCACGAGCCTGTTCTTGTGCCCGGGCTGTAGCATCGGCACGGCGTATACGAGCTCATTCCCAGTTCTGCTCGCGGCGTTGCCGATCGAATGCTGCCTGCTCCTCAGGAGTACGTATGAGGCGTGGCCTACCCATTTCGGAGCCGAAGAGAAACTGCTCATAAAATCAAGGCAGCTCAGTGGTTAAATACAATACGTTCCATGCCTCATTTTTCTAGAAAACCTTGTTTACGCTTTGCCGAAGAGGGCAACGAGGAACAGAAATGTCTTTTGAGGCAATTTTCGGAAAATTGCCTCAAGGCTGCATGGTAAAAGTCCACATTGCTTTCAAAGTGTATATGCGTTGAACGCTGACCAGCCATAATTTCGGAGCTTCCACATTTACTCTAAATTTAGTTGGTGAAGCTAAATCGTAAAGCCACTGTGGAGAGAATTTCGCGTGTTCGCAGATGCGAATGGCGTGTTGCCAAAAAGTAATCTCTCACCATCGTCTCCTTGTTTAAATACTTTTGTTCTATAACCCTTGTGATGTTTTAATAAGAACGTGCGACCATCGACCGCATGGCGTGTCAGCGGCCTTGTGGCAGCGAGGCGCACACCTGAAGTCAATGACGCAGCGTATATTCGAACTGGAAACCGGCTTGCGCCGACGCCGCCGCTTACGAGGCCGATTGCGCGTTCTGGATTAAAAAAAAAAAATGAAGGGTGTGCACGTGATAGCAAACACTTGTGATAAAAGAGAAGGAACGCCGCATGTTGAGTAACGCTATTGAGCAGCTAGCAAGCTATGCGTAAGCTTAGTTAAGAAAAACGGGGAAGCATTCGAAGCGACCAGTTTTTACGTGAAGCTATGGTGTGGTGACGTAACATGTAGATTAACAGCGAGTTAAACGTAACTGGAATGGATTGTGCTACTAATGTGCCGAAGCGCCATTGCTGCCTTGCAGCTTATAAATTTTGACTACATGAAAGGGCAGGGAATTTGGATGAAGGGATTCGCACGACAACGTTTGTTGGTTGGCATTTGAGAAATCGCATAAAGTCGAATTTAACAAAACTAAAGACAAACCCCAACGTTAGGAGTATGTATATTGTTTGCTGGGCGACATGGTATTTTATTCTTGAGGCGAGCAGCGCGAAAAAGAAAGAAAGAAGAATATTGATACGAAGGGAACGAAGATGAACACAGCGCTGACTATTGACTCATCACGTAGTCATCAGCTGATAGCGCCGTGTTCGGTTTCCTTTCTTTTGCATCGATCTTATTTTATTTCCTTTTATTGGCGCTGCTCCCCTCAAGAAATGTCTAACAGGCTGCATTGCTCGAATAAGGACCGCTAATAACGCAAATCGTAAGGGCGTGCAAAAAAAAAAAAAGCAGGAGCGTTAAATGGCTCGCATACGGTGAACGACAGTTTCGACTCACCCGAATCAACTTGTGCGGCCCTCGAAGCGCTCTCGCTGTCACTGCTTAAACAGCGATTGTTGCTGCGCAGGAAATTTGGGCCCTCGAACCACGTGATCAAACGCTTTGCTAGTACGCATGATAAAAAAAAAAATCTCGTTTACTACTTGGATAGTATCACAATACAAGGTTTATTCTTTTGATTCGTTCATTTTTTTTCTTGTCGACTGCTTAGTGGCTGACATCGCGCAATAGGGAGTCCGCGGCTTCGCGCAAGCCGATGACGAAGGAAAACAGAAGCGAACTGTTACAGAATATGGCTCTTACCGTAGTCCTATAGAAATCAGTCTTTTGAGACCTGCATGTGGCTGTTCGCGACCTCTGATGCAATAGTACATTCGGGGATTCCCGGTGTGCTCGCGGGCTGCGCCGGTATCATTTCGGCCAAAAGGTTCGGTCCCGTCTAAACGCCGCTCTTCGTAAAAATAGTGAAAAAAAAAATCTTGCGGCTCTTACACCAGTATTTATGGTGTATCTAGTACGGTAGAGGTTAGTGTTTATTAATAACCTACCGCAAAATAGAGCATTTAAGGCTGCACGGCTGAGATAACAGAAAACTAAACAAAACAAGTGGGTTGGATTTTCGAATGTGCAATGACGCAGCATTTCTAAGTCTGACTGTATTAAAGTGAGCCTATACTAGAATTATACCGCTTATACGTAAAAATATATGCAGATGGTTTATATATCAAAACATAATTGAACGGAATATAACACCATACGTAGCTTTGCACGGCAAAGAAACATAAATGTGATAGTAAAACATGACGTATGCATGGCAGAAGCAGTAAACATGGAGTTAGGTTACCTTCGAGTTTGTTCAGGAAGTGTGGAATCCGGTATGCTATAGATAGGAATGTCGTGTTGTACAGATTCGAAGGCTTTCTTCGAATCAAGAAATAACCTTATTCTAAGTAACTTATGTCCGAAGTTGTCAATTATTTTATGTTTTATGTCGAGTAAGGCCACTTGGACAGGTTGCTTCATTTAAAAACCGCATTGACCTTTAACGATAATGTTCGTTTCCTGAAAGAAATCGTAAGTCACAAAAAGAACTGCTTCGAAAAAAAGGTGATAGAAAAGAAATTGGTCTCTTGTTAGGGTCGTTTAATCACCTCTCTTGAAAGTGACTGATATCCTTGCGATCTTAAGTTGGCCAGGGAACGTTCCAGAGCAGAGAATTAGATTACACATGTGTAGGGGTATGCGAACAGTAACTTTAGAAACCGAATCGAATACGAATCGAATAGTGCCACATACGAATCGACTCGAATATGGAACACTTCTTGAATAATGAACAGCCGTTATCACAGTAATCATAAAACGTTGTTCGCATCCTAGTATTCTTAGAGTTCAGATGTTTCTGTCATTACATTGTACTCTATGGAGCGTTGTTTATTAAGAACACGGGTGGAGCATTCTATAGGAGCAAGAAAAGTAGTTTCTTCACATGCACATGACTTTTCAGAGTGTGCGAATGATCGCTGTACAGTATGGCCACCTAAGTGACGTAGCCTGTTTCACTATGCAAGTTGTCATGTGTTATGTCTATACTATGCTGCGGGGGCAGATCCAGGTGCCTACTTTGGGGCGGGGGGGGGGGGGGGGGGCGGTCCGTAATGCGGTTGGGGGTGTGAGTTGCCCACCTAACCACACCTCTGTTACCAAATGGTCATGATTTGTTCTGAGTTGCATTCCTTAGTGCCTTTTCATTGACACCTGGCAGAGAGAGAGAGAGAGAGAGAGAGAGAGAGAGAGAGAGGAAATTTTAATCGTCAGAGTGGGGAGCTATATAATTCATGGGCTCGTCAGGAGGGTCAGGTGGCCGCCAGGCGATGCGTGACGGCGACCTCTTCGGTTCGCTCCACGGCTCGGACAGTGTCCCTGTATATGCTCCCGCAGAGAGCAGAGTTGCGCATAGGTCCGCCAGTATGTTCCAGCTATGCAGTGAAGCCACTCCTCGCGCGCGCAGGAGGCAAATGCCTCGCGGTGTTCCACTTGCTTTTTTGCCTGCTGGTCGCGAGCTACATTCGCCAATTGTCCGCAAGCGCTGAGCATGTGGCCCTCTTTAAAGTAGGGCTACGCTCGAACCATTCGCCTAGCCGGAATGGGGCAGTGTTCGAACTCTCCGAAATTTTGTTCGTATGTACATATATACACACATATAGAAACACACGCACGAATGTACATATAAGGGGTATGACCCCCCTCGATCCCCCGAAATAAAATCCTGGCTATGCCCGTGGCTCAAACAGCTCAAACGTTTGCGTGCAAACGCGTTGTACCTTGCAACAAAAAGTGGTGCAATGTTTTCCAGCATGCATATGAAGTTTTCTCACCGAGGCTGGAAGCCAAGAAATGTTTTAAAGGGTGTTTAAGTATTCACACACGTAAGGTGGACAATTATGTGAGCATATTTTGGCTGCCGATACCAGCGGATTAATGATCGTTGCCAAGAGAACTATCGTGCTTGTAGTAATGTCAGGAACCGTTACCAGAGCGTCATTGATCACTAACCGTCGTTCACAGCGGCTACACGTAGATTTAAAATCATTTCAAATGTTTACATGCACATGCACCCTTTATGCACAGCTTATTTTTACGATTCATTAATACCGCAGACTTACCAGCCGCTTCGTAGCAGCAAATCATCAAGGGGAAAAAGATTAAAGATGGACGAGCGTGAAGGTCAAATTTATTTCGTACTATGGAATGGATGACCAATGGCTGCAGGCAGAAGGGTAAGAGTGCCGTTTCTTGGAGCCTTGTGGGGCAGAATTCAAAGCAAATGGAAAGGCAAAAAGCTATTAAGAGCAACAACAGGTTATTTTTATTGCACTAATCACGTCAAGATGGCAAATTTGCAAAGTAATTATTCACACGTTGCAGACTGCAGTATGATACATTTTTCTTTATCTTTTCACACTACTCGGGCCAATTTGCTATACAGCGCTTATTAAACATACAGGCAGAATTTTGCATTGCTCACGTCGACTATAGGCCGATCGAACAAGCGAGACATTGCGGGCGGCAAATGCTGACGCTATCATGCAGCTGTCTCGTAAGCGGGAGCACGCGAGGTTTTCCCTTACTACAAAACAATGAACACTAGGACATCAACCAACGTTACATGAAAAAATCAGAACGCCGACAAAAAAATTAGGTGCAGAGGGCGAATTGTATCCGCTTGTACTAACTCTGTTTTGAAAACACTGTTCCAGAGACGCATAGTCAGAACAATCGTACAAGCAAGACCGCGAATCGGGCTCGTTGGTAAGTTAACATTCTTGGCGTATAAGCGCGACGGAGACATGCCGTTCATTCTTTGTCCCGCGTCTGTGTCGCGCTTCACATATACGCCAAAAAGCGTACAAGTGAACCTTTCATGCCACCCGTGCGCATCTCAGCGTTAACTGGGGTGTTACTCGAGATAAATGTTGCTTTAGTGTAAACAAGGCAAACTCACCAATGCAAATAAGGACAACGCCTCTCGCATATTCTGGTCCCTGTCGAAGCCGGCCAGTCTCGGCTGATACGCAGTAGCCATACTCGTCGCCGGTGCCTAGAGCAGCAGGGGTTCGGGGGTTCAGGCATGAGTATGAGGCGTCTATTGAGGCCACGGCCAAAGCAGTGGCGGCTTCTGCTTTGGTGGGGGTGTCGGCGCGTAGAGAGCTCGAAGCTGTCCGTGCCTTGAATCCTGGGCCTAGAACGGCGCAAATGGCTTAGATGTGGGGTCGATCAGAGCACTGGGCTTTGTCGACTTACGCCACGGCGGAGTTGGTCCCGTACGTCTTGTGCAGAGCCTGGGCTCTCGCTCTTCTGCCGTCGTGGTGACCGGTGAGTGTGCTTTTGGGCAGCGGTTTGATGACGAACATGCCCCTTATGTGTGGTGGTATGGTGGCGGGGTCACTGCCCGTCGGGGACGCTCTGAGGCCCATTTCAGCGAGGGCCCAGCGTCCTGTCTTGCTACCTTGGAGGCGGTGAATCTGATGTGCGGTGCGCTTCAATGAGTTCATCAATGGTGTTGCGAACTGCCAGTTGGAGTTTCTCGGTGGATGTGCGTATTGGTAAGCCGAGGGCGTGTCACGCGTGTCGTATAACGCAGTCGAGGCGATCTCGCAGACAACCTTGCAGACAATCATGTGACCAGTTTGAAAACAATTTATTGACACCGGTGGGCATGGTCACACCTTGTAATAGTACTAAAAACTAAGAAAGTGTAAGAAGACAGGAAAGGGAAGGACAAATCGCACTTAACCTATTCACTACCGAAAAAAAATTAAGCGAGAAAGCAGATATATTTTCAACATTTCATTTGAAATGTTTTCAGAAGTGCAGAAAAAGAAATCGTGAGAAAATTTTCATTTTCAAACGATGCAAATGAGTGTCCACGAACGTGGACATTACTTGGGAGCAGGGTAAATATATAAGAAAATTGTATCCTTGCAGGCGCAAGAAAACATTGGATTGCATGCTGAAAACTTTCGACCTTGCTTTGCAATCTTTGTTCCTGGATCGTATTGCAACTTCAATTTTTACAAAATTCTGGGAATTGGTCAAAATAATTTTCTCGTGTCGCCGTCCGGCAGCTACGCTGGTCCGGTCTCTGGAGTTTCTGGTCTACTTTCGTACCTTTATTTCCTGGTACCATTTCGATTTGGGTTATACCTGGTCAATGTTTCGGCTACATCTCGGAAAGACCGCACCTCTTTTTGTCCTAGGTGCAAAGCTGTTGCGTCGCGACGGTATTCAACCCACGCATTGCAGACAGCAATGTCAAGAAAATGTGTGAGCATCCTAACGGTCCATTTCCTAGAGTTGATCTTCGTCCTATACCTTATGACATATATCTGTCGATGAGGTCCACTCCTTTCATAAATCGGTTATATTCCGATACACTTCTCAGGTGCGGTAATGATGTTTTTATTTTATTTTTCGTTTCATAATTCGACCACCACTTGCATGAAGACGTAGGGTCTATTCCGACAGTACTAGAAAAGGAATTTACGCCTTTGCTATCTTTCCGTTTGACCAGACACACATTTCTGTTCTCACACACGAGGGGGCTCGATTCTCTACGGCTTACTTTGCTGTTCATTGGAAAGATTCACAGCAGCGCCCTCAGTGCGGTTTGTATTTGCTCTTCTAGGCATGAAATTTTTCTCTTGAAGTAAGCAATCAAAAATCTTCACTGCGGTAAAATATCGATTAGTGAAGATATGTGACTGCTGCGCCGTGGTCTCCACAAGCCGTACTAACACTGCTCCGCCTAGGCCACTGGCTTTCATGTCGTTAGCGAGGATGGTATCTTTCCCAGTGTATATATAAAAAAAAGAACGCGAACATATCTGGAGAGGTTAAAATATAATCCATGAGATAACGTGCTGCGAAACGCGGAAAAAGACACCAAATCTGCACACCTACAACTTCTGTCCACAAACGTGGACGCGCTTTGAACACGTCTGATAAATGCGAATCTTGGCTTTTAGTGCGTTGGAGCCTTGTTAAGTCATTCACAAAGCACAGTGCTATAACTTTTACCCGCCGTATTCCATATTAAAAAAAAAATTGCGAAAACGGGAAAAAGCTTACGCGTTGGTCGCCACGCACTGCGCGATGTGGTCGCCGCCGATTTGTTTTATATCAGCCGCTGGAGGTGACTTTGGCGGTCCTCTTTTGGAGCACGAGTGAAGCCCACTCTGTGCGACGAAAGGCGCGAGTTCGAGTGGCACTGAACGGTTTTCAGATCTATTGATGCTGAAAGGTGACTTGCACCAGTACGGACTCTTAACATAGCAGTGCGCAGTAAGGGAACACGTGTCCCTGAGTAAAGGAGGGAGACCTGATGGCTTCCTCCTTGCTGCCGCGCTGATGGCCCCGCTTATTTAAACGGCATTCTACTCTCTAATGGGAGGTGGTGAGAAAGCGATGAGCTCGCTTCCACAAATGCGGCGGTTTCGTTACCCAGTCCTACGAAAAGGTACAATTGAGGGGTGGCTCTGCTCGCCGCAGCAGCGGAGAAATAATTTCGTGTGCCGAAAAATCGCTGTCGAGGGAAGTGGAGGGGAGCGATTGCCCCCCAACCCATGGATCCGCCACATCTGTGCGCCCCCACATTCCCTAGGAACAAGTCGGACCTGGCTCGAGAGGAGGAGTTTCAAAACGAAAAAAAAAAAAATATCCATAAACGTTGGCTATGCCCACGGGGGTGAAAATTCACCGTACTTTTGCTCTAGTATTATGTTTAGTGGGCGCAGCTGACGTTTTGAAACATTCGAAAAGTATTTGAAGAATGTCTACATTTACGAATAGAGACTTCGACTCGAAGACCGAATCGAATAGGACACTATTCGATTTGTTATCCGAAGGTTTCGAATATTCGCACATCCCTACACATGTGTGAAAGAGGTAAACAAATAATGTGGGCGACCGGTTTTAGAGGTTGTGGCTTTAGTTCGTCGACACCGCAAGCACTACTGTGTTTTGAGATTTTTGCAATAGGCGATGCATCTCGGATGCTGTCGTAGGAGACAACAAATTACGAATCTGTATTATGATAAACGCAAGACGTACAGCTAACACTACCGATCAATGAAGGCAAGTGCCTGTGCATGGTACGCACTCAATTAAGGTTTCTGAAGCGCTTTATCGTTGTTGTGGCGTAGGTAATTTACGCAATTCCATACTTTCCTAGAATCATTGCGAATACTAGCAAATTTATTCAAACAAAACAAGTTACATGCGCGTTTAATGTCGGATGCTAATTTGTCTCGTTTCTTTTTTAGTCTACTATGTGCTCTATATGTTCTCAGTTTTTATCCATGATGCAAATTATTTAGCCCATTTTTCTCTTCACCAAGGAGGCATTTATCGATGGCTCTCGGGATTTCTAATTTTTTTCATTTCTTATATGGGAAATTTAGGGTCACTTATCTACATAGATTGCCAGGCATATACACTTCGAACGAATTCGAAGGATCGCACGGGTTTAGAGTTATGCGCCGTGAAACGTTGTGTAGAAATGAAGTTTACTTCCACTTTTGTTCTCAACAATCCGCAGTTATACAAAATAAAGCGAAAAGTACCGAACGCCTATGTATTTCGTTACACACTTTGGTACGAAATATATCGAAACTGGTGTCATCCTGGAAATCCTTTCCAAGTGGATGTGTATTGGAGACTCACCGGCTGCGTTTCGTAAATTGCAATATGTGCAGTGCAGTAAGGGCACTAATTCAAAGGTTTAGCGAAATTGTTTAGTAGGTTGCTTATTTCAATTCGTTGTGCAAATAATGTCCGCCTCTGAGCAATCCAGCTCCACGACTAGAATTATGCGATCTGGCACACGCGAATTAGTAATAAAAAATTCTGCGTGGTCTAAAACGAAAGCACAGGGTGTAAGCGCGTGGTCTACTGTGGCGTCAGTCTTTTCCGTGCGAGCGAGTAGTAATGCTGTACGTATTCTTCCTGCACGCACGCCCGTCCGGACAGGCCTGAAAATGGCTGCATTCGAATTTGTGAAGCTGTTTACACACCCCACGCTTGTTCTCTGGTGAGCGCGTTTAAACCAGCGGTGTCCAGGAGGTGCTCTACTTGCGCGTTCCATATATAGGGGGGGGGGGGGCGAAAATCTCGCGTCATTTTGAACACCGCCGGTGTCAACGTTTGCTTTCGCCCGATGCCCCCCAACGAAGCTCTAAGCCGGGGACGTATCTTGGGACGGTAATTTTCAGAGACATCGGTGGGCGCCTATTGACTGGCTCCACAAAGCCGTTTGAAACGTACACCGTGCCGCTCGATGGCATCGCACAGAGCGATCCTCCGAGTGCGTGTCCTCTGCCTGCATGCATGGCGCGGCGGGCGCACGCGCTTTGTCCAGCACGCCGGGGCCCTGCGGTCATGCGAGAAGCTGGACGCGTGTGCCTCCGCGTGAGCGGACAGTTCACCGACGGGAGACTGCAGCGTGTGCTGTACTAAGAACTGCTTTGCCCGATCGCTACAGTCACTGTTATACGGCGCTGCCACTGTTGGCAAGCGAGGTTACAGCGCCGGTTGCCCATAGGTTACGCTGTTCCATGTTGCACGGGACACAGACGAGCGAGATCGCCTCCTGGTAAGAAGTTCAAGTGGGGACAGAGTTCGACTTACGTATCGACAACTATAAAGCGGGCGTAAAAAAAAAATCCCGACTCTATTACATTGATCACAACTCGCAAGCACCGCCAGCATATATTGGGACGTTATTGAAGGAAGGTAGGCATACTATTTATGTGAATGAGTTAAGATCGAGCCAGATGTGTCCTCGAGAAAAAGCTAGCTCATTAAAAAACACCCACAGTTGTCCATAGCACTTCGCTTCGGAGGACAGGACTGCAACGGAATCCTTAAAATTGAATACTCTGGGTGGTGAACACGATGTACGTGCAGCTGAACAACATGCTTTCGTTAAAACCGAGCAGGTAGGGAGGAGCACAGGTTTCCCGGCTTTTCAGCCCGCTACTCCAGAGAAGTGTAGACGTCGGTATAAAAAAAAGGCAATCTAGGACTTGCTAACGGCGCATTGCTGGATGTATACGTCCTTTAACCAACGAACCGCGCTTCGCCACAGTTTGAGTAAGATAGGCAGATGTCTCGCAACGCGTACAGACAGCGCACCATTATACTTGCGAGCAATGCGAAATTCCTGCAGCGTGGACCCGACCTGGCTCTGCTAGAGCACTATAGGTGCACTAGAATAAAGTACGCAAGACCCACAAGTCAGAGAGCAGTCTTTATTTCCCGGCACTTGTCACAATATATTAACTCTATGTTCAAACACATGTGGCACACGAAGACTAGTGCACTCGTTGTGTGCGGATACGCGTGCCTAGGAACAAGTTTTGAACATGATAGCATAAAATGACTGGCCATGCACACGGATAAAATCATGAACATACGCTTCAGGTAGCTAAACATGCGAGTGAGGGACACAAACTTGACGACCAATATGAAAGTGTTGATGTTGGAAGTGCGGCGCGGCCCATCAGAAGTGCAAGCGATGTCGGCGCGTTTGTCATGAGACACCAACGAGGCACAGACGTAGTGCGGCTGAAGTCGGCTGCAGTAAATATGCAACACTTAACAGAGCCCTGCCGGTCTGGTAACTGCAGTGGCGTAAACCCTGCCAGGCACAACAAGGGGCACATTTCGTCGTTGAGCAGAAGAATGAATCAGCCTATAGGTCTCAGACGAAAAACATCTCGTCCTTCAGGTTGTCCGTGAGCTGGACGACGCTGGCGTCAAATCTGTTGCTTCCCTCGATCTTTGCGTGAGCCGTCATGTAGCAGCTGGCGCGAGCTGCGGCGAGGTGGGCGTAGTAGACGGGCGTCGGGATGGACACGGGCGTAACACAACGGGCGTACATGTGGCACAGGCTGAAGGAGATCTTCTGCAGAGTCTCGGCGTCGAATTCGTTGTCGTCTCGAATCACGTGGTAGTGGGCGGGCCGAGCTGTGCCCCTGACGGGAGTGTGAGAGCACATAAAGAACTCTTGTTCGGAAGGGTGCGTGATGACCGTGTCCACGACCGTGCCTGCAGGCACGTTCTGTACCTCCGGATTTTTGCGCATGAAGCGGGTTCTGTGCCGCTTCTGCACGGTCAGAAATGTAATCTTCGGTGTGGTGGATCCGGGGAAAGCTTTCTTGCATTCATCATCCAAGCAGGGAAGCTCCTTATCGTAAACTTGACTGTACTGTCCCTCGCTCACGCCGTCGCGGTAGAAAAGTATGGCTTTCGGTGCAGTATTATTGTTCTTCTGGTAGACATCCAGAAGTCCTCTAACCATGCTCCCCATGTTCTGGATGATTTCAGGACGCCTCCGCTGCCGCTGCTGCTCCTGCTGCTGCTGCTGCTGCTGCTGCTCCTGCTGCTGCTGCTGCTGCTCCTGCTGCTGCTGAAGACTAATCGCAGCGGCATAGCGAAAGGCGCACGCGTCAATGCTACCGACGATGGCGGCCACGGATGGCTTCGCGTCATTCGGGCCATGGTGACTGACGTCGGCGCCCATAACCATGACGTCCTTGAAGTCGAAGTTGTTGATCTTAGATGGCATGGCTTTGTCGACGAATCCAAGCTTTGCTCTTATCTTGCGCATTACGTTCATACAAAACACTTTGTTAAAATTTTGCGGTTTCCTGTTCTTGTAAAGAGCGACACATTGTGTGATCAGGCCAAGTTGAATTTCGGCGTAGTACTTGATGCGGTAGTAGTCATCAGAGTTTGTGTTCTCCAGAACGATAACAATAAAAGCGGCACCTTCTTCTGGTGCTTGAAGTGCATCCTCGACAGTTGGAATTTTTTCAACGAATTGAACGTGAGAGAGCTCCATACCAAGTTTTTGTCCCTGTTCGATGATACCATCTTTTAACTTCGTGATACGTTCCTTTGCCTTGTCACACATGCTCAGCATCACCCACTTCATTTCTTTCGAGTCCTGTGGAGGACTCAATGGCGAGACGGTAGGTAAAAGCTTCGCCGTGATCTGAACAGGGGATGCAGAGATAGAGGTGACAAATTCGCCCAGTTCTGCTCGGCTCTTCCTTTCAATTTCGGCTGCAACCGATTCAGCTCTAGTAAACCTAATTTTGGGAAACACAGGAGGAAGTGTCTCTGCCCCCCGCTGTCCGAGAGCTATGAAGCAGGCCTCAAGAGGATAGTAACAGTCTTTGTTTAGAATTTTTACGCACGGCAGTTTGGGGTACTGAAGCGTAAAATAGTTGCGTCTGAAATATTGCGCAACTGTCTCACTCGTTGAACCTACCGTTTTTTCGTCCGCGCTTTCCTTCACGATTTTCTCGATTTTGCCAGTCCGACGGTAAGGCAGATGTTCGACGCACACTTTCAAGTCCTTCAGTTTTTTGCTGAGGAGTTCAATGTGCCTATCTAGAAGTTTTTCTTGAGGTAAAAAACTATCACGTTGCAGCAAACGGCAGACGACAGTTATAAGAGGGTCAGGTTTGTGGAGGACAGTCTGTAGCGTGTCCACGTTTACGAACGTTCCCGACTCGCCCGAGCGGACGCTGGTAAGCACGCCGTGGTAGAGAGCTTCACCTCGCGCAGCGCGCACCTCCTCCGTGTCCGAGTGCACAGGGCTCACCACAGGGCTCACGAGGATCCTGCCAAGGTACTCGCGGTTATGCGAGAGAGCGCAGCGTAACGCAACGTCCAGCGCTTGAACCAGAGGTGTCCCGCGACCAGGTCCGCAATGCTCGTTGATCCGAAGGGCCGCCACTTGGATTCTGACGCAGAAGTCGCTGAACTTATCTTTTACCATTTCCACTTGGACGGTTTTCTCTCTGACATCTACAGGCCTTGCTGAGTAAAATGCACTCTGGCCATCAAAAATCGGTGCCTGGGTATTTAAGTACTTGCGGGCGAACTCCACGAATATGCGTCGCCTGTCACTCGAGGCCATACGCGTGAGTTCTCGTTCCTTCCCGTCTTTTCCAAGTTTATATATCGCAACCGAGTAGTGGTTCACGGCGAGTTCCTTCGGTATGTGCACTTTGAAATGATTCGCGTAAACGGTGAGTGTCGTGACTTTGGTCTCCTTGGAGGCTGAAATTCCACCGGCGGAGGATATACTGGTGTCTGCTCCCGGCATGGGAGATCGGCCCGGTGAAGGCACTGAATAAAGGAAGAAAACGAATTAGCTAGACACTTCACAGCATGCAAGAGGGCGTAAAAAAGATGAACTGCGATATGGGTACCTGGTTTGATGGGACATCTGCAACTGAAACTTCGCTCTAGCCAGCATGTCAAAAACATCAATATGGGTATTGCGTTTAAGTTCCCTGCGCTTAAATCAGCGGTTTGAGGCATCGAACTGAGCGTATAAACAATGATACGTTGCGATTTCTGTAGTTGAACATAGGAACGGAAATCGGAATTTGTGCAGTAATTGGCAGCACATCAGCTACGTTTTCAATAATTAACCTTCGAATTGTTGAACTTACGGGACAGGCCGTAATTGCACGATAAAATCCGGCAGTGATCAAAGTATGCCCCTGGGCCGTTCTGTCAGTGCAGGCAGTTCAGGAAAATACAAGAGATTGTAGTGAAGTCGCAGAATGGCGACTGCTAGCTTATAGCTATTTGTACTGCAGTTTTCACTGTGCGGAAACGGCAATGAACATCGCTGCAAATTTTGAGGACAGCAGACAAAGAGCGGAGCTCCAGTCCAGTGCTATATGTATACCCGTCCAGATGCTCCGTCACCCAGAGAGAGGAAAACGATTAATAAAAGGCAAGGAGAATAATCAGAACTGAGCCCGCTTGGCTACCATGCACCGAGAGAAGGGAAATTGGGCGGGAAAGATTTCCGAACTTTCAGCAAACTTATACCCTGAAAATTCAGGATAAATGAGTTAATTTTGCGCCATTTGCGCGTCCCTGATGCTCGTTTGTGTTGGCCATATGCGAAGAAAAAGCAAAGAACCAAGCCCTTTTAAGTTACCGGCTGGTTTCATATCCTACCTTGACGGGCGTTTGCAGGATTCCACGTGACAGCACTTCTTGGGCGATTCCAACGCTGCGGTTCAGAAAAATAGCCTCGCGAAGTAGAAGCCCCTCCGCTTGAATATGTGGAGCAGCTGCTGGTGGCGCCAGTTGCCTCTGACGACGGAGAAGAGCCTGCAGCAGAAGTAAGCTACTGCTGTATTAAAAAAAAATTAAAGAGATACGGAATCAAGCAATGGAGTCCTACTGGCCGCTTTGTCTAGTGTCGCAGCTGGCAGTGGTATAACCGAATAGTTCCACAAGAAAAAGAAAAGAACTTGTTCGCTTTTATTCTGGGCACGTAGAGATGATTGCGCTCAAAAAGTCATTTTGTGCAAGTGCAAGTAGTACTATAAACAATTGTTAATTGGTGCTTGAACTGTCCACGACTGAAACTTCGCTTCAGCATATCGAATCTCTTTATGGGCAATGATTTAACTCCTCCAGACTTGAACAATTTAAGGTATCAGGCGTTGCGTAGCGTAAGTGAAACGTTCGACATTATAGTGTTAACAATGCGATGTTACGGACGACGGTACAAGCGATACGAACAGATGCGTTGGTATCAACTGAGGGCTACCGTATACGAGATATGATGCAAATAGCATAACGCTATGGAAAAGTTTTCGGCCAGGTGACAATGAAAGGCAGCGAGAGCAAAGATAATCAGATGGGGAGGGTACAATATAAAAACACTAGAGAAGGACCAACACAATTCATCCGTCCTGTCACACATTTACGTTCCGCCGTCAGCGCTGTACTCCGTGCTAAGCGCAAACACACTGTCAGCTTTTAACCCATTCTTGCGCAAATTATGTCTAGAAAATTTACTTTCACCATATTTCTTGCATGTTCATTTCTACTCGACGTTGGGTTGCATGCTGGATATTCTCCCCCCCCCCCCTTTTTTTTATTTTGTTAGCGTCGCGAAGGAGCAACGCTTACAAAATGGTGCTGACGGCCTCCACTTACTTTCGTAAAAGTGTTCCTTTTGCAAGGTTAAGATAAATTCCACAATTAAAAACTTTCGAACTTTGAAGACTGATTTTGTTGAAAAATTGTATGCATAATTGGACCTGTGACATTTACGCAGCATTCAGTTATGTAAGGCAGCTAGTATCGTATGCGCAAAACACGATAATCTTACATTGAGTCGAGGAAGCAGGCGGCGTGGCGGGACTTCTGGGTGCAGCGTTCCTCTGGTGCACGTTCGAGCCCACCTGCCCTCCCTGGCCGGCGAACGTTGTAGGCTGTACTAGATGACCACGTGGGGACATGATCGGCGCTTGGGAATGGCAGTCTGCGTGTTCGCCTGCTGCAGGACGCGATTGCTGGCTTTGCCCTCGGCTGCCGCGCCCTCTTCCTCCAATCAGTCGTTTAGGTCCGTAGGGGCCCATTCCTCGTGAGCCGGCGAGCGCTAGCTCAGAAACTTGCTCTGAAAGAGACTGTTGGTTCGAGCCCCAGCCCTGTGAACTGGACATCTGCTTGGAAGGCGATTGCTGCTGAGGAATGGAAGGATTCCCGGGAATGGCGTGACCACTAGCCCATTTAACGGCAGAAGACTGGGTAACGGGGACCTGAGGAGATCCGGAAAATGCCGCGTGATGCTGCTGCTCACGGAAGGGCTGCTGCTGCTGCTGCAGCGCATGGAAGGGCGGCTGATGCTGCTGCTGCTGCTGCAGCGCATGGAAGGGCGGCTGATGCTGCTGCTGCTGCTGCAGCGCATGGAAGGGCGGCTGATGCTGCTGCTGCGCATGGAAGGGCGGCTGATGCTGCTGCTGCGCATGGAAGGGCGGCTGATGCTGCTGCTGCGCATGGAAGGGCGGCTGATGCTGCTGCTGCTGCTGCGCATGGAAGGGCGGCTGATGCTGCTCACGGAAGGGCCGCTGATGCTGCTGCTGCTGCTCACGGAAGGGCCGCTGATGCTGCTGCTGCTGCTCACGGAAGGGCCGCTGATGCTGCTGCTGCTGCTCACGGAAGGGCCGCTGATGCTGCTGCTGATGCTGCTGCTCACGGAAGGGCCGCTGATGCTGCTGCTGATGCTGCTCACGGAAGGGCCGCTGATGCTGCTGCTGATGCTGCTCACGGAAGGGCCGCTGATGCGAGTTTTCTGCTGGCGGGGCAACGGCTTCACGAGCGCCGTTTTGCCCTTGGTGTTGCTGTTGTGGCTGCACCGCGGCGTTCGTGTAAGGGTTCAAGGCTTGTCTCTCACGGCCGTCAGCGTCTGGGACCTGTTGTGGGTAGCCCCAATTCCTTGCGGGACCATTCTTGTCTGGAGGCGAAGGTCCTCCACGATAGGGTGCCGCCATGCTGCATGCGCCAGAAATGCAGGGTGAGCTTAAAATCTGTGCGATCGCTTAGGCGCTGCACGTGAACATTAGGATGCGAAGACCGCAAATCTTTCTACTACGAATTATTACTAGATAGAACTTTCACGCCGTTGTCGTTCAGCTACACCGTGGAAATGATGCTTAGAACGTGGATTTGACCGGTCTACGATTGTAGCGTCAGACGTAATCGGGACGTTATTTAAACCACTATAAGAGTCAAACTTTTTAGACGCTGATAGTGTGCGCATGCATTACCACCTAGAATACCATACATAACGCGATATTCTGCTGAAAATGCCGTTTTCGAAGCTGCCATAACATTTGAAGCCTAAATACCGATGTTTAGCAAACCCTTGTACCAACCATCATTCCCGTGCTAGACGAACCACCGCGTTCAGAGCTTTTGTAGATACTAGCCCTATAGAGTTGCCCCTGGTTATCTCTAAAGGAGAGTGACCAAGACCTCGAGGCACGCGCTATCGTGATGAAAATTTTGTTCCGGGCCAATGAATAGCCTAACTTTCGTATACCGGAAAGAGAAGGTGCTTGCGACAAAAGCTTGCTGAAGACAAGTGCGTGAGAGAACTGACGCTAGTGTCTAGGAGAGTTAAAAGCGTACTGGCTCAGCCAGCCAGCATGGGAAATCATGGGCAGTACGCAAATTTGCCTAAAACTGCGTCATACTGGCTGCAAACAGCCTGACGTCTTCGCAACATTGATCGCTTTCAACAAAATGTTGCGCCATGATTTAAGCAACAGTTTTCAATGGGTGCGCAGGTGCGCGCAGGCTAGTTTGCGTTGCATATTTAGAAAGCTGCATGAAGATTTAGAAACAAATCGAGAAAAGAACGCCAAAAGCACAACTCAATTCACATGCACGAAAATTTGGCGAATTTATGTACTCGAATCAAAGCACCTATGCGCATAATTAAAGTTGTCTTCAATGTCGCTGCATTAACGAGCATGCTTTTTTATTGGTTATGTAACCCTCAGCAATTTGGTGTTGGAGAGGTACGTTATCAAACAACAATATATTGACTCTTGCTATACCGTCCTTGGATTCATTGCGGAGTCCGTGCAATTGTTATTTTAGCGAATTATATAAATTTGATTTCATTTTTAATTTTCCACTTACCCCTGAATTACAATATGCGTCACCTATGTGATTTACGGCAAGGTGCTCAAGAAGGCGAAAACGGGCAGTTGAAACACGAAAAGAGTAACAAATAGGCGTGAAATCAAGGTGGTCGACAGATGGAGTGGCACACTGTCGTATAAAAAAGTTAAACAGGAACGAAGTGCCCTAGAAAGGCTGAAGTAGGTTTCGATAGGCGAGCCTATCTTTGTCAGAGACGTGAAACTCGTAAACGTGATACTCTGCACGACATCTTGATCAAGTGGGGCGAAATGCGAAAACACCCGTGTGCTTAGATTTAGGTGCACGTTAAAGAACCCCAGGTGGTCGAAATTTCCGGAGTCCTCCACTACGGCGTGCCTCATAATCAGAAAGTGGTTTTGGCACGTAAAACCCCAAATATTATTATTATTATCTTGATCAAGTAGTTCGTAAGGGCAGTGCCGGAAGCGAACAGAATCTCAAAGTATGAGCAGCGGTTTTCGTCCTTCATGTAGAACAATGTCCATATCCCAGTGCCCACGACGTCAGAAAGTTTGTTGGCACTACCTATCTTGAAGCGCGGTTTGCACAGCGAAACTATGGAACCTGTGCCGTCGTTGTCGGACGTCGTTAAAAAGCCACGTGACCTAGCGGGAGAGGAAAAGAATAGCTCAACAGCGGGAAAGGAGTTGGAGTGACCGCCTTCCCGCTGTGAGAATGCCACCTTATAAGTGAATCTCATACGGTTGTCACACGATGCATTTTCGGCCATTGGACCAGAGCGGCATCGAATTCATATTGATTTTACTCTGCTGCGAAAGAAACAAATGTTACGCTGGCGGTTTGCGGCCAACGAGCAGTGCCCAGAGATTGAAACGCCATATTTCCTGCGCCAGCAAGAAGTGCCGGCAGCCGCGTCAATCGTCGAACCAATCCAACCAATCGTCAAAACGATTGCAGCGCCCGCGATTTCAGTGGTGGGCCTTGAGCCCATTATAGGGAGCTTTGGATTAGTAGTTCCGCGCATTCCATCCCAGCTGTAACCATGGGAAGACCAAGAGTGGTGCGTATACTCCTGAGGAAGAAGCTGCCTACCGCGAGTGATTGAGAGTTGGCTCGTGAACGGCCTCTTAAAACAAAGACTAACCTCACGCGCAAAGAAATAAATAAAAATAAAAAAAGGAACATTGGGAGAAACGAAAAAAAAAATCGCTCCTGAAGCATGCTCACCACGCGAAGCACGCAAGAGCGAAAATGAGGTGAAAGAATGGTGAACCAAAAGATTTAATATATAGACTGCTTGCGAAGTGACTTGCATGATGTAGAACTCGGTTTAACTAACACGGATTCACTATTCGACCATCTTCACGGACTGGAAGGGGCGGCGATTTTTTAGAAGGGGTACCGAAAACTGTTAGCGTACCGAAAACTTTCCGGAACACAGGCTGTCATGCATTACCTGGAGGAAGTTCAAAAATTCAGTGCCTTGCCACTCTGAAGAAGGATGACCAGCGAAGCTGTGTATGTAGGTCCCTCAATGGCGAACTGCACCTCCACCCCGGGTCGGCTGGCATTGCACTATCTTTGGGATCGGCTCACGTAAGGGGAGTGTAAAGCCTGCTTCACTTTCGCCGCGGGTCGGCATTGCACTATGGGGAGTTTTTTCGGCACGCGACACTATAGCGGGGAATAGCCCTTAACGGCTTTGCTGTAGAAGAAAAGAAAAGGCTTGTTGGCCAGTTAAAACTTCTGAACGCCACCGAGGAATAAGCGTATGCATGTCGTCTGCGTTGAAGTGGTCATTGCAAATGGTTCGGCCATTATAACAAGCCTTGCAAGAAGACGTATTCACACTAATAAGAAGAAAACACCGATGTAGCATCCACAAGCAATACAAACAATCTGCCACCTAGGCATGCTATGCGAGGGAGATGCGAGGGCGATTGATTGCTGTATTCGCAGAAAAATTTTGCTCCCCGAGTGACGCAGTCATATTTGACTAGGCTACGCCGCGTTCTTTCCTGCCACTGTGCCGGTATGAACGTTGTATCAAGCTTGATAGCTTATTAATTATTGAGAGCTTATCAGTTAACTAAGTTAGCTTATAGTTAATATATAGCTTATCAAGCTCTATAATAGTTACAGGCTTGATCACGGCACAGCTGCATATCTCACGTATACGAGAAACTTATTCGAAGGACATTTAAATTTACAAATAACCATTCGATTCGAGGAAAGAATTGGACACCATCCGATTTATGGTTCAGAAGTTCTGAATATTTCCACACTCCCTGTTTTTCTCAACGTTAAAACTTACAGCGACTTCTTTAGAAAAGATGATCGAAAATATGGGGTTGTACGTGCCGAAACCACGATTTGATTATGAGGCACACTATAGGATGGACGGGACTCCGGAGTAATTTGGACCGCCTGGGGTTCTGTAACGTACATCTGAGTACCCGTCTGTTTTCGCATGTCGCTTCCAATCAAAATGCGGCCGCCGTGGGCGGGATTCAATCCCGCGACCTCGTGCTTAGCAGCCCAGCACCATATCGCTAAGCAACCAGGGCGGGGTAGGTAGTATGCCTGGCAAATCGAATCGAAAACGTACACGCCAAGTCCAATTTTTCCTTTGTTAAAACATTTCTGTGTTGCTAAAAGGTTACGCTGTAGTCAGCTAATTGCCAGTGCTAGGTGGTTACCTATAGCGTCTAATGAGCCCCTATACAAAACAGGGGGGAACCGTTTTCGCTGAGCTTTGCTTAACCACGCCTGCTAATGACCAATGATCAAAGCTTTAATTGCAGGTCACCTGGTCGCTTGCTGTTCGTCTATGAGACGTTTTTCTGACGTCTACGAGACGTATCGGCTGTGTTTTGGAAGGAGGTACACGAAGTCGGCGCTCAAGGTGTTCGCCAATCACCGTGTGCCGTCTTTATAGCCGCTTCCCTGAAAGACACGAAGCCAGTTTCGAATTGTTAACCATTTCAAAATCCTATCTTCACTCACTTAGCGGAAAGCGTTGGATACTAATGGAGAATATGAAAGCCGATCTACCTTTTCCTGAATTTCACGCAAAAAAAGAAGAAAGGAAGCCTGTGCGTCAGTGAGGCCTCATGTTTTTCCACAACGTCAAAATCAACCCGCAAGATATTTGAAGGTATTTTCTCGTTTTTGGACCGTTTTGTCGCAGGAAAAGTTCTCTGAACTTGCTAAGCAGAGTGCCCGATTTGTTTAGGGTGCAGTGCAGTCGTATGTCGATAAAGCAAAAAAAAAGAAATTGTTATAAACTACGGTGGATGCTGTGAACAGCCGCGACGCGAAGGCACGCTCGTGCAGGAACCACAGGGCTGCGTTGCCACCCGCCTGTCAACCAATCCTCACGCAAGGAGTGGCCGTTGCGCTTTCGCCGATGCAATTTAATACAGCTAAGCTGGCGCAATATTGTTTCCAATACCACTTTAACGTGCCGAAACAGTACAGGGGCTGGACGCCTTATGTATAGTAAAAGGCTCCGCATCAATTGGCCCCGGTTTTCATCGCTTAGCCAGTTAAAGTGAGGCAGGCACGAGCGTCCTTATATCTTTTTCCTCATTCCGCTCTCGTAGCAATGCGGCAGTCGCGATCAGGAATAGGCCCTCGTGCTCAGCAAAGTGCATATTCAGAGGCACTGGGCCCTCCCCCCTCCGGGGGGGGGGGGGTGGTCTGACAATAGTGACGCAGTCTTAAAACATCGAAAATTCGCATCTGCCATCGCCCACGACACCTACTATGCAGGACTCGTGACACCAGCCTAGCCCAGTTTCAGAGGGACCAGTCCCGTCAGTGGCGAAATGCAAGCAGTGACGTTCCGCGCGGTATTTCCGGACGATGCCTCGCCTACGCTTCTCGGAACAGCAGCGGGTCACAGGTACGTACACCCCTCCCGTAAGATTTCGCGAGAGAATTTACAGGCTGGTGGTAGTCGAGGTTACTTCGAAATGCACGGGGCTCTCGGCATTGACCAGCCATGATTTCGCAACTGCAAGAGGTGAGCTAAGTACAGTTGGCGAAGATGAATTCTAAATCAGAGAGATGCTAGACTAGGTGCGTTTGGAGGTGCGAACCACTGATTGCAGAAGAATAGCTCACCGCCAGTGCACTGCGTAAGGAATATTTCGTTAAGCACCTTGAGAGAAGGAAAGGAACGCTACAAAGCTGCGAGTATAGTGCGGTTAGAGGCAAGCACGTTAGCCCTGACTGAAATGACCCTTGCTTCGTGGAGAAAAAGAACTCGCACGGCTTGAGTCACTAGTCTGCAAGCGTGACGCTTGCCTTTTAGCGTATACACTTAGACGTAAAATGTGCGCGTAGGGCCCCCGACTACAGCGTTGGTTAGGATGTCGGAGAACGCATAACATGAAATATTTTATCAATTTATAAAGAGAACCCATAACACACTGCACTGTTCGAGTAAGGACCGCCATTGAAATGCACAGAAGAAGTAAAGAAAAAAGAAAAAGGAAACGAGAGACGCTCGAAAAATGGCTCGTATGGGAAACGAACATTTCGGCTTACGTGCAGGGGCTGCAGCTTCTAGACCGGTGTGCACGCTCCCGTTGCCGCGCTGTCGCGGTAGCTCACTGCTCAGACGGTGGCAGTTGCTCAGCAGGACACTTCGGTCCTCGAGCCACGTGATCAAACGCTTCGTTAGTGCGCATGCTCAACAAGAAACCTTGATTACTGCGTGAACAACGCAGCAGAGGAAATGTCTGTTTTCTCGACCTGTTGATTTCTTGGTATCCGTCCCACTTAGTGGCCGATAACACGCGATAGCGGTTTCGCGGGTTCATACGAGCCGATGACGAAAAAATGGGGTGAAAAAAAAGATCATAATGGAAAATGAAGCGCGTCGTTACAGAATGGTTCACCGCCAAGTGTCCTGTCATATAGGAATCGTTTTTGAGACCTGTGAGGGGCTGTTGACGTTTGCGTCTGCGCAACGTATATATGTGATCGAGGGTGTAATCGCTCTTTATATATATAATTGGGTGAAAGTGGCATTAATTAAATTATGCGGTTTTACGCGCCAAAACCACTTTCTGATCATGAGGCACGCCGTAGTGGAGAACTCCGGAAACTTAGACCAACTGGGGTTCTTTAACGTGCACATAAATCTAAGCACACTGGTGTTTTTGCATTTCGTCCCCATCGACATGCGGCCGCCGTGGCCGGGATTCGATCCCGCGACCTCGAGCTCAGCCGCCCAACACCATAGCCACTGAGCAACCACGGTGGATGAAAGTGGTATCCTATCCGGCATTAAGCTTAGGGTGATGGTAGTGTTTTATTTCTTCTTTTGGCGAAATGGAGCCTCTGTATACGCTGTCGTGCAGCTTTCGATAGCCACAGCCGTTAATGGTACTTCACCCAGTTACAAATGTTATGAAGACATTAAAGAGAAAACATAAAACAATTTACATCGGTGGAGTATTTTCTTTAACAAAGCGGTGAGATGTTGATTACGCGAAGAGAATGTAAAGGGCTGACTGGGCTAACTTTCATTTTTTGAATTTCGGGCCAGAGCTGTTATTATCTTCTCATATTCTGGCCGCTGTGGGACTGTAAAGGTTGCACGAAGGCACACTAATATGATCGGGCGCCCGAGCATATTTTCTGGCATGGATTACTAGAGAGAACTCTGGCGCTACGATTGGTCAGCTTCTCCATAGAATTGATGAGTGAGCTGCATTTGTCCAGCCTTCGTGCTTCTGTCTTCAAGCATCTTTGTGGCGTTATGGGTGACGTACAAACGTGGCGCCCACGACGTGTTCTCGGCTCGGCAACCACTTCCGCCGCACGCAGCCAGCAAAAGCATAGCCTTTGAGATTTATTTCCGTTGCTCGGAGACGAGCAGACTTGTACGCAACTAACTGCACGTAACTTGTAGTAAAATACACTATATGTTTTTTTTATAATAGATCGATTACATTCTTTTAGTCTGAAAGGCTCACCGTCATTCAATTACTTTTTTTTTCAGTAACCTATTACATCTAACAAGTCACTCAACAAGAAACCTTGATTGCTGCGTGAACAACGCAGCAGAGGAAATGTCTATTCCCCAAGAGAACAAGCTTAAAATGGCGCCGCCGCTCCGAGCACTTGAATTTTGCGGCAACCAGAGTAGAACGCCCGTGGTCGCGCCACACATCAGCGCGTGTTCAGACAGGCTGATGTTCAGAAAGGCGAATCCGGGCACTCAGCATTCGTTTCCCGTCTACAGCTCCACCAGACGTCGGTTAACGCTGGCCGGCCAGCGCCGCGATGGCTCCATAGCGATGGCCACTTCGGTCGTTGATGCTAGGAAATCACCTAAAGAACGATCTTTTTTTTCAGCTTTTAGGTTGGCCCTACCGGAAGCGCCCTCTCCGATTCTCGGCAATAATGAAGAAGCGCATTGTTTTATAGAGGACCCAGACGCGAACTTCGTGGCACTGAGTTACCACTATCTTGCACGCATTGTATTCTTACGTTACACTGTAGTCGCGATGGCTCAGCGGCTGTGGCGTCGCCCTGTGAGCACGAAGTCGCGGGACCCGGCCACGGCGGCCGTATGTCCAATGGGGACGAAATGCAGAAGCGCCCGTGTATACCGTGCATGGGGTGCATGCTAAAGAACCTCGGGTGGACAAACTTAATCCGGAGTTCCCCACTACGGCGTGCCTCAACATCAGATATCGTGTTTTTGGCATCTAAAACCCCAGAATCTATCTTTTTTTTAATTCTTACGTTTCGACACCATCTTGCCCTCCAGCGCACCCATCGAAGGGGGTTGAAATGTCGCTGCCTCTTCAAGGAAAGAAATGAATATGAAGACGAAAGCATTGGAAAAGCAATTGTTATTATACTAATAAAAAAAGAGTGAATAAAAAGAAGTCTGAGGAGCCGCAGAAGACACACTGAAAAAGTCAGGCCAGTTTGTTTTACTTAGTGTATTTGCGCGACGTAATAAACGTGGGGAGGAAATGCAATAGCGTAAAGTTAATCTCATCTGAGTCAGGGGTCATTTACTTTCCTGGGGCAGTAACTGATCACTGTAACCAGTTACATTTACGAATGAAGTAATTATAATTGGCTACATATCTTCTGTAACATCTAAAGTCAGGAGACAATCGACGGGGTGGAGCCGATTCTGGCACCACCTATTTATTGCGCTTTATCTTACTTAAGTTTTCAAACACAGCAAGGCAATCAGACTCTGCGCACACGCGAAATAATTGCGAACTGCTGCATTTATAAAACATTATTTTCTTCAAAATGCTTGATTTCAAAATACCACGAAGGCGTCGGAAGTCAGAAGGACGACGTTTACACGCAAATCCATGTACTGCCCATCTTTTCCCCGCCTATAGAAGCGCCACACTTGCAGTGCCCGCGGCACTGGTCTAGTAACTGGCCGTGTGCAGTGCACACGGCCTCTAGTAATTTTTGCAGGGAACTCTATGAGCCAGAGCACTTGGACAGCGCATCCATTGCCACCAACATCCTTGATTGATGACAAATGACAGCCAAAAACAACGGCGCAGCTTTGGATCTCAGAGGCCACATATACGATCTGCTCTAGTTTGGCACTTTCCCCTACAGAGGGCAAGAATTGTCTCTAAAGACGGTATCGTGCAGGAAATAAAATAGGCGAGGCCTTGACGTCACGTTTTTGAAGCCGGAAGCGCAGCAATATTGGCGCAGTGTGCAGCCAATCAGCTCGTCGGAGCCAACGGCGCGAATGTTTAACTTGCATTGCTATACGAGCCGCCGGAAGTGTGCACTGCTGACGCGCGTCAGAACAAAGCCTACAAAATTTCGGTAATAGATTTAGTGAACCAGACGTGCAGCTATGCTTTTTTTGGGGCACGTTGATTAAGGCGACGAATACCCGTGATAACGTGAGTGATAACTCGATAACGTGATAACACGAGTCGCTGGCTGATACTCACACTCGCAGACCCAACACACAACTTGCAAGATTACACACCACATACCGAATTCAGCTTGTCTCGCGAACGAAATGTCCTTAGAGAAAGACCCTAGCCTAAACATGTTATCTAACTTTTCGGTGGCCGAGGGCAGAAGTGAGTTTCAGGAGCGCGGTTGCTATGGCAACGATGCTGTTTGGAACAACGTTACTAGACTTGCCCCTAACGTTGGTTAGGAACGCCAGACCCATAGCTTGTTTGCGAAAAATAGCCCGTGACTTCCGTCATATTCTGTCCAACATATCCAGGCTGGCCGGGGCCTCTCCTATGCTTTCCTTCTTCTATGGACAGAACAGTAAGCAGAAGGGCTGAGATAAACACGGGGAAGGTCGTGAAGTAACCGCTCTCGTTTGATGGCCATGCTTTTGATGACTTCGTGTGCCAGAAGCAATTGTAGAACTGGAAACATGTCATAGGTGCTGTGTTTTGAATTCCTTTCAACGTTTCTTTGTGGCAAGACGACATCAGAGAACTTTCCGATGCAAAGGGGCAGCCTTTAAATGTCAATCAATCAATCAATCAATCAATCAATCAATCAATCAATCAATCAATCAATCAATCAATCAATCAATCAATCAATCAATCAATCAATCAATCAATCAATCAATCAATCAATCAATGAAAACAGAAGGAGGAATTAATCATGTTCTCTAATTTTGTGCGGTGGGTAGTACAGTCGGCTTAAAAAAAATTTCGAGATGCGGGTTCAGACAAAAGGCAAAATTTCAGCCCAGCTTGAGCTTGCAGCCAACAAATAAGATGAACGCCACAATGATCGCGTAAGCTGGAACGCGCAGCAAATCTGAAACCCAGGCTGCCCGTGCCCAGGCAGTGAGAAATATTCTCATTTCTATCAGATCCCGAGCCCCGTAGAATTTCGGCGCCAACTGTACATTTGCATAGCGCCCCGCGACGAGCGTATACACGTGACAGGGCCGGAATGCTGTACACGAACGCAGCATGTGGTACAGCGAAAGCACACGCGTTTGCTAACCACACAGACAGACGCGCGCACGCCTCCACGGGAAGGTTTTGATTGGCCCCAGTTTGCCATCTAAACGGGAGGAACACCTCTTCGCTTTGCAGCCGCGTCACAGCCAGACTCTCGAGGAGGCTGTTCCCGAGGAGCGCGCCTTTTAATTTGTTTCGGCGCAGGCGCCTTTCTTTTTTCTTCGCAGGAAGAAGGAATTGTTCGATTTTTGGGTCGGAGTTAATCAATTCCGGCTCCCTCCGTACGGCATTCCTATATTAGACTTGCCGCAAGCCGGCGAGGAGGGAGACCGCCTCGCATTGTCTGCATGCAGAGCGTCTTCCTGGCCCGCAGCGAGCCGAAGTTATTCTACGAGAGCGCGCACAAAGGATGGGTAATTAATCTTGGTAAGCTCGCACGAGGAGCCGGCACTGTAGGAAAAAAAAGAAATAAAGATAAGAGAGATGTGGCAAGTCTTAATTTTACTGGGTGGTGCGATTTGGCCTTCGCCCGTAACTCGGCGCTGCCACATCGTCGCTTCTTTGTGAGCAAAGAGAGAGAGAGAGAGAGAGAAAAAAAGACTTCGACACCACATTTACCAGGTAATATTGCCTGCCATTGCCCTGTACGTGGTACCGTAATTAATTCAGCGCGTATAATGCTCTAACGCGTCGTTTCCGGCAATTACTGTATATAGATCTTCCCATAACATGCCTCTCATTAAGGAATGTGTGGCTTTATAACCCATTTAGAGGAAGCAGCAAAGTGAAACAAACAAACAAACAAACAAACAAACAAACAAACAAACAAACAAACAAACAAACAAACAAACAAACAAACAAACAAACAAACAAACAAACAAACAAACAAACAAACAAACAAACAAACAAACAAACAAACAAACAAACAAACAAACAAACAAACAAACAAACAAACAAACAAACAAACAAACAAACAAACAAACAAACAAACAAACAGACAAACAAACAAACAAACAAACAAACAAACAAACAAACAAACAAACAAACAAACAAACAAACAAACAAACAAACAAACAAACAAACAAACAAACAAACAAACAAACAAATTTAAAGCGAATAGCTTCCTTCAGCTCATCAGATCAGTGTTTTTTTCCTTGTATCTAACTGTTTTCATGGGCCGATCCCGAAGGCAGTTCAGTACGTGTTAAAAAGCATATCAAAGCGATATCTTGGTGCGAGTGAAGAACGTGTGCGATCGTGGTCTGCCTAGTGATTGGAGCACTGGGCAGCAGCATTGGAAGACAGAGGTTCGACCCCCATCGGTCACGCACTGGAGGTATCTAGCGGAAAACAAAGCGCACTAGACCTGCACGACCTTGCAGAATTGCAACGTGCAGTTGCGTTGATATAGAACCTGTATCACGTGGCTTCTATACTTGCTGTGGGGTCAGCACACCTACGCTCTCGCACGCAGGCACACGTATGTATGTGTTCCCTCACTTCACCGCTTGGACGTGAGGCGCTTTTGACCCGCGCATATTCAACTTGCGTGTTTGTCGAACGGCTCAGTGTTTGTTGGACAAGTAGCCCTCGGGTGGTACGCTTGCCGGCAGTATCATCATGGTCTAGCTGCATATTTTACTCTTGCGCCTGCTGTCGTTCAAAAGAAACGTCTACCATCGCTTGTGTTGAAGTGACCTTACCTTTGTAGGTGCTAGTACTTCCTAAAGGAAACGAAATGTTCACTGTATATCGATTTTCGAACACTCTTTCCACCGCTTCTTTCCAAGTTGAACGGTCGGCAAATAACACTATGCTCACCCCTCTAAACACAGGATATATTACCAGTCGTACTCGGTTGTCGCTGTACAGCTAAACCAACAGCTACGTGAACGTATAGGTACACAAAGATTCTTCTTGAAGAATGTTACTCGCTGGGTATTCCCCTAAGAGAGCAATACTCGGATGCTCGTCAGTTTAGGCTTTACCGTTTTCGTAACCGTTCTAAATGAAATGGAGAGGCTTATTTCCGCTGTTTGTGTCTCTTTAGGGGTGTGCGAATATTCAAAACTTTCGAATAACGAATCGAATAGTGTCCTATTACATACGGTGTTCGAATCGAATGGTCACTATTCATGAATGTGAATGTCTTTCAGATACCTTTCGAATATTTCAAAACATCAACATCTCAATAAACATAGAACAAGAGAAAAATTACGTTAAATTTTCACCCCTGGGGCCTCATGAAACATGAGAACTTGCGTAGGGGAGCAGGCTACGTCACTTAAGTAGCCATAAATTACAGGTTATACAGCGATCATTCGCACTTTCTGAACAGTGTTGTGCATGCAAACGAACTACTTGTTTGCTCTTAATGCTCCGTTTGTGGCTTTGATAAACAACGCCTCATGTAACGACAGAAACGTGCTAACTTGAAGAATAATTTTAGATGTAAACATCGTTTTATATAAATTGTGCCAACGACTGTTCATTATTTGAAAACTATTCGAATACTATTCGATGTTACATTCAATTCGTATTCAATTCGGTCTCAAAAATCACTATTCGCACACCCTTACGTCTTCTTTTTTTTTTACATATATGCATTTCTGAATCTCGCGCATCCCTACAACATGGCTTTGCACGAAAGCAGCAGGAAGCCTTGTAGGGCCGGCTCGTAATGCGCCACCCACTATAGAGCCAGCTTCTCTATCGTTGCCCGTATACAACGCCAAAATGGCCCGTTGTTTATTCCTTCACTCTCCGCAGTATTCTTGCCTTTCTTCAGTTACTGAAGCCAGGCAACTTGGCGGGGGTTGTGTAATGGGAAGCGGAATTGCCTGAAAGAAACACGATTACGTGGGTGCTGCGTAAAAAAAAAAATACATTTGGCCCATCATCTCGGACGGTTCTCCCGCAGATCCCTCTCGCTTGTACAGCATGCGCGTATTGCGTTCTGAAGCCTGCGCCCTCTCTCTACCCCTGCTCAACGCCTTACACGGTCCTCAGCGCAAGCGCTTACGCTGTTTTTGTTTTGCCTCGCTTGGCATGCACGATATTTTTCACCTTGGAAACGTGTTTTCTCTTTCGCTTGATCGGAACGACCTGCACATGCGTGGTTGTGACTCGTGCCGCATACGTTGCTTGGCGGCGTGGTGGACCGCGGGGCTACGCGTCGCTTAAATATGTGCAGCATTGCGCAAGTTGCGGGGTGCACCGAGGCTACCGCTGAAGTGCGCCCCAGAAATTAGCGCTCTCGGCAGTTCATTGATTTTGTAAGCGTCAATCTTCCATGTAAGAATTCAAAACAAGGCAGGTGTTCAATAAAAGAAAACATAGACGCTGGAAGTGATCAACAGACGCGTAAGAAATCACGCATGCCATTCAACTGCTTTTCTACAGAAACCGTAGCAGTATCTCAACAGAAGCTTAACATCATATAAATAGCTTATTTTGCAAGGAATCGTCGAACAAGGAGAGTAGTTGGCTTCATCGGTATGCTTTCTTTCATTGACACCATAGAAGGAGATGTTGGCTCACACATGAGACGCCGGCTACTGCTTCGCTCTTGAGAAGCTGGTACAGCTAATATATAGCTTTGAGTGCATTTTCACATAGTTTTGTCGGAGAAAGAGCAGGAGAATAGTTATTGGACACACAGCAACGTTATCACGAAGCCATCAAACCAACACCACCAACTGCTTTGTTTAGCGCAAAACAACAGACACAAGAAAGACGACAGGACAATGCGCTACCAGAACATCAGTTTCAGGAGATGACACAGACACACAGAAATCAGGGCCCACAGCAGAAAGATAGTTCAGCACAATGCGTTGGCGGGCTAGTTGCGAAGAAACATTGCGAAGACACCAACATTGCGAAGAAACTCTCGAACCAACCATGCGAGCAGCAATGATATCACGCATCTCACGCTTCCACGGAAAAAAAATAAATAACGCTCTTATAAGCAAAACGTTTCCCTCGTTCGATCACTGTTCATCACTCAACAAGAAATTTGCTGCGGAGTAATACGCACAGACACCGGGGGTGTGTCTATATTTAAGCATATCAGTCAGGGAACCGCAGGTAACATAAATTGATTCAGAGCGCCATACTCTATTACGTGCGGCTTCTAGACTTCATATGTATGTAAGTATGTTTATTAAATGTAACCACATGGCTAAATATATACTCCGCGTAAGCGTCGTGACCCGTGTGCGAGGCTTCCTATTCCGCCCACGCCGAGGCCACGTGCACGCCATTGTACCATGAGAGGGGCTGCTGGAATAAAAAAAAAGAAGGAAAAAGAAAATGACGCTTGAAATTCACATCAGAGTAACCCAGCAAAGACTATGCGTATAACCGTTATCACAATTTGTATAAGTACAAATGAAAATACAAACTGCGAACACCGCAACTTTATACCGCCAATTGATACCCATAATCTCAACAAACTTTTCCGATAGATTCAGTCATGTAGATAACTGGGAGTCCCTCTTAGTCAAATAACGAACGACTGAATAGGTTTCTGCGAAGGCACGCCGGGGGCGTTGGAGCGTGGCGAGTATTTTAGTCGTAGGCTTTGCAACGCTGCGCCGTATCGCCGAGGCAACGTATGGTTGGTATGGTCACGGAGAACGGCTTTATCGCGAAACGGCCGGATCGCCATCAACTGCCGCGACGGAGCGTGCCTGGCGGCCGCGCGCTCTTTGGCGCACGTTAACTGCGCGTGCATGCATGCAGCGTGCGCACGACTCACCCGTGCTCGGTTCATGCAACGGCGCATCATCCCCTGCTCGCGTTAACCTGCAGTTCGCTTTGCTTTCTTTCCTTGCTAAGAAACTCGTTATTTTCAGCGTTCTTTCTATGTGGCCTCCTCGACACTGTTGTTGGCGGCGGGAATAGCGTATAACGATTTGCGGGCTTCTTTCTTTTTCTTTTTTTTTTCGCAGTCTGCAGCTGGCCTGCCGTGGTTGCTCAGTGGCTATGGTGTTGGACTGCTGAGCACGGAGGTCGCGGGATCGAATCCCGGCCATGGTGGCCGCATTTCGGTGGGGGCGAAAACACCTGTGGTGCTAAGATTTCGGTGCACGTTAAAGAATCCCAGGTGGTCGAAATTTCTGGAGTCTTCCACTACGGCGTGCCTCATAATCGGAAAGTGGTTTTGGCACGTAAAACCCCATAATTTAATTAATTTTTTAAGTCTGCAGCTGATGTACACGAAGCTTTTCATTCGGAAGTACTGAAAGTTGGGCGAGTTGACGTGCATGCACTTATGGTGGAGCAAGTTACAAGCAGCGCGAAAAATGCGTATTATTTTTTTTCTCTCGCACGGCTTGTACTATTCCCAACCGTGAGCTTCCTATGAAGAAATCATTATAGGTGGACTTTATTCCCTCTGGTTAGTATCGTGGATTCATGTTACATAAACATCGCACCGTACCCCATGTGAGCGATGACTTCGAGCGACGGCTCCTCAGTGTTACTAGTATGAAGGCAGCAATATAGGCGCCGAAACTAGCATGACGCGTGCTTTATTAACTTATGTTGTAAAAAGCAGCATAAAATATTTCTGAAGGTCTTCCAGTAGGTTCTTATCCTCGCACTATAACAATTCAATCGTTTGCTCCTTCCGTGCCACAATTGGTAGTACTTGAGTGATGTACACCCAGTTCCGGCTTAGCGCTATTGGCTGTTCGCTCATAGCACTGCCGGGCTACGAGCGACGAATTCTAGATTTGCAGAACCGAGCGATCGCGCTACAAGTCCTAGAGACCTGTTCAAGCGACGGCCCGATCCATCGCTCGAATACCACCGCTCGTCGCTGTAACGCACAATCATCATGGTGTATAAGCCTTTAAAGACGCCTAGCTCGTCATTTGAGCGGTGGGAGGTGCAGATGACCGGCGAATACCCTGCCGGGCCAAGAAGCGCTCGTCCAGCTAGTTAGTCGAGCAGTCATGGCCGGTGGAGTCCTGGAATGAAAACGCCACCCACTCGACCTCAAGAGCAACGACCTCGATGATTGAAATAAATGCTTTCTCTTTCTCTCTCTCTACCATCGTAGGCTGATGCCTGGTGTAGGACTACAGCGGTGCCTACTACATCACTGTCAAGCCTGCAGCTTGCGTGATCTGGTCTGGCCGATGTATTGTGAAATTTGCAACACAGATGATCAACTACAGGAGCTTGCTCCAACGGGTGAGCGAAGCTTTAACTTAACCCACGTTTACTGCCTACACATACCGCTTCTCACCTGTATCTTAATTTGATTGGTCGATTGCTTAAAACAATATGCGATCGTCCTTCTCATCTGCGTGCTTTAGCTTTTACTTCGCCCCATTTTACAGAGACAACTGAGCGTAATCTTCAGCTCGTCCCCATCCGGTCATCACTGGATCTATGTTCGTAAAATATATTCACAAAGAATTCTCACAGGCAAGAGCTTAGCTATGTCGAGGTGGAACTTCGAGGATATATAGCAGACTCATTGTAGCTGCCAGTGAGGTACTCGATGATTGTCTAGCACAATGCTAAAGCTCGCAATTATTACACATAACCTTAAGGCATCCTGGAGTCATTTTGCAAGTTTGCTCACGACTGACACCGTTCTCGACGTGTGCCTGCTAAGCGTTTGCATTGATCTGTTAAAGTGTTTGCGTTTGTTTACCTAAAGAACATTACACTTATGCTGCGCGGTGCTTAGCGATGTATACCATAATTATCAGTCGTACTTTTTGTAGGTAGCCTTAATTAGCAAGCGTACGCAGAAGAGCCTGCCGGCTGCATTACGTTAATGGCGCGCGTGGCGCTCTCTGTTTCACGTCGGACCCAGCGTGCCTAGCCTTCTAAATACCGGACTCGCTTTTTTCGCGGCGCAGATGCAAATGCTTTTGCGGGCGAGTAGGTGTTTGCGTGGGAGTTGGTGTGGCGGAATGCGTCTGTGCACGTTAAAAAAAAAAAAGAAACACGCAATATTGCGCTCCCGTTGCTTGCTTCACCGCAACGTTAGTTTGATTTGCTCGTCCTGAACGCGTTCCTGAACGTTACTGTATTAACTGCGATGGTAATACTATGCCCGCATAGAGCTTATTTCAGCGGCGACCATCTGCGATTATCGACAATGAGGGTTACCTATATATATTTATATATAGAAGAGTTTTTGTGTAGCTTCTCGTTTGTGTTTCCATTTCCATTCTATTCTGTGTTTTTTTCTTTTTCGCGATATGTTTCAACCAAATGCGAATTCCGTAAGCACCGTCATACCTTGTGTTGCCGTCCGCGTTTCCTTAAATATGTGTCTAACACTACCGATCAACCAAAAAAACGCAAGAAATCCATAGCCCAGTGCTTCCCGGACGGTCCTCCGTTTCCTCTTTTGCGGAAGCGCTTGTCCCCCTTCCTTCCGTTCGAGTGTCGCAGAGTAAATCCATGGCATGAAAAAAGGAGAGTTGGCTAAAAGGCCTTGGAACAAAAGGCCGACACAAGAAAAAAAAGGAAAACAATCCGAAAGATCAGCGCGATGTTCAGCAGCTATTTGCTAGCGTGTGTGTGTGTGTGCTTGCGTGCGTGCGTATGTGTGTGTGTGTGTGTGTGTTTGTGTGAGAGAGAGAGAGAAAAAGAGAGAGAGAGATTTATTATGATAGAAAAGTATTGAGGTCAGCCTGAGTCAAGTTGTGACCTCCTACTCAGCATTTAGGGAGGGAAATGGGAGATAAAAAGAAAATGAGAGGAAAGTGCCGATAATGGGGACTTTGATGAGTCTTCGCTGTTCAAGCTCACTTACTATACATGATGGGGTTGGTGGTAGTAGTAATGGTGGAAGAGATGGAAAAAGAGAAAAAAAAAATGAAGGCAGAGAATTTCGGTCGCTGTCCCCTTTTTACCACACCTTTCTACTAGGTTTTCCTATACTCTTTATTTACTCTCGGGAAAGAAGCGTAGGTGCCTCCAATGTCGCCGGGCGTGGAACGTCGAGAAAAAGACAGAAGGCGCGGTTGGGGATAAGAGCCTAGTGCAGGCGGCAAGGACAGCTGTCTGCTTGACGGAATGAAAAAGGACGTGGCCCTAGGACAGATGGGAGGACGGGAAGACGGCGCGGAGTGCGTTTAAGTCCGGAATAAAAGTGCGGGAACGTCGAGCAGGTGGCGGTGAAACCGCCGCTGCACCGGAAGGAAGTGAATTTAAATACGCGTCCCAGAACGCCTCTTTCAAGTAGGTCGACCGCTATTTATTGCCTTCCCGCTTTCTTTCTTTCTTTCTTTCTTTCTTTCTTTCTTTCTTTCTTTCTTTCTTTCTTTCTTTCTTTCTTTCTTTCTTTCTTTCTTTCTTTCTTTCTTTCTTTCTTTCTTTCTTTAATATCTCTGTTCCTCGTTTCTGCGCTGGCTGTCGCATAGAGCCATCCGTAGTGCCTTCACGGTTTCTTTTCTCGTATCACGATAGCAATTATACGGACACTCCAAGCGCATTTTCTGCCGTCGGCGTCGGCATCTTCGTGAGGTTCCGTGTAAAGTCCAAGGGCGATAAAATCGTCGCCGCGCGCTGTATGCCGTATGCGTCAGTGAAAAAGTGCGAGCGTGAGCCGGCGATCGCTGCTCAATCTCGCGTACACAAGAGAGGAAAGCCCGGGCCGCCCTTCCTGTGGGGTGCTATAATTGCACCCCAACTGTAGGGTGTAGACAACAGCACCCTTAGGGTGTCCGTCTGGCGACAAACTGTGTTACACCCTTAAGGGTGTAAATGTGTGTTAAATGTTTGTCTAAATGTTTAAATGTTAAATGTTTAAATGTTAAAAGGGTGTTAAAATGTTTAGTGTGTACCCCGCGCGGCCCGGGCCGCTGTATCTGTAAAGCCATCTGCGACGGGGACAGAGTCCGCAGCGCGCAGTGTTTTGACAGCTTAGTTCGCGTTGATGCGAGACGCAGCGCGAAGGTCGATTCGCTCGCTGCTGCTGCCGCGCTTCCTCGCTCCAGCGTTTTGACAGCGAGTATCCGTGGTCGTCGGGTGAGATTTGTTCATGTTTAAATGTGCGCGCGTGACACCATGCTTGTTATACTTCAGTTAGTATGCCTATGTCTACAACTTCATACGGGCGATAAAGCTACCATCATTAATTCGCATAGCTGTCCACTAATTTGCTATCGCAATCGATGCTTCGCCTTTCGGGCGCAACTGCAACTTTTTTACATTTGCAAGGATACTTTAGCCAGCTTTCGTGGTGTTAAGCCTTCTCATCGCGTTTCTTCGTCCGAGGTCGCCAGAAAAGAAAACTCGACTCCTCCCGCACCTAACACTCGATTCTGCGTCTTTGAAATATGAGCCGTCATCGCCGTGCTGATTTCGTCCTTTTATATAGCTGCCAGTGTAAGTCTTTACGAGATCATCGAAAATTAGCGCCCCACCCCTCTGCACCAATCCTAAGATTACTACGTACGCTATACACTCGAACTAAGTCCAAAGTAAGCTAATTTTTTTTTCTCTCTATGCAATGCTTGGCTTCACTGTCTGTCGGTTCGGAGCGGTAATTATTGCCATGGATTCCGTCGAATCTGTCGGCATCCGGCGAGACTTGGGAGAAGCCACTGCGTATGCCATGCCGCGAGGCGGGGAAATTTTTGAGGAAACCGGTAGGTGACCGTGACGCTTTGCAGCTGAGTGCAGGTCACGGGTTCGATTCCCGATAGCGGCGTCCGCGTATCGATGGCGGCGACATAAAAAAAGATATATAGAACAGTCTTGTATTTAGATTTGGAGCACATTTAAGGGAGAAAACTCAGACAGTTTAAGTTATTGCGAAGCTCTGCGCTACGACGTGCGTCCATCATAGCACGTACGTTTATTTGGTCGGCTAAACCGCAGAATGCGATTTTTGATTTGAGGAACCCCGTGGCTGGAATGGAGAGCGGCGTTCGTCAATACGAACGGCAAAGCAGCGCCGTCACAGTGAAAACAATCGGCGTAAGAATCCGAAAATTGCGAAATCAGTAAAAGGAGAATGAGAACATAAAAAAATAATAATCTATAGCCTACTGTAGAGAACAAAGAGAAGACATCGAGGGAGTGTCAGGGAAGCCGGCGCGCGCTGCCTTCTGGTGTTGATTGCCATGAATCAAGCTTTTGTGTGCGGTCGCGTCGCGGGCGCCTTGATCCCGGTTTCACTCGTGAGGAGAGGGCAAGGGAAGTTTGCGCAGTGGTGTGTGTGGGGGGGGGGGGGAGGGAGAGGAGGAGGGGGCGGAAAAGGGGAAGGAGGCACCAACCACTGAATAATGCAGCCGCACCGCCGGATGGCATTTTCCAACCGAGTCCGCTGCTGTTTGCAGCGTTCATATTCCCCGAGAAGCAGAAGCTGCCGGTGGCGCGGCCCGCATCTTTTTGTCTTGCGCCCGCGGGAGGCGGCTGGGCTTTATGCAGCTGCGCTCAGTATATATGGGGATGTGTCTGCCTGAATAGCTCGGTAAGGCAAGACGGGAGAGGGCGGGGGAGGAGGTATTTGAGCGGGACGTCATCGGAGCCTATGCGCAGCGTAAGTATACCGCCTAGGCGAAAGGAAAACTTATAAGCGAGCACCAATGCTGGGAGTCCAGGTCGCAGCCGGTACACTTGGGCCTATACTTCGTGTTTTCACACGTATAGTCCGCTCAGTGTGCAAGGAATTATTGCTGTTGAAATCATTGACAACGAACAGTAGAGTCACGAGTGATTGACTGCTTAATCATGAGAGTGTGATCACACAAAAATATTGCAGCGAAGCTCTTAAGCTATAGTTGGTCGGGATTTTTAACGGCGCGTCCTCGTGGAAAGAAATACCTCACCCGTGTATTTAGATTTATGTGCACGTTAAAGGAACCACAGGTGGGCCAAATTTCCGGAGTCCCTCACTACGGTATATGCCTCATAATGTGATGGTGGTTTTGGCACGTAAATTACATAATTTATTTTAAATAATAAACTGAGCAGCGTGAATACGAGGAGCGACAAAGGGAAAAGAAACGACAATACGACCAGTGGCGGCGTGTTGCCAAAATTACCATTACTGCCATTACTACCATTGTTCTAAGTTACTAGTACTACCATTACTCTAACGCAATAAAGCATTGCGTACCCCCCTAGCAGTTGTACTGGTGGTTTTTCAACAGCTTCGCAGCACACCCCCTTCCACAGGGGCGGGATGGCGAGTCAATTCTTCTGCCCTGTACGTGATCACACGATTATGTTGTTCGCGCTATGAAAATGTATTATAACGAATGCAGCTATACCTACGCGGCGAGCGCATTCCACCTTCGATCAAAAGCGTGACCTTCTCAAACCAAGCCAAGCCGAAGTGATCGGGCGCCGCGCAATTGTGCGGCTTATTCGAGCGTGCGCTGCATTATTTAAGCACTGCTGGGATAGAGGGCTTTCGCCGCACCCAGTTCTTCTCGGGGCAAACGCGGCGATGCCAATCCCCTGCATTACGCTTAGTCGCGGCGAAAGAGAGTACGGGTTCCTTTGCATTCATTTCGTCCAATCCTTTTTCTTTCGCTTCACGGCACCGCAATTCCTCGCTTGCTGTTCTGTCGGGACCACCCGGCAGACAGCGCACGTTCTTCGCGTTGTGTGCGATATTGAACCAGGAATGACTTGTGAAGGGCTGAGAATAGTTTGCATTTAATAAGCGCTGGAAGCGGAAAAGATAAAAAAAAAGATAGAAAAGAAAGAGCACCATGCAAGATGAGAAGTCGATGGGGCGTTATAATCTGAATTGGTGGCGTTATCGTTCTGCGTCTTTTTATATTTTTTTTTTGTAGGGACGGAGGGTCAGCCAGAGAAATCGGCAGGAAGGAGTTAATTTGCGAGAGCATCTTCCCTGATGCTCGTGGTGAGCCTGAATTGTAGTGAACACACATTTAGAGCTATTTCGTACACGGATATAATAGAAAATCTGTGGTTACCTACATCCCGAACCAAAAAAAAAAGAAAGAAAAGGGAGAGAGAAAAAACATTATTACTGAATGGTCCGGCAGTTTCGTTGTGGTGGCCTCAGGTGGCGGCTCGAAGTCCTTGGACTCGGGCGGAATCTTCGGCTTGCCGGGCGGTCCAAAGCTGGTCTACCAACTCTGAACTTTTGAGAGCCACCTCCCAGCGGTGGCGACGCCGATGGAGAAGGTCCCCTGTGGCACCCCCAAAAAAAGAAAGAACGAAAAGGCAGTGACAAATGCGGTAATGAAATCACGTCCGACGGCCTTTAATAATTTCATACAATCTTGTGCTGGAGTCATGAAATATGTGATGCGCGCTAGCACACTAGCGTGACTTTAGCTGATTGTGACGTGACATTCACTTTGAGTGGTGATGATGGTGGTGGTGGTGATGGTGGTGGTGATGATGATGATGATGGTGATGATGATGATGATAACCTTAAAGCTAGTGGTGCCTACAATCTCGCGTCTGTCTTGCGTCTTGTACATCCAGTCACCTTGTTGAATTGACGTGGCGCGAGGTTGAAAGCACTGGTTGGTCGTAGCAGGGCCGATGCAGAGATGTTCGACACACTCCTTAACACTGCAAATGTCGCACTAAGATGCGTCGTCCGTTTCAAACGAAGGACGAAAAGAAACCTGCCTAGAAAGGCACACGAAGCCACAGAAAACAACTGAAATGTGTATTTGCCTCAGGGAATCCGTATGACTTCAATATGTCAGCAGTTATAGTTCAAATAGATAAAAAATTGAATTATGGGGTTTTACGTGTCAAAACCACGATTTTATTATGAGGTACACCGTAGTGGGGGACTATGAAAGTTTGGACTACCTGGCGTTCTTTAACGTGCACCTAAATCTAAGTACACGGATGTTTTCGCATTTCGGCCCCATCAAAATGCGGCCGCCGTGGCCGGGATCCAGTTCAAATAGATGAATTCGATACGGGCAAAACGTTGCAATACGAAGTGGAGTCACTGAGATATAAAAATGTACATTCGACTGATAAAATGCGAGTTTAGTAGCGTCCTCCTTTCTTCGTCCTTCAGCTCCACGTTGCACGCACTTATGCGCCATGCTCGGGCCCCGCTGATCGTTGAAACCAAGTGAAGTTGCAACGCGTCGCAAACGGCTTTCGCATTATTGTGTACCGCAACACCACAGTGCATCAGCTCCGTGGGCCCAGCGCCAACCGGTGACGTAAAGCGTGGGCACGAGCTCCGAGTACCGTGCCTGAATCGTTGAGCACTTTGCATGTTATGCCCATTCGACGAGTGCCATCGTACAATGTTCGTGCTTCCTATGTGGCTATGTGCGTGGTGTTAAGACGCATAACATGTTACGAGAATACGTAGACCACGTAAGCGACGAACAAGAATGAACCTAGCCAGCCAGCCCTTACTTACTTTTGGTCTGTTTGATCTCGTCTGTTTGAACACTGATTTATGATCATTCTGGTAAACATTCTGGTATCATTATTCTGCTGGTGAACAAAGAAAACGAAATTTGATACGGGGTGACGTTGTACATAATTGCATACTAGAGGCAGGAACAAAAGTGCTGCGAACTTTGTCCTTTGTTCATTTATGATTCTTACGTTGTTGCAAGTTCGCCAGACATTCTTGGTAGACGCATCCGTCTTGAATGCTAGTCAGTTATGTGATACTCGAACGGTGGATCGACGCTATGGCTCGAGGTACAATGCGCGGTAGCTATTCTTCGCTGCCTGAACGGAACAACGGAAAACTTGGGAGCCAAAGGAGACCTGCGGTGAGATTCACCGAAGCATCCGCATCTAGTGTGCGTCATCTGCTCTGCAACCAGCGCATAAATCACTCTTCAGAGTCATTAGCAGCGCTGATTCTTCCAGAGAGAGAGAGAGAGAGAGAGAGAGAGAGAGAGAGAGAGAGAGAGAGAGAGAGAGAGAGATGAATGGTGGCGGCCGATAGTGCGGTCATCACCAACACGTGTGGATGTTCGCAGCCCTTCTCGACGCAACTGATTCGAGCCGACATATGTGGGTCAGGGATGAAAAAGGATGAAAAGGTTGGTGCGAAAAATCCCCGTTTCCATTTATGCAGCTTTTAGATCTTACCGTTTGTTTTACGTGCCAAAAGCACGATCTGATTATGAGGCTTGCCGTAGGGGAGGATTTCCGCAACGTGAAGTTCTGTAAAGTGCACCCGAATTGGAGTGCGTGTTTGTATTTCGCTCCCGCCTAGTATCTTTGAGGTCGTCGCCGGGATCGAACCTGCGACCTCAAACTGAGCAGCGCAATGCCTTGGCCACTGGGCTATCGAGGGAGATGCGGTTAGAACGCTACACCAACGACAACCGCACGCGTGAAGGACAACACGCCTAATGAAATGCGCAAAAGTGAGGGGAACTTTTCATAGCCAGTCGCACTTTCCTCTTCTCTACCTTCCCCGCCGAGTACGCCTTTAGTAGCTTTAAGGATAAGCGAAAGGACGTACACTGTGGCTTCACGTGACTAAGCGTCCCCTTCTCCGGCGTCGTCTAACAATCGTCCTTAAACGATGCGTGTATGTTCTGTTTTTTTTTTCATTTTTTTTTCGTGACACGCCACGCACAGTTTGTGTGCAAACAGTGGTAGAAGCCTGAAGCATGCGCGGGCGGAAATGGGAGCAACGCTGCTGTAGAGACAATTTTCATCCCACGGAGACACGTATGGGGTGACCCCACACGCGCCTCACTATACATCGCGGTCTTTCTCTCTGCGGGCGAGCTCAGCAGGAAGTCGGGGCAGGGTTTTGCCGCCAAACGGGCTATGCCGGGTGTTCTCCGGAAACAATGACCCTTTCCCGCTACCCATTGCCCTTCTCAATTTGCTTTTCATTTTCTTTCCGCGTTCTTCCGTGGAACCACTTCTGCTGGTCCGGCGTGCGCACCTAGATTTGTGTTATTGTCTCGCCAGGCAGTAAAATGATACCTTACGCTGGCTCCCTCCGCATCCATGGGACGCAGCGAAGTGAAAAACGCCAGTGTGGCGACAGTCGTGGACAACGGTTTCGGATGCTGCGCAGGATCTTGGGTGTCGGTCTCGGCGCGCTTAATGAAGCGAGTGTGCAAGCGGCGCAGAAGCGCACGCGTGCAGCGAGGGGCATTTGCATTTCATTTGTAGCGCGTGCACGTGTTGCCTCTCCTTTCTTTTCTCGAGCGTGCCTCTCTCTCGCGCCGCCATTCATAAGCAGGCCTCGACACGCGGTTCTTCTTCGACTGCCACTCTCGTATAGCGTTACTCTATTTCTATCTCGTGGTGGTATAGCATTAACAGGAATAGCATACGTTTCTGCCGATCCTGCGTGTTATTGTAACTCAATATTTTGTAAAAAAAATAATCAAATTTCAAACTCCCAAAGACGTTTTCGGGCCAGAAGGACCAAGTTCATTTAGGCAAATGCATGTGCTAACCTCCTGCACCTTGGCTCACCACGCTTGCTCACAGCTTCCATAGACACTAGCGCCAGAGTCCTCTCTAGTAATTTTTGCAAGAAACGCTTATATTTTTTGGCATGGCGAAAGTATATGACCCATAGCAACGTGAAGCATGGCGCTGGTAGGGCGTCTTCTATGGGGTTGTGGAGTTAGGGATTTTATGGAGTTGAACGACACCGAAGCTAAACTGCTTGAACTGCTTGAACTGCTTGAACTGGTGGACTGGGCGGCGAAGGCCAAGCAGGCCCAGGGCCTTACTTGAGCCCAAACCGTCAGCCACGTCCCCCTTTACCCTTCCCCCTTTCAATAAAATTTATCACCACCACCACCGAAGCTAAAAAAAAAAAGAGCGGACGTAGGCAACGCAAAAATTAAACATCCAACCAAGACAGAGAGAAATAAAGAAGAGGCTGACAGCTTTCACGCGGCGTTGGTTACCGCGCACTTGAGGAAGAAGAAAGGAATAGAAAGTGTATGGCGCTGTCATCAGAAAGGAAGAATAAAAAGAACGAACCGAAATGTGTGTCTGTGGCGTAGCGGTCTAATACATAATCACACGCAGAATAGACCAAGGTGGCAGAACATGACCACCTATAAGAAGCTCTAAGCGCGTGAAATAAAAGGCGGATGGTACTGAGAGCAGGCCACATTCCCCCGAAGTACGTAGAACTCTCGTTGTATAATAAATCGATGTTATGGTTGGAAACTTTCGTCGCTTCTTAATATATGTGGATGCAGCAATGCGTATTACGCCTGGTCATCGCGTCCCACATATAAATGAGACACCGGTGTCAGCAAAAGAGAGGTAGAGAGGCAAGAGATGGCAGGGATGTTAACGATACTTAGCTGCGCTGGTAGTTATGCTGGTAATAGAAACTGCGCGTGTAACTACTAAAAGGAAGCAGCTGTGGAATAACGGTCCAGCAAGTTGCATATCCCGTTCTTTTCTCTCTCCCTTTGCGAAGCCATCTCTTTCGCTTTAATCACCATCGCGTCTACGTCCCAAGACAAGCGTGCTCGGCTAGTCGCTCGCCGCACTGCTCTTGTTTTCGGCCCACAGGGTAGTCGTCGTTTCTCGCCAACTGCGCCGTTTCGCAGGCAACCCGGAGCGGCTTGTTCGGAGCCGTGTTGCTTCACCGAGTAGGAGTAGCAAGCGCGCCCGAGTAATTAGTTAAGGCGCTCGCTACATTACACGCTTGTCCTTTTGCGTTCTTTTGTCTCTAACGCGAAATCGATGCACGCACGGCTATGCGCTGCCTCGTTCGTGCCGTGTCGTATAGGAGAGGAGCTCTCGCAGCGGACGGCGAGGTCGCTGCTTTAGCCTTTTTGGCGGCTGCAGCCACGCCGCCTACGTGATCCCGCTCTTGTTGTTCCTGGGCTTAATGAAAGACGCTTACTTTAGGAGCATTCCTAATATTGCGTCTTTGACGAGCACGATTGCACGCGTGAGCGGAAGTGCATGCGCACGAAGGCCCATGCACGCAATTATGCCGAGTCACGTGAGCAAGGAAACATGCATTCGCACTTGCGGAATACAGTACGGACGTGTGCAGAAGCCCATGGTCACGCGGAACGTACAATACACACAGACGCTCTATTTCACAGGCGCTACGTGAACTTGATCAACTTCGACGTATGCCGCACGAAGTAAGTGTTCTACCACGTAAGTGTAAGCATGGTTTTATAAAAGCAATCTATTGGTCATGCGAACGTCTACAATGCTGAGTTCTTAAAACAGGGTCGCCATCTATGCCATTACTTAGTGAGCCACACACCCGTGGTCCTAGCTAAGTGGAGATGACGTGCTGCTGCGTTCGAGCTCACAGGTTCGGTATTTGACGCTGTGGCCCACACTTCGATGGGGACGAAGTGCAAAAAAAAAACAAACACTCGTGTACCTAGATTTAAGTGTACGTTACAGAGCTCCAGATGGTCAAAATTAATTTGATATACCCCGCTAGGGCGTGCATCATAATCAGATCGGGGTTTTGGCGCGTAATTCCACAGAACTTATTTAAGTAAGCAACAATGATGCACGCAAAGTGGGACCTAACGAGGAATTCCCCCAAGTTTTTCGCCCCTACGAACTGTTTGTCATCAGCCGCATTCGCTGATAGTGCAGCCTTTAGTCCAAAAGTTAGAGAACATACTTTAATGTTATCTGATATGTAAGTAAGAGTTGCTCAACGCACGAAAACAAAAGAAAACATTGAAAATAAAAAGAAAAGTTTGCGATTCCACCCTCCCCCTCTCGTCAGTCTACAACAAAACTTATTTCAACTTTTTGACACAGACAAAGTTTTGTTAAATATTAGACAGCGGCAGCCGACAATAGCTATTTATTCGTTTCCATGCATCAAGAGCCACCGCGACACTTAAGCTGCCCTTTTTTAAGAAGCACAAAGGTGCCCTCATGATGGTGTAGAACTGAATAGATGTCGCTGTCGTTACAAGTGTTGCAATACTTCTGATAATAAGAAGATGCTGTCAAAACGCTAGAACGATAAGCATTTGCGGCGCACCTGATTATCTTACGCAAGCTATAGGTTACTGTTTGTCACTGCCCACTTTCAAAGGGTATGCCAATAAATCGTCATCATCATGAAGATGGATAAAATGTTAGACCTAGTCAAAATGCTGGACTCACACCTATATAAACTGTTTAATTAGCGCAAGCATGCCAGATCACTATTTGTCGCCGCCCCATATTTAAGGGGATGCCAATAAATCAACATCATCATCATAATTATCAAGGCACAGACGATAAAGCAACCTGCTTGCAGTATCGAATGATGAGGAGCAAACAAAAGGAACATCTGCGACAGTCATTTCTCGACGTTTTAAGCTTGAACGCACTGTCCTTCGTTACGAGCGTTTAGCCATCTTGACGTCCCTCCAATGCGAGCGTAGGGCAGCTGCCTCACTTCCCAACAGGACCGCACGCTTCGATTGCCTTTCTTGCCGCGAGCTGACTTTGAACGCTAGCCTTGGATGTAGGAACCATGAAAGCCGCATAAATTATTCGTCACTCACTTTCGCGCTCACAATCCTGCTTCTTTGGTTGGTCTGCGTAATTCGTATATAGACTTAGTTTGAGTGCTGGACGTATGCGTTTGTTTTTATATTTGAAGGTGCTTAAAGACCTGCAGGTTTTGCTTGTACTTGAACCGCTTAAAATTGCCTACCGCTTGATGTGACAATAAAGATATCTTCTTTTCTCTTTAAGCGCCTTGCCGATGTCTGAATGTATTACCTTGACTAAATGTGCGTTTCAGTCAATTAGTTTGCGACGAACCGTCTTGCATGCGTTTTCTTTTCTTCTTTGCAGTGGTTGCCTCTTTTATATGGGTGCGGTTGGGCGTTTTTTTCTTTTGGCTTCCATGATCAATTATCCAGAGTACACTTAAGAAAATGGACATTGCCTTTGAAGGCGACGCCTTTTAATAACCTTGCAGCTCCTTCGTGTTTTAGAAATCGAAGGGCAAGAAATCAAGCTAACAGCAAGCGGTCCTCACATAAAAAAAAAAGATCTGACTGCTGACGACGATACAAGAACTGCAGTTATCTGATCTTAACCTGGCTGACGTAAAAAAGACAATAGGTAAGAGGTGCTCTGGGGTATGTGGAAACGTGTAGCGACTCCAGAACTTACATTTGGAAATGCGGTTGTTTGCTTGAAATCAGGGGTACAATCAGGACTCGATGGCAACCAAACGTCGGCGGGACGCCTCGCATTGGGCGCTCACGGGAAGACTACAAATGAAGCTGTGCAGGGTGATATGGGCTGGAGAAGTTTTGAAGTGAGGGAAGCTCACAGTAAAATTAATTATGAAGAACGACTGAGGAACATGGAAGAAAGTAAATGAGCTGGGAGAGTGTTCAGGTATCTCTACAGAAAAAACATTTATTTACAGGGGAGGAAAAGAACTCGGAAACATACCAGCAAGTATGCAGCCTGTATGATAAGCAACACAGCAACAAAGAAGGTCAAGCGGAAAGTCAGATAGGCTGAGATAATCTGATGGGTGGTGGCAATACAAAGGAACTTGCCATGAGTAACTACTTAAGATGAAAAAAAAAACGCAATCAGGAAAGAAACAATTTATGGTAATTCAAAAGGAAGCTCATTACCATTTGAACTGAGATCAGGATGCCTTAGAACACGCACTTATAAAGCGAGGTATAAGAAAGAAGAAGAAGCATGTGCCGGCTGCGGTAAAGCTAAGGAAACGATGGAGCATGTTTTATTAGAACGTGAAGACATCTGCCTAGCGGTCAATTTAGGAATCACTGGCTTCCTTGAGTCAGTTGGGTTCAGCGAGAGCAGGGGGAAAGTAAACATGTCCGCAATAGAGATTAGTAAGAGACTATTGGATGATTGGCGGAAGAAAAGTAGGGAAAGGACAAACAAAGGAGACGTGCAAAACCAAAGTTAACGATAGTTGTTCAGAAACTTTGGTTGTGGGAATTGATCGTGGATGTTTTTTTCCTTTTATTTTTTCATTTTTTTAACATAGGTAGGACATTAGGCAATAAAATAACAAGACCTTGGCGGCGAAACCCACCGCTCCGTTCCAAAGGGGACGCTCATAACATCCATCCATCCGTGCACCCATCCAAGAACTGATCAGGGAGATTTATGCAAAAATGCTAGAATAAAAAGCAGCTATAGTATGCCTGATTAACTCAAGATGGCTAAGTGACTGTACTTCACCGCCCCGTTTGGAAGGGGATGCCAATAAATCATTATCATCGTCATGTCCCTACTGAGGAACGTGAATTATGAAGATGATAATGAACGTAATGAAAATAAACGAGTGGCTTAAGTGCCCAAACAGCTGTTCCTCGAAATCGTGGGGACAGAATTGAGGAAGAGGTGAAGAAAGTTATCAGCACGGTAATTCAAAGTGTAAATAGACAAGCAGGAGTCATCAAAAACAAAGTGAGAGAAACAGACGCAGTAAATTGAATGCAAGGGATGGAACGAAAAGAGGATCTAGGAGATTTACAAGAATGGCAAGAAATTGATTATAAGGGATAAATCTGCACGTTAACAGAAAGAGAAGTGCCTCGCTATTTGTAGACCGAGGTGGTTGCCTAAGAACAAAAACATAACCGATCAAATACTCGCAACAAGATGAACCATTTGCCTGCTGCAGCAAAAATCCGGATACAAGTCAGCACATCCTAAGGGAATGCGAAGGTATTCCCAGCGAGACCCCTAAGTAAAGGGGGATTTAAAGCGGATGGAAGCATTACCCGTGAGCAGCCGAGATAAGTCAGAGAATTATAGTATACTAGTGAAAAACAAAATAGGGAAGTGATAGATAGGGCCAGATCTGCAACACGCACAGGGAACTGTACGAGGTACACCTTTTAAGGAAGAAAGAAAAGATTGAGGCGAAGGGGTGCTAGAAGCATAAACAAGTGCCTGATTAGCTCAAGCAATCTGGGGGACTATTTTTCACCGCCCCGTTTCAAAGGGGATGCCAGTAAATCATCATCGTCATCATGAATATGGCTGAACAAAAACAAGGAACAAGGTGGCTCAAGAACAAGAAACATAAATAATAGATATTTGGGCAATAAACTCCTGGCAGTTTCGATGGTTAACTCAAACCATAGGCATTAGGGACCGATAGTAAGCGCTGAAAGAAGATAAAAACAAAGAGCCTGGTCGCATCCGGCCGCGATGCCCCCGTCTCAAATGGGTTGTTTACAACATCCATCAATACCATTGATCCATTGATCCATTGCGTAGCGGTGTCGATAGGACAGGACAGTCGATGGTTAGTCGATTTGAAGACGAACACGTGCACGTCACCTCACGAAGCCACGGCTGACTAAGAGACAGACGTGGTGGAGTGAGGGGGGCTCCGTAATAATTTTGACAACGCGGAATTCTTTATTACGCGCTCCGAAGGTTTCGCACTCGGGCGTTTCTTTTTCTTGCCTTGCATCCCCGTCAGAATGCTGCAGCCACAGCTTGAAATCGAGCCCACAACCTTCTGTTTAGCAGCAGAGATGTGACTGACTTTCGGAACTGTAACTAATCTGCCCAAATGAAAAATGAAAATTATTGCAATACATAGACTACATATAAGGTCGTGGCCGAACTTATTTTTCGACTCTGACAATGTTCTGTAATCCAGCATGTGTTGTTTGTTACGATGAAGGGTCGCGCTCGGCATCTTAAACGAAGGACAAAAACGCAATAGGTGTTCAAGTGCTTCTTCAAAGCTTCACGAGCGGCAGATATGTGAGTCTGTTCTTCTTATGAGAAATGACTCAGCTGTCGTGAGGGAGGAGGGAACAGCTGCGATAGTTTGGCGCGTGTTCGTAGTTCACTGGAAATTGTATCCAAGATGAACAAATGTTTAAGAAAGAAGAAGAGAAAAGTCAGGCAGAGATTGGAATAGCTCTAACAAGGCCGACATAAGCATGCTACGTTACTATAACGTATCGATTCATTTCACTCAATTTTGTTTCCTCTTTATCACCTGCCGATCCCAACCGGCATATCCTGGGGCGCGATGGAACATCGTTGTCCGAAACGCACGTTCAGTTAGCCTTCAGCTACGTCTCACGTGATTGGCCTATAGGCCGAGCCGAGGAGCGGCGGCAACAACAACAACAACAACAACAACAACAACAACAACAACAACAACAACAACAACAACAACAACAACAACAACAACAACAACAACAACAACAACAACAACAACAACAACAACAACAACAACAACAACAACAACAACAACAACAACAACAACAACAACAACAACAACAACAACAACAACAACAACAACAACAACAACAACAACAACAACAACAACAAAATCGAAATAGAATTATAAGATTATTTTGGCTCTACTTTCTAAAGAGAATTGCATACTTCGGTCTTATTTTTTTCCTCGCCAGTGGCTGTCATTCATTTTGCGTGCATTTTATTTCCTAATTTACCACTCTGAAAAGACAAAAAATGCCGATCCAACACACATGTTTAAATCTATGTGGAACGACTTTTTTTTTTTTTATTGGCGATGCTTCTTCGATGCTAAAGAAATACTATTTTGCCCATCCTTCCGCTTCTGTTTTCAAATTTCGTAAAAGCCAGTCCCAATCCATCTTTGATCATAAGTTTTCGATTCTGCTTAACAGCCGCCCATCCTTGTTTTCACCAAGTGAACAACAATACAAATAGGAAGGGGTCATTGAGCCTCTCTCGAAGCCCGGATATTGTAGTGATTCGGCTTCTCGGGACCGTCTGGATGTTCCTTAAGAAGCAGCTTTGAGAAAAGGCGCAGTGCTTGTTTTTTTTCTCCTGCATTGCAGGCTTCCCGGTGTCGTTAGCCGTTTCTGAATGAAGCTAGCCAGCACGCAATAGCTCAGAGAGAGAGATAGAGAGAGAGAGAGAGAGAGTGAGTGAGTGAGTGAGTGAGTGAGAGAGAGAGAGAGAGAGAGAGAGAGAGAGAGAGAGAGAGAGAGAGAGAGAGAGAGAGAGAGAGAGAGAGATGGGACGCGAATTGTAACTGCGTTCCTATGAGTGTTAAGCTCGCTTATTCCTAGGCTTATTTCAGATGGAACCGAAGAAGCGTGCCTGCGTACAACATGAACGGAACGTCACTGACGTATGCATGGGCAATCCTGTTCGATTTCTCATTTATCTTCGATCGGGGAGGCGAGTCGTGCTGCTTCGTTTTGCTGTTGACAAACTGCGTCTTCCGCTCGAACCGCCTGCCTCGGCCAGCTCATGGGAATGTGCCTGCGTTTTACATTTTTGCTTCCTCCCTGCGTCCACGTCTATGCTCGGTTTAGGGTCGGGACAGTAGAGAAGAAACTCCACGGCCTGCCGGAATACAGATGGATCTATAAATGAGTGCCCGCCGAAAAGGTGCAGGCGGGCGGCTTCGTACATAGCCCCAAATGAAGTTATGTGCAGTACAGGGTAACTGCACAGGGAGCTTACTTGTTGCTATAAGAATTTGTTTGTTTGTTTGTTTGTATCTTGACGCAGTTTCAAACACAATAGGCGACAAAGGTCCTGATGGTATCGCATGTAGCCTCTACAGTAAGTCCGATGTCGCGTTCGCAAGAGAAAAAGCAGAAGCCCCGAAATTAGTAATACGAGGAGGAACTAAACGCGTAGCGCCTCCAGGCTCAGTTCCCCAGATCAAGAAAGCGTTGGTAGTTTTCCCGCAACGTAGCAATTAGAAACGGCACAAACGCCTCAATTACAGACGCTTCTAAAAGGATGTATAACGTACGTTACGCACAGATAATTCGTTGGTAAAGCAGTGACGTATGCAATTGAAAAAAAAGAGGTCGAGAAGGAGCTTGGAACGCAATCCGGTTTCCCTTTTCAAATATACGTGAAGCGTGGATGTGCTCGCACTAGACAATCGCTGAACCTGTTTGAATTTATTTCATGGAATTTTAAGAGAAACTTGAATGATATCGACTGCTGGAAGCAGAATTTTAATTCAGAGCGTGAAATATTGTAGTCAGAATTGACAATAATTGGTACAATCGAAAAATAATTTTAAGCAGAAAGTACGAATCCGCAACTCTGCACTAAACATAGGTACCACGATTCGGTAGGCTGCACGCATTAGGTCAATCGAAGTGGACAAACGTGATGTATTAATCCACATCTTATGGGAAACTATTGTATTGTTTACTCCAGTTCTGCGAAAGCACTCTTCACAAATTCACCAATCAGTGGTACACTTCAGAGCGGTGTATCAGGTGTCGATACTGTCCTCTTTACATTCGTCAACTGGTGCAGTCTAGATAATTTCAATAATCGTCTTTTTATCTGTGTATTTGTAAGCTTGACGCTCCGTTTCTTTTGGAATTGTCAGATCTCTGGCAATTTTTGTTAAAAGCTATAATTACCTAAATACGAAATATTGGCTGCCATATTTGGCAAATATAAAGTTGATACAAACCGCATTCTTTTTTTCGGTCTAGGTATGCTCTCGTTAAATATGCAATTAACCATCAACTAAATAGTCAAGCAACAAGTTATGGTGTTACGTTATTTTTTTGTGCCTCGCATTGTGCGGGCTTTACCGCACAAGCACAATGCATAGGACGATCATATGACTCTGCACAGCAGCTCTCAGCAGGTCTCACGCTGAGGAAAGCGGTTTTTCCGTTACCGCATACGTTTAGATAGGCTTTCCCGAGGTAAAGGTTTTGCCACATCTGCGTGGCAGCTGTATGCAGATTGCGATACCAATCCTTCGACAACGCGGCAGTCGCTGCCTTTTGCGGCACCTCATCGAGACTGTAGCCAAGCGCTCAGCATCGCTGCACAGAAAACCTTTATTGCCTCTCGCTTTTACCGGTACGCGCCAAAGTTACTTGTAGTGAGAAAAATGTGTTCGCCAAACCAGAAAGGGGCTGCCGACTGTGGTTGATTGCGGCTATACCGACTGCCGCTTTTGTTGATTGGCCAGGCGGTTCTGGCGGTGTATTCCTCGCTCTGCTTGCGTCTGCTCTTTCTGCTGGCCTGCTGATTTTCCTAACGCGATAGGAAGAGTGAACGCTAGGGGAAGTGAGTGAGGCAGACATGATCAAAAAAATATGCCTCAACGCAGTCGACAGCGAAAGAAGAATTGTTCGATTCATAAAGCAATAAACATCTCGAAAAAGGCAGAATACACAATGACAAGCATTGGGTTGCTTCCATTGAAGTTTATTCATCAAGCTTTTTTGTATGTGTGTGTGTGTGCGAGACAAAGAATGTGTATAATGCAACAACAACAACAACAACAACAACAACAACAACAACAACAACAACAACAACAACAACAACAACAACAACAACAACAACAACAACAACAACAACAACAACAACAACAACAACAACAACAACAACAACAACAACAACAACAACAACAACAACAACAACAACAACAACAACAACAACAACAACAACAACAACAACAACAACAACAACAACAACAACAACAACAACAACAACAACAACAACAACAACAACAACAACAGCAACAACAACAACAACAACAACAACAACAACAACAACAACAACAATAATAATAATAATCCTATTTCATGTCAACTCAGGACGAAGGCCTCTCACTGCGATCTCCTATTGCCCCTGTCCTGCGCCAACCGATTCCAACTAGCTCCTGCGAATTTCTTAATTTTTTCGCCCCACCTACTCTTCTGCCGTCCTCGACTTCCGCGAATTCTATCTAATCTCTTGAGTTAGACACTTTCATTCTTTGTCGTTTATTCATTAGGTCCTCTGTTACTTGGGAGAACGTACCTACTGGTTGCCTTGCTACCTTATCTCCCACTTCAATTGCTGCTTGTGAAGCCAGCCTAGTTACGGCTTCATACCTTGCCTCTATGTCATCTTCATCTCTGTCCTAAGGCTGCATATTTGTTCGGAAGTGCCAACCTGAATTGGTCTGCTTTTATCCTTACTGCATCTAGGTTGGCCTGCTTCTTCTTGACCAATGTTACTCTTTCTCTCGTCAAATTGACGTTAATCTTAGCCTTCACTAAGCTATGATCACTGCACTTGACCATACCTAGCACTTCTACATCCTGCGCTATGCTGGAATCGGTAGAAAGTATGAAATCAATTTCATTTCTTGTTTCACCATTAGGGCTTTCGCAGGTTCACTTTTTGTTCCAACGCTTCATGAGGAAGGTGTTCATTATTCGCACCTTATTCTTTTCCGCACTTTATACCAAAATATCTCCTCTACTGTTCCTAGAATCGACGCCGTAGTTGCCAAATGCTTGTTCACCAGTCTGCTTTTTCCCCACTTTTGCATTGAAGTCGCCCATGGCTACAGTAACAGTTTGCACTTTTCGCATCACTAATTCAGCATCTTCATAAAGCTTATCCATTTCTTCATGGTCGTGACTGGAGGTTGGAGCGTAAGTTTGTACTACCGTTATTCTGTACCTCCTATTCAGCTTTATTACGACTACTGCTACCCTCTCATTAGTGTTGTAGACTTCGTCAATGTTGCCCACTATGTCCTTATAAATTAGGAATCCTACTTCGAACTGCTGCTTATCTGGTAGTCCTCTATAACAGAGGACGTGGCCATTTATCAGCACTGTATAAGCCTCACCAGTTATTCTAACCTGACTAAGGTGACGATATCCCAAACAATGTCCGATAGTTCCTCAAAAAGTCCTGCTACGCTAGCCGCACTTGACAGAGTTTGGGGGTTGAAGGTTGCCAGGGTCAGTTTCCATTAGCGGCCTGCCCGGCTCCAGACTTTCTTAGCACCCTCTACTGCGTTACAGGTCTGACCGCCGCCTTGGTCAGGTGCTGCGCAGATGCTTGGGACTGAGGGCCATTAAAATAAAGTTACTTCACTCACTCACTGAGGGCCATTGGCTTATCGAATCAGTCTTTTGAGAAAAAGCGGCCGAATACTGCACCAGCGAGGCCAATTCCTGTTCTGCTGAGGGAGTGTCGTGTTGAAGCTTAGTGGGTCTTCCTAATTTGCTTGTACCTGGATTGGTATAGCCCCACTTGCTCTCGGCGTTTTTTTTCCGGTGTCAGGCGCCATTCCAAGCCTGGAGATGTATCCTGTTCATCGCACTGCTTTGTATGTTGAACCTATGAAATAACGTAATTGTAACTTTGCCTCGCACTCTATGGAGCCGATTCCTGGCGTTTTGGCTTATTATAAATTATGAAATAATTATTCAATTTATATTTATGATAGATTTGAGGAAAAGAGTCACAAAATTGGCGCACACGTTCAGCTGGTTAGTGGTTATGTTTATTGGAGCACCTATGTGGTGCATGTGCCTTGAGAAAACAGAAAGAGTGAGAACAGCTTGTAGAATACCTAACAAAGAGAAAAAGAAAGCGCCATAACAGGAAGCTAAAGAGACATAATTTCGATGAAATTACAGAATGGCCGTGCTATATTCATTGTGCGCATTACTTATGTGTAAAGCACATGGTACTTAAGTAGGGAAAAATGGTTTTAAACCCCATAAAGAGCCTCGATGTCTCTTGGTTTTGTGTTGTTATTTCTTATATGGTGTAGTTGTTTTCGCTTCTTGGTTTGTTCAAAGCACGTAAGTCATTATAAGCTGAAGATAGCGGAAGGAAAATAAAACGACATCTTCCTGATGTCTGTTTCTGTCGCTGCCGGTTGGGGTCGGTGTCAATTCAAAAAATTCTAGCTGTAAACCTGTGTCGCGCTCTTTGTAGTGAACCCAGTTTTCGGGAATTTTCCACGCCTCTAAAGACAACGACTACGGAACGAACGCCGAAATTCTAAGCCAGGAAAATGGTTTTATATTCCCCAGCGATGGAGCGCCCATCTCGCGGGGGGCATGAAAGTTTTCTACGAATTCATCGAATGTCGTCCGAGCATCTTTACCACAGACAACAACGCCTTGACAGTTCCGATCGAAGCCCCTCCGAATAGACAGCAGGGGCGGGGGCTACCACCTTCAAAAATGCAACGTTACTGCAGCGAAATGCCGCTTTCAAAACTCAGCACGCCCTCTATTGGAAAGTCGAAGAATCACGACTGCGGAGCAGCACTTCGTGGCAGAGACGTTGTCTTCCTGACACACCTCCTCGATTCATAAGCACCAGCAGCGCGAAATGAGCTCCGGCTGTGTTACTCCGCGCCAACGGAAGTTCACTTCATGAAGTGCAGGAAAAGGCGAAGGAGAAGCAGGGAGAAAAATCGGTATTGTAAACCAAATAAGACGACGTCTGTCCGTTCTCTGTCAGGTAAACATCAAGGCAGGCACGGGTGGCGCAGGCCTCCTTCTCGAATCTTGAACGATAAATCATCTTTCGGATGGCGCAAAAAAGGGACTGCTGTATATTTTCTAGCGCGCATGGCGGTTGCTCAGAATGGTCGGCACAATAGGCTCACGAAACGGAACTGTCATAAGGATTCTGCCTTTCAAAAGGCATAGAGCAATGTTTAGAGAGAGAGAGAGAGAGAGAGAGAGAGAGAGAGAGAGAGAGAGAGAGAGAGAGAGAGAGAGAGAGAGAGAGAATGGAAATATGTGCTCTGGCAAGGGCTTGGTATTTCCATAGTGCATGTCGAAGAAATGAGCTACGACTTATCTAACGCGGTTGTAAGGCAGGAGCTCACACAATAAGCCATGTAATGAACCCTGTCAAGATGTTACGGATGTATCACCCTTCCAAACTTGCCCCTTTCTATTCGTTGCTTAAATGACAGCACATACAGGTGACAAGTGTTAGGAAGGAGGCCATGTATCCTAAACACCAGTGGATGAGGTGCCGTCTCATGTACAAAAAATAATCGAGAATTCCAAGGCATAGAAACAGTACATCGCCGGGACCAGATTTCTACTCTCACTAGCGTTCAGTGAACATTTTGTCTTATTTCATGGTCGCATCCTTTATGCCTCTACTCCGAACGAATGGCTATAACCATAGCCTCTGAGAGAGGCCATATGCTACAACCGTGAAGAATCGTAACGTTGTCAAGCGCCCAAGTGAGTGCTCGCTCCAGGACGTTGGAAAATGCTGAGAACACCTTGAAAAAAAAAAAACGCGTTTCGTTGCTGCATGCGGAGTCTGCGCTCGCTCATTTTTACCTCCGTACCAGAAAAGTGAGTCTACATTGACGTTGACGTTAATGGCGAGACGTCCCCACGTAATGCCCAAAATGGGGTGATCGCACATTTATGCCACATTTCCGCGCTCTTCAGCAACTGAAGGTGCTTTTGTAGGGAGCGCCAACAGCGCACTTAGACGATGTTGGCGCGCTGTGCCGCTTCTTCGCAATCGTCTGTTGGGAAAATACGTAAAGGGGCAACGACCGCATTGTCGAAGCAGCAGTATTGGCTTCAACTTCGGTTCGTAGTTTCTTCCTTTGCTCCGTTTCAAAGCAGCTATCGTGCGACACTTTCCCGATTTATCGTGCCTCGCCCCCATATTTCTCAAGAGCGAAGGCAGCGACGACGATGACAAGATGAATAATTTACGGCTCGGCGCTTCTCGTCGCAGGGCGGGCGTCAATCTCCTCCCCCCCCCTTCCAAAAAAAAACATGAATAAATAAATAAAATAAAGGAAAAGAACGCAGCAACAGTGGAAGCTGCTGCGCTGTTTCTGAGAGCCGCGGGAGACGCGACGACAAATAGCTCTCAGTTTTGTATCGTCGTTGTGTTTGCCGTTGGCATTTACATTGCGTCAGTGGCGTCCCTCCGTAGCCGCACTTCACCGACAGGCCTGTTTTCAAGAAACAGAGACTGGGATTGTCGCCACAGGATCGGCATGACGGGCCGCCCGTTCTCGCGAAGTGCGAGACAGGCACTCGGTCGAATGGACGGATGCACAGTTGGGGTCATTGACAGCTGGGGTGTTAAGTATATCTTTACGTAGTTGCGTAGATAGTAAGTTTAGCTTCTTCTAAGAGTCCACCTGTTGATAGATGATGGCTAGGTTAGATAAGTGGACAGTTAAATTTGCCCTTGAGCAGAGAAAGCATATATATATATATATATATATATATATATATATATATATATATATATATATATATATATATATATATATATATATATATATATATATATATATATATATATATATATATATATATATATATATATATAGCGAGAGACAGGGAGAGTGAGAAGAGTAAGAAGAGGGAAACAAGTGTGTGTCTGGAACCATTTAATCGAACATACCTGCGCATACTAAAAACAATAATAAAAAAAATCAGGACCGCAAAGTTAAAAGCATGTGAAGCATTTACGTTTCAGATTTAATGAACTTTCCCATGACCAAAGAGTTTCAAGTCCGCGCAAGCTTGCTTGAGCAAAGTTTCACTTCTTTTTTCTTTCGTAATCATGAGGACTGATCGCCGAAGCTGAAGCTAATGAGTTTATTCGTGACAGCATCCATATAATGGGAAAATTCAAAGAAGGGGACGACATTGAAACGTGCGTCAGCGATGACGTCAGACACTGGTAAAGCGAAAAGAACACAAAGCTTAAGTGAGCGGTGTCACTGCGACAACGATGCCACGAGGTAGCTCTCGAGCGTGCTCGGAAGGGCACGTTGTGTATTTTCATGAGGCGGTGTCGTGAGCTGGCGCGACAGCACTCCAACCCCTCTTCCCGTCCTGGCCCCCCAAAGGAAAAAAAAGGTGAAAAAAAAAGAACTATTCGACGTATTGAACACCGCCGGATTGTCGAGTTTGGTTCTGCGGGGTCCGAGGAGCTGGACATCTGTCGCGATGTCTCCGCAACGCGCTGTCGTTTTCCCGAGTCGTGATGCGAGATGGCGGAAGTACAGCCAGCCGCAGCGGCAGCGTGACAAGTTAATGGGAAAACGGAAGTGATGGCCTCGATACCGCTGGCCGCGACCAGCTAATACTCTTTCCCACCAATTTAGTGCAGTGCGGGGACAGCTATGGGCAGCGTGAGCCAATCAAGGGCCTAGAAATACAAAGGCGACGAGCTCTGCCCATTGTGAGTCACTCATATTTCAGTCGTCCTTCTAGGCAGCCGCCGTTATCTCAAGTGGGTGAAGAATTGACAATAAAAGAAGCGTTTTTTTCAGCTATTTTTCTTGCTTAGCTGACGCGGACCACCTAATTCCTTGTGCTGCACGGAACTGCTGAAACGGAGTACAGCGGCTGAGCAGGCGAAAGGTGCGTGTAAGCAGGACCTGTTCGCGCCGTGACGTCGCTTCGCGTTCCGGTTTGTTATTATTAGGACATTGCGGGCAAGCATTGCCGGCGAGAAATGCCATATTATATGGAGAGAGAGAGAGAGAGAGAGAGAGAGAGAGAGAGAGAGAGAGAGAGAGAGATTAACGAAGGAAGAAGCAAACCGTCTCACTGACGAAGTTCATTTGCACTGCCGGGAGCTTCTCGGAAATAATTTCGCTTGTTTTGCGCGTATTTTATTTCGCGAGATGGCTTGTACCGAGCTTCCGTTCGTGACAAATTGTCGTGTTTCAATATTACATCTAACGAGGTTCCTTAACGTGCGAAAATGAGAAAGAAAAAAAGGTTCATGACTTCGCTGCTTCTACGCGCACTGCGTTCCCATATGTACGTGTCACGCTGCAGAACGACTCTTATGCATTCATGTTAGTTCCATTCGGTTCTTTATTTCAGACAACAAGGTCTCGGATACAAGGGCAAAAGGCAGATGTGCTCTACCTGGCGAAAGAAAAGGTCAGTTTTTCAATTTAAGGACACGCGTTTCTGCTCCAAATTCGTTTCGCTTCACTTTGGGGTAAAAACACGATGTGCATGGAGATGAAAATCCGAGGAACGTCAGAGTGTTCGTTCATTTCGGAGCATCTGCACCTAACTAAAAGTGTAAGCTCGCAGCATTAGGTTCTGCGGCTAGTACGAATCGGCGCGTTCTGGGTTCAAGCTTTGCAACCGTTGAAAAAAAGCGCACATTCACCACTGCAACAAACTCGCAATGGCATGCCGAAGCATGCGTGTCGCTAGAATACGTTAAAGGTGTGCAACTGATTTGTTCGAACAATAGTCCTAACTCCTCTGAATTTGTTGCACGTGGAATTTCATGTTCTCACGTTGTAGTGACGATGAAAAAGTTAACACTGCCATATGTGTGAGCTAAAGATTTACCTCTCCGTTGGGCAAACTTCTGCTGAGAAATGCAAGAAACGCACAGAGTACAATCGCCACTCGTTCCAGAGTAATCTCTGGTACTCGCGTGCATTAGGGAATACATCGTTAATATTTGCGTCGCTTCCGCAGTCTGACCCGACAGGTCTACTTCCCTATAGAAGTGACGACAGTGTTAAATAAATTTCGGATACAAATCTGGGCGCATTTTTTGCTGAGCGAGAACATGATTGCAGTCACAATCCAGGGCAATACGGTCACCGAACAAATTAAGGTAATGAACGCGTGACGATTCCCTTAATGGTGTTGTTTTGAAAAACGCGGAGAGCACGAAATAGTGCGAGAATGCGTGCGCATTCTTTCTGTAAAGAAGAGATCATGTACATTGATTTACAAACTGTATAAAAAAAAAGCAAGCTGCACGCCGCACCTGGTATAGAAAATATCACGTTCTCGTTTCTCAAGGTGGCTTCTTGAGCAAGGAAGAAAACCATGAAGCACGGGCAATTTCAGTCGCGCAATAAAGGTCACTCCGCCTGAGGAAAAAAAAAAGCACAATGTTTGCAGTAAATTACATTACTGGAAACAACTTCACATCGACATAAGCTACAAACAACACTGCTGTGAGTTTGTCATTGCCGTGAGTTTGCAACATTATTTAGTTCTTTCTCTTCGCGCCCTGACCTTACGGAAGTTTAGAAATTAATTACCGGCCTCGGATCTCCTAATTAAAGACGCTCGGGGGATCTCATCTGTGTAGCATGAAATTGTAACAAAATGGCCACGAAGCGCATAAAAGTGAACGAGGTTACGAATGAATGCTTCCTAGCGCAGAAATAATAGAAACGTATGGAAAGGTAGTAAGCGTTATTAATTCACGTTCTTTCTGCGGGTTTAGTGCAGGTCAGTGGGACACAATATTTAAGGAATATCTTCGAAGAATTGAAGCTTTACGCGGTTATTGATTGCGCACCGAAGACGAGGTTGGCTGGTTATCTGTCCTACATTTGCGCTGACGTCATCCAGTGAGCCTGAGAAGCAAAGCGAAATGAATCCTATTCGCGTCATTGCATTAATACGTCTAAGGTGCGCTTGTGCGACGAAACGAACGTTGTTTCGTCAGCCTCCTCTCATTTCTCTCTTTCTTAATTTTAAACTCTCACGACGGACGTTGCGTTCTTGTGAAATAATTTGTGGCCACCTCCAACGTTAAACTGCGCGAAATGGCAGACATTGATATCGATTACAAAACCAGGCATGGTGGTATATCTGCGAAGCATTGACGCTATGTCGCAGGGAATGCCTAGAAGGCATACGCTTCATTCTGACTGCTATGCGTTAAATGTGGGTTGTGAAATAAACGCAGAAGTAAAGCAGGAATGCGCACAAAGCACCAGACAGCGTTTTCTGTGTCAGTTTCGCTAAACGCTGCAGACCCTTGTTATATGCTTCTGCTGGGTAAAGTTGGGACACGACTGAAGACGCGTAAATGTCACTGAACACTTTTGAGGACTCTTGTATTTTTTACGTAAAAGCAAAGACACTTAAAGAACAAAACAAAAATGTTGATTGACACATATAGGGGCGGGGGGGGGGCGGTGAAGAAATATGGAGACATGTGAATAAAAAAAAAACGTATTCAAGAGGAAGAACGAGAAATAAAGAACAAGAAATTTGGTGTTAGACGTACCGAAGTTGCACATATGGCTATTTGAGAGCTGCGTGTTAAACTTGTCTGCCAGGGGTACTTGCATTCCAGTTACAGTCAGTGTGAGGCTGTTGCGACTAGGAAGCGAACACTAAGCTAGAGCGAAATATGCAAAATGAAATACTATAAACATTAATTCGGAATGTCGAACAAAGGGCACCTGTTCTTTGAGCGCTATCGTATAGACTACTTTGCCGAGTAACCGTTTCTCTTTGTGGGGACGGTAGCGCAGGAGCCGCGGAAGTTTTTCGTTTTCAGTTGTTCTCGGCGCCGTTCCCCTTCTAGGCGTGACCTCAGCCGAAGAAGGAGGACAGATATCATGTTCGTGTAGAGGCGAATTACACGGCAATGCTGCGTACGTGTCGGGGCGTGCGTGATGTGGGGCCGGGTTGTGCTGATCCGCGGCGCCCGAGGGTGTTTCCCCGTCGGGTGCACGCGACGTCCGTCGGACACCCATTGTTTCTCACTGGCCGTGTCCCAGACAAAGCCGGAGGACCGTGGAGCCCCTGTGCCCTTGCCCCGCTGCTGCGTCGACTGTGTCCCGAACCGGGGTCTGAAAAGAACCCGGGTTCGAAAGGCTCACGCGATGGCGAGGCACGGACGCCTCTGGCGTCTTCTGCACCGGTTTCTCTCTATCCGGCTGTGCCATTCACCGTCTATGTTCGTGCAACCTGCGTTCCAGCACGAGTTTGTCGCATTTGCACCAAACACTAGATTTGGTGGTGCTCGCTGATTGTCTCCCCGACCGTATACAGTGGGAGGGCTCCCTACATCGAGGGACGGGTTTGTTGCTTGCTGTAGTGCGTCCAGCGCGTTGCACGACAGCGTCGTTTCGCTGCTGAGCATCCGCACTTGTTCGACGCTGGTCGGCCTTTCCTATGAAAGCGTGTATATACTCTCGCAGTGAGGGCTGAAAGCAATGCCTCTAGCCGTGGTCGCCTATGGTACAGCCGCGGGCTCTACCGGCATGTATTTATTCGGCAACAAACGTACATTCGCGAGCAAAATTATACGGATGACGGGCTCGCCTAAAAATAAAACGAATTCTCACTAATTCAGACTCGCAAACAGATATTGACGAGTGCACTGGAAAGTTCGCCATGCAGAGTTTGGTAGTGCAGTCTTCAATTTCCAGTTGCACTTGTAGACAGAGTAGAAACGTGGCTTTATACCAGTTTTTTTAAATTTTAATTTAATTTCATAGTTTCCGACACATTACATTTCTGGGGAACGTACGGCTAAAGCCAGAAAAGACTGCCTGACAAAAGCCCTGAAACCCACACACCGTTCAGCAGTGGCGTGAACATTCTATAAAAAATTACAGCGGAGATAGCGGATGCTCTGTAGGAAAGAAAAAAGAAACTTGGCACAGCAAATAAGCAACAATTAATAACACACGTGAAATAATTTATTTTACATACACCGTAAACCACACGGTGCTTGACGACATATATGTCGTCAAGCACCGTGTGGTTTACGATGTATGTAAGATAAATTATTTCACGTGTGTTATAATTGCTGCTTATTTGCTATACGTATTCCATGCAGGTGCACAGGACAACAGCTGATCCATTATGGTAGCTCGGTAGCAATGGCGCTGCGCTGCTTAGCACGACGTAGCGGGTTGGATCCCAGCCGCGAAGACCGCATTCCCATAAAAAAGCACTGCAAAAAAAAAATAACAAGAACGCTCGTGGATCGTGCATTGGGTGCAACCTCAAGAACCTCAGATGGTGCAAATTTATCTGGGGCTTCTGACTTCGTCTCTTATAACCCACTTAGCAGTTTCAAACCGTTACAACCATAAAAACATAATTTAAAGAATGAGTAATCGCTGATCCCAATATTTAACTCGCACTAGTACACACTGCGTCATTACAACGTACTACTGGATCGGATGCTGTGTGGTATGCTCTGGTTTTGTAGACGAAGTTCGGGCGGGATGGGGGGTGTAGACTAGACGTACTTTAGGAATTCTGGGGTGGGGGGTGGGGGGGGGATGGCTAACTGGACCGGCTAGTAACCCGTTATTGTTGTACATGCATACGCATAACGCAAAGCAGGAAAAGGGACGATGAACAGGACACCTCGTGCTTGCTTTTCGTATGCATACCCTGCAAAAGGCGTTAGCGTGATCACGTGCCTTATTGGTTTTCGTGATGTGCAGCTAAAGTGTCAATCAGAGTAGCTACAGCGGTTTCATCTCCAGTGCAAGCGCTTTTCAAATTAACCCGATAACTTGGTCTTGAACAACGCGGGCACGGGATGGAGTCCTGATCCGGAACGTGTATTTCTATTTTCTGGTGACTTGTTCGTCAACCTAAATATACAAATAAAATCTCATTTATTCCGTAGAAAACTTACACAAGTATTATCTACTGGCAAACAAAGGGCATTGTGTATTTACGCAGGCCAGGCAGCTGGTGTAGTACAGGGACACACGTAAACAGCTTGTGCCACAACATATAGACTCTAGTTTGTACGCGAGTACATAATAAACCAACATAATTTTCTGAGGATTAGTGCGTACCTCTCTCTCAACACCCCCCACCGCCACCCACCGCGCAAATATATAGAGAGTGAAAAAAAAACGTCATGTACGATCGGTATGAATAAAGAAAATTTCATTGGTGCTTAAAAACAGCTGTTGCGCACCATTTTCCCATTTATAACATAATTCCTCTTTCTGTTGATGTTGTTGAAATGATCACTAAGTTCTTTCAAAATACCTGCTATACGCAGCATCTTTATATTTTCTTCTGCCCTAATTGGTGTAAGCACATGGATCACCGCAGCTATCGTTTTTTTAAACGCAGGTATTTTTTAATAAGAACTATGTCAAAAGGATTCGCGAACCCATAATACCTCAAGCTTACTACAAGTTTCCGCACGAGCGTAGCTCGTTGGATTAATTTCTATGTATGGTTCTTAGCATGGTTCTGAACCATTCCCTTTACTGGCATCCCACTGCCGAGGACCAATACTATAATTGCCTGTTGTGCTAGCTTGCTGTAATTGGCTGTATGATGATAAGTGTTGAAAACACTGTACTGCTTGGTTGGGCTACACTTAAGAGCTGTCGCACTGAAAATTTGCATTCATGAAGTAGTCAGCAGGGCCAGCATAAAACAACACACCGAAATTAAAATTGCCTCCATGGTGCAACCCTAACGCCCTCTCCCTTTCTCGGCCTCCTCCAAGCACAAACACTAAGGAAAACATTTTTAGGGAAACACTTTGGGCTGCGAGGCGCCTGTAAGTGCAAATTATACGGTGCGAATCTCTTCACCTTCATTCCACATTAAGTGCTCCGGGGTGTCAGAAAGCTTACGTTTTTAACAGCATAATAAGCACACTGAGTAAGATTTCGCAGCAGCTTGGCTCCGAGGGTTGGATGTCTTGCAGTGATGAAGCCTCGTTAACGAGTTTGCACTAAGAAGGAACCCGGCAGAGCTGCTTAACGACTTTGTTACGAAGAGTGTGACTAATTGCGAATGTGCTGGAGCATATATGCGTCACTTCACTATAAAAAAAAAGAAAAAGAAAGAGAACGTCGTGTTTGAGCTTTATTTTTCACTCATTCGACTGGTAACGAGGAGCACCTGAAGAAAATGCCAAGGCTCTCACAAAGGAATGAATACGGGGCGATGGGTTTTTAATAGAAACAAAGGAAACGTCGGCGGCCGTGTTTCGTGACTCCGGGTTATGTTCAGTCTGCCATAAACCGGGGCTTAGACCGTAAAAACGCTGCAATTAAAAGGTTCCCTGGAGCCTTTCTTATCCGCGCGATGTACCCGCATTAATACCGGTTCCTGCCCCCGCGTTATGATTTCCCTTTCCCCGAGCTCCTTTGCCAAGGCGACGCCGTCGTGGCGCCGTCGCTCAAGTTAGGAATCGAGGTTGAGGAGCGCATGCTAAAATGAATAAGAAAAAAAAAAGCGAGAAACAGAAATCACTGCTTCAACTTTGCTGATTACGGAGACATGCGAAGGAAGATTTCCGAAGGCGAAGTGTTGAAATGTTTAGGGATTATCACCCTGAAGCGGGCCCTGCCCTGTCATAGAGTAGGTGAAACTACTTAGACTGATTAAACGTGGTGCTTGCACTAATCACGACGAGCTGAATCTTAAAGGAACGACTCCGCAATCAAGCGAAGCTCAAGACAAGGTTGCGACCGTGATCTTGTCATGTCATTCGTCGATTTAATAAGCCATCATCATAAGCCAGATGTCTCAAAGTGGTACAATGTACAACGGAAGAACTCCGATTCTTTCTTTCTTTCTTTCTTTCTTTCTTTCTTTCTTTCTTTCTTTCTTTCTTTCTTTCTTTCTTTCTTTCTTTCTTTCTTTCTTTCTTTCTTTCTTTCTTTCTTTCTTTCTTTCTTTCTTTCTTTCTTTCTTTCTTTCTATAGGTGAGTGCAAGAACAACATCGTTTGTTCGTCCTGAAGTGAGAAGACTGTTTCATTTTCCGCTTCTTTTTTTTCAAATGAGTGTTCGCCTGGAAGAATCATGAGTTGAAAGCTTCGCAGAATGCTAGAATTTGGTGCGTATTTTCTAAGACATTCTTTACACCCGCTTACACCTCTCCATTTACCGGTGTCATTTCAGCTCTCAAATATTCCCATGCGGAAGTGGGTCCAAATTGAGTCAGTAGGCCACGAGAATCGACTCATCATGAATTAACAAGTACTAAACACTCGCAGAAGGCAAAGTTTTAGCGACCGGAAAGAAGAAGTACCGGCGTGTTGCGCGGCCTGTGACTTGCCAAACGCGTGGCCGCTCAATCTGGAAGCGCAAACCACTGCAGCAGCGCGAACGATGTGTTGCACGTGGGAGGTTGGTGCAAGTCTCATCAGCCCTAATGGTGGCCGGCGCGGTTCTGATTACTGGAGGGCGCTAGCGTGAATTCACTTCCCCACGCGGTTCTCTTTGTCCTTCTTTCCGTCTCTGATCTCGCTTCTTGGTCTGAAGCTGCCTTTTCTCGTCGACTGCTCTTCCATCAGGTTTGCTCTCGACGTTCGTCAATCTTCTCTTGCTTCCTGCGTGTGCTTACGTGAGTGCATGTCTATTTTTCTATTCTGAGGGGAACCCTTTGTTCTTAGTTTCCCCTGTCCTTGTTCCGTTCGTTGTGTTCAACGCGGCGACAACACAGACCGGTGGGGCTTTGATATGCGGTCAGTCTTTCTTTTTTCGCACGTAAGAGGCTGTTCGACGAGGCATATATGCATTGCAAGTGACCTTTCAAAAGCGGACGCCGCCTTTATAGGAGGAGTTCATCAGCTGTAGCTCCTATACGAGAGACTGAGATGCATTTTCACAATCAACTCAGAAGAAGACTAGAACTACCTACTTGGCCCCCTCACTGTCTTCTCTAACTGCAAAAGCTTTCGAGACAGCCGCTAATGCACACATGTTCGTCCTTACTCGTTCCTCTATTAGAAGCCTTCGGGCGATTCAGTGTACGAAAATAAAACAAAAAATAAATAAATAAATAAATAAATAAATAAATAAATAAATAAATAAATAAATAAATAAATAAATAAATAAATAAATAAATAAATAAATAAATAAATAAGTTAACTTTATGATGCCTCTGATATTACGTGATGTCGCCCTTTGTTTTGTGTACAAGAATTCGAGGAGATACGCGTAACTGTGTGCAGCTGCAAAGTATTGTATGGGAAGAAGGCATTCCCATTGCAGCCGCTCAACCAGGCAGGAGAATCACGAAAAGCGCATTAATATTTCTGCGACCTTTTGCTGCCACAAATGAGTCCGTCGATGCTGTAGAATTGCCGGTTCCGGCAGAGGTCGGTCGTCCAACTGGTTGAACTTGATTGAGAGGGAGCGTCTGTGTGCACTGTTCTGCGGGCACTGACACAGAATATGATGCACAGCCTCCTAGTCACTGCAACTGCCAAAAAGCTACGGTGTCCGATATCACTATACTGAACGCGTTGGCGAGCGCCACGCTCAACCATACTATGTACAAAAGGTTAGCGTCTCTCCGGGGGCTGACTTAATGAAAAGCGAAAGCTTTCCAGGTCGTAATGTATGATCCAGGGAATCTAGTCGGACACGTCTCGAGTGCGTTCAATTCTACTCATATGTGGCGCATTGGCGTGCAAATAGGTGGAGCTATATATATTTTTTTGCAGCGTTCGTTTTTGTAAAGTTGAACACGCCGGATGGCGACAGGTAATTGAAGTTAAGCGGTATTTAAGAGGATCAGTTCTCTGGAGGAAAAATACCTTGGAGCGCAGTGAGTATTGATAGTACCTTCTTGGCTGCGGAATCGTTCAGATGTTCTGAAGTGCTTCAAGGCGGGCTAGGTGGCAAGGCTTAATTTGCGACCTATCGTGCTAGCAGCCGTTTATCATTTCGCTTGGCACTCGTCATACATGTATATATTTGACCGATAGCAAAAGATTACGTGCACAAAGGTGATGCTGTAAAATGTGTGGTAGGACAGTAATCAGTTCGAAACCGAGCTTTGGCATCATGCTGATAACTACATGCAGCCTGAATCCATATTGTGTTTACGTATCACTGTCCAGTGTATGCCGCCTGCAGCGCAATTTTCACCGCAAAGTGCAGGTGTGCCGTAGAGTAAGGCCGCACCCTCCTCCCTGCTTTAACCGGCGCTTTATTATTTCACCTTCTGGTTTGAGACTGCCTAGCTCACCGTAGTCAAGTGCTTCGTTCCACATAGACGAGATCCCGAGGAGCACCTCGTCACGAGGTCAAGTTACGTCTGCGACAAAACTTCAGGGCTTCGATTTGAACAGGGGCAGCGACCATTGGTGGTACGTGTAACGGCCCAAGGAAGCTAGGAAACTTTCATGTTCTCTTTTTTATTCGTCTTTGTTGTGATTCGGAACTGATGCACAATACGAAGCTTTTACATTCGTTCACGTGAACATATATTTGCAAATTAAAGGCTAACAAGTCAGTGCTATACAAAATGCAGCATTTCTACTGCGGTATACGTATTTAGTTCGGAAGACGAAGTGAAAAATCAAGGCTTCTGCGGTTAATCTCATGGGTGATTCTCTCTATGTGGTGAGAACAAGCGTGAACACAGCTTTTTCTGACAATCCAGAATCGTCAGCAGCTGTTGGCACCACCCCGTCTCAAGTAAAGCGGAGAAAGAATGTCACGAAAATGCTGAAATAAGTTTCACTTCGAAGAGTCCGCACACCACATAACTGTCCAGAGTCCATGGGACAGAAGCGCACGATAGACACACAGCCAGTAACGTTCTGCGGAACTGCACGAGTGAAGCTCCACGGGAATAAAGAAAGCATAAATAGGAGGCAAGCGAAAGTAATACGAAGTATGTCCCCGTGAATGCCGCAGTTGAAATTGGATACAACACATGCGTTGTACTTTACGTTACTTTCCTGGCTTTCTGTTTTTACTTAAGCCACCCATCGCAATGTATATAAAATTGCAACACGGATAGCTGTGCTGCTTTTGCGAATGTTTTTGATCCTTCCGCCGGTATTCAGCTGGCCTTTTTTTCTCTTATAGGGGGGTGATCGCGCTGACATCGAAGTAGTCCACGCTCTGCGGAACTTTGTGCCGAAGCCGATACGTGAGCATGAAGAAATACGTGGCCGCGCGCTAGACGTGTACAAAGGAGGCATGGAACCTCCTCCTTTCTATTTACTCGCCCGGAGCGCGTGCCGTTTGGTCGAGCGATTTTCCACGCTGCACCGGATGTCAAATATATACGAAAAAAAAGTAAACTTCAAGCACGCAAAGCAATGAGAAAAACATCATATCCTCGTGAAATCAATTTTACGTTATTTTTTTGGATCATGTTGCTGAGCCACGTGTAAACTGCTTTAAGGTCTGCCTCCTTCCTACGAATTTGTATTCTTCTGTAGTGCCTTCTAATGTTCGCCTGTTGGGTGAACCGTGGTACTGCGTTACGCTATCAATATGCGCTTGAATCTCTAATGATTTGTTTTCTGCGAGAATCTCGGCAAAAAGGAGAAATGTAGCGTTCCTACTTAAAGGACACAGTAAACGTAAAGCATTGCTGTGGAACTGGCGTCCATCTTGTCTACATTTTATTCTCACTTCCTTCTTCTCTTCTCCTGAACCCAGACTCCTGCGCTTCTTCATCTTCTATTCCAAGGCTCATACCGCTTCACCCTTCCAGGTTTCTTTTGCTAACCCCTCCTGGGGTAATACTTGAAAACGTTTCCAATCGAAGCACATTCAACTGAGCCACGTTCGCCAATGTACCACACAGTCTTCAATATTCCTTTCTGAGTGGCCGTCTTTGTCATAGAGTAAGGACCATAAAATTTGGCATTGGATTCTCTTACTCCTTTCCTAACTAGAATGAGGTCGGTGACTTGAATGTCTGGAATATCTGAGCAATGTCTCTTGTCAAAATTTTTTTTCATTCGTTTACGGTACCTCTCCTCCTGCGATTTCTGTTTCCTTTCCTCGACGATCTGGAGATTTTCTAACAGCCCAAGTTCACGGTCCGCCTGAAGAATAGGGGTTTCTCCTGAAGAAGCGAATTGCGGGCTGCATCCCAAGCCGCTGGTGTAGGAGCGATTGTGATGTCTTACAGCTGCTTCTAAAGAGCATTTCCAACCACCAGGGAAACTATCGTACATCCTGATGTATTGTTTAACATCTCGTATAGCACGCTCTGCAAGCCCATTCGCTGCGGGATGGTATGGCGCACAGAACTGGATTGATATATTATGGTCTCGAGCCCATCTTGCTAGCTTTTCGCTCTTGAACGCTGGACCGTTGTCACATACAATTGTCTTGGTTGTCCTAAACATATCCCGTTCGAGAAGGGCGATGACACTATTCGCATCTTCTTTTCCTGCCCGTGCCGCGACCATCCTGGTGCATTCATCTATGGCCAGAAGAAAAGCTTGCGTTTTTCGGACTCCTTCTCGTTTCTTATTTGGCTCGGCGAAATCCAGGTGTATAACTTCAAAAGGCACGTTTGAGTGGCAAGGTATTATCATGGCGTCCGTAGGCTGCTTATATTTCACTTTGTTGATTTGACAAATGTGGCATGAACGAACGTATCGATTGACGTCGTCTTTCATGTGAGGCCACGTAAATCTCTTGACTAGCTTGTTGTAGGTGCGCCAAAATCCGTCGTGTCCTCCAGATTCTGGGCTATCGTGGTACAAATAAAGCACCCTGGAAACCAGCGTTGGCGGGACTTGATAGCGACCTTCCCTAAAAATCAATTGTTCAGTGCCTTCCCACAATTTAATTTCATTGATTTCTGCCGATTGTTCGTTGTTGGCCTGTATCATCAGTCTAGACAATGCATCTGCATCAGTCAAAAGGGGTCCAGGTCTGTGGGAAATGGTGAAATCGAACTGCTGCAAATAGTTCACCCATCTGGCGATACGTCCCTTAGGTTGGGTCATATTCAAGAGATGAGTGAGGGCTTGGTGATCGGTGAACAAAGTAAACTTCGCACCTGCTAGGTACGTACGGAAGTACTGAATTGCTTTGAGGACTGCAAGAGCTTCCTTTTCAGTAGTGGTGTAGTTGGCTTCAGGTGGCTTGAGGGTGTAGCTGTAGTAACCTACTACGTGTCGCTTTTCTCGGCCGGATGCTTCTGGACATTTCTGGTACAAGACTGCACCTGTCCCATAGTGTGAGGCGTCGGTATTCAGTTCAAAGGGTAAAGTGAAATCTGGTATGCGTAGAATAGGGTCAGCAGATATTCTGTGCACCAGATCACGGTAGACTCTCTCACATTCCTCATTCCACTCAAATGGAACTTCTTTCTGTGTTAGGCGCGTGAGGCATCTTGTTTTGATGGCAAAGTCTTTTATGAAGGGCCTGAAATGTCCTGCTAATCCCAAAAATACACGCAATGAGTGTACGTCATATGGTTTTACCAGTTGGGATATCCTCTCGACGGACTCTTGTTTCGTGCTTTTGGTAGTCCCATCAAAGACTCTTCCAAGAAACACCACTTTTCTTTGAAAGAACGCACTTTTCTTAAAATTAACCTTGAGGTGTGCCAAGCTCAAGGCATTTAATACCTGGGACAGGTGTGCCTGATGCTCCGTCTCTGTTTTGGAGAAGACGATAATATCGTCTATGTACACGTTACAAAAGACACCTAGGAAAGGCTTCAGGACTTCGTTCATAATCTTCTGGAACCATGCTGGTGAGTTTTTCCAGCCGAAAGGAAGCCGGTTATACTCGTACAGGTCGAAGGGCGTGATAAAAGCAGTGTACATTTTTGTTTCTTCGGTTAGCGGGATCTGCCAGAAACCTTTGCACAAGTCAATACGTGAAAAACATCGGCAACCACCTGTCTCATCTATAATCGTGTCTATCTTCGGCATGGGAAATGGTATAGGTTCTGTCTGTCGGTTGAGAACCCTGTAATCTGTGCACAGTCTGAAAGTTCCATCTTCTTTCGGCGCAATAGTTATGGGAGAGGCGAAGGGTGACACCGAAGGCCGGATTATATTGGCGCCTAGCATCTCCTGCAATTCCTTCTTCAACCATATCTTGCGCTCTCTTGACATGTTGTAAGGTGATTTTCGGATGACGGTCTTGTCGGTGAGTTCGAAAGGCACCTTGTGTGACGTCATCGCCGGTGGATAGCTTCCTATGCATACTAGTTCAGGATAGGTCGTTGCAATATCCTCCGCGCAATTGACAACTCGCAGGTTATCCTTTCTATCCGGCTGTGTCTCTTGCCTTGATAGTCCTTCCACTAAAACCGCATCGTCCCAGTATACGTTGATTTTTAGTTTCTTTATATCTGGTCTGGATAGCAGAAAGTCATACGTCACCCCCTCAATCACCAGTACTTCACTCGCTATTTCATGACCTTGGAACTCTATGTTTACTGAGGCCCACTGATTATGCATTGTCACTTTTCCATCCTAGCCTTGCACCCGCAGTACTCTTCCACTATGCAGGTGACTTGCATCTACCAGCTTGGCATTTATTATAGACACAGAAGCACCGCTGTAAACCAAAGCCATCATGTGTCTGTTTCCCACTTTCACAGGGATGTGAAGTAGGCTAGAGCAAGTTAAATAAACAGTCTCAGTTGTGGTCATCGGGTCGGACTGATCACCCTTGTTTATCAGTTTTTTGTCGTCGGAGCCTCTTCAGCGTCCGAAAGTAGGGGAACAGGGTCGCTGTCGATGTTATGCACCCGACCTCTGGGAGCGCGCCAACCCAAGCTCTCTGTGCCGCCTGCAAGGCGGCGCGGTTCTCGCTGATTACGGCTTGACCAATCCGTGCCGGACCGTGTGAAGTGACCGCTTGAGCTAGCGTTTATATTTTCTTCTGAAGTAAATGATATGTCGTGAAGGCACTCCAGGAGCCCGTCCATAGTTTTAGGTGACCGTAGTTGCACTTGCTTCAGGACTTGCGCGTGCAGTCCGTGCATTATTAGTGCTACTACGGCAGACGGAGGAAGCATAGGCTCGGCCAGCTTTAAAAGGCGGCATTTGTCAAAGAAATACTCTACGAGGGAGCCTTGCTTGAATTTGAAATTAAGCGCGGCGTCCCACCTTTGCACTGGGTTGCTTCGGAATGTCGTCAAGAATTTTTCTTTCCACTGATTCCAAGAGTTGCCAGCCTCTTCAATAATGTGCAAATCATACCACTTCCGTGCAACACCGCTTAAGTAACTACGCATGTTAGTAATCTTGTCCTCATTAGAGTGCCAGTTGTTCTTTCCAGCGGCATATTCATAGAATTCAAGCCAACCTTCTGGACTTGATGACATGCCGTCGAATGCATCAGGTTCTACAAATTTAGTCACTGGCTTCTCAGTGTTTAAAGAGCTTATAAGCGATGTCACCAGCTGGTTTTGTTGCGAAATCTGTTCTTGTTGTAGCCGAAGTGCTTTCAAAACGAGGCTCACCTCTTCCGTCGACGACTGTGATCCAGAGTCCTTCCGACGCATCGGTTGAAGAACTAATTCGTCGAAGATCACCAGAGGCAAGTTCACGTTCACAGCACCCTTCCGACGTAGATCATCAGGGTCCATGGAAGCCTTCTCTAAAACCAGGTTCATGAGTTCTGCCGAGTTGAGTTCGCGAGGTAGTTCCACCGCTGGTTCATCTTCAGCTTGGTATCTCGAAAAGATGATCTTGTCCGCGGAGGTCTCCTCAAGGAAAAATCTCACCCACATGTTGGAGTTCGCTGTCGACTGCGCCAAAATAATGTAGCGTTCCTACTTAAAGGACACAGTAAACGTAAAGCATTGCTGTGGAACTGGCGTCCATCTTGTCTACATTTTATTCTCACTTCCTTCTTCTCTTCTCCTGAACCCAGACTCCTGCGCTTCTTCATCTTCTATTCCAAGGCTCATACCGCTTCAAGAAATTTTTAAAATATTGTGTTCTTTAAGTACATCAATGGAGATAAATATAGATGTCCTTCTTTTATGCGTGCGGATGTCACGTATGCTGTTGTTGACAGCACACGTTTTTAGCGGATCTGCAAGGCCTACAGTAACGCAGAACACTCGCGTACATTAACGGCACGGGCTCTTGCCTTTCGTGAACGAATGAAAATTAGCATCTCTTGTTGAGGCCTAGATATTGAAGTTTATATTCTTGTTTTTTTTGCAACAAGCCCATGTTTAACAGGCTGCAATATCATAATACTTGTAAGTACGTTCAACGCTTGAACATGTCCAGAAGGTTAAAAGAGAGCGCAGCCTACGGTGTTTGCAGGAACAGTGAAGGCCATGGTGACTCTTCAGATGGCGGAAGAAGGACGGACTGTTGGACTATTAATGCGATGTTTGGGAACTTCACCCAATTTGCGGCGTTTATTTCTGTCTGTCTGCGCCTAACCGTTTTATGCCAACTTGGATCACTTCATTGCCTAAGGAGTAGAGCCTCGGACTGCTGTGCTAAGCGAATGGGGCTCAAAACCAACCGTTCAACTAACTCGTGTCACTGCATATGTAGAGCTGGGTAGTGCAGCTGTTCAGTGTGCCCCCTTTCATGGCAACATGGGCTTCTTCGTATGTGCCACAGACTATGTGCCACTCTCTAATGGACTTCTTTGCCGCCAACATGTATCCCTGCTGCTTTCGTCCGCAAGCAGCAGCGGGAGCTTGAATATGAAGAGGATAACTATCGGCGGTAATGCGATTACCATATGACATCATAACATTAATATACTTTGCCCCATAAGTACTCTTCGAGATTCTTCTCAGCTGTACCAAGTGTACATTGGCCAAACTGGCCGCGGAAGGTCGAATAGGAAGACTCCATCCAGCTGCGGACATGCTGCGCATATGGCGCGTTTTGGCGATGACATTACGGTGTGGCGCTCCATTAATTTAATGCTAATCACATTACCGTCGACATTCATCGCTAAATGCGTTCTACCAGAATATTTTTGTCTGGCATTTTACCTAGACGTGTTAGCACGAAATACTAAAACCAAAGCAAGAACAAAGTCAAAACTGACAAGGACTTGAGCGAAGAAGCAGCGCTTTTGAAGGGGACTGGAGGAAACGACACACACGAGCATTGTGTGTGGCGTCTGCTGTTTGCTATTCAAAAGCGGTGTTTCTTTGCTCAAATCTCTTGCTCAAGAAGCTCTCTGTCTAATCGAACTCAGTACGTTTCGGCTAATGAACGTTCATCCTCTCGCACTGTACCACCGGAATCGGTACTGGGACCTCTGCTTTTCCTGATTTACATAAACGACCTTCCTAAAAGCATTCCCCATTCATCTGTCAAGCTTTTCGCAGATGACTGCGTCATTTATCGCAAAATAACTAACCACACTGATTCTGATAAGCTTCAAGACGATCTTAGAATCATATACAACTGGTGCGATAAATGGCTCATGCGACTAAACGTTAATAAATGTAAAACAATGCATGTATCGGGCCGCACTAACACTGACAACACGTGTGTTTACTTACTTCACGATAATTATCTTGAATCCGTCAACTCGTATAAGTACCTAGGCGTTAATATTTCACGTAACTTATCATGGCATACACACATCAAACACGTCACTAATAACGCTAACCGGGTTCTTGGATACTTGCGTCGAAATTTCTCTGCTGCGTGTATGTCGATAAAGCTTACTCTCTACAAAACATTAGTGCGACCAAAGCTAGAATATGCATCCACAGTATGGTATCTCTATCAAATCACACTGATAAACACACCAGAATCCACCCAGAATCGCGCAGCACGTTCCATCTTATCTAACTATTCCCGTTACGCCAGCATTACTTCCATGAAAAACACACTTACTTTACCGGACCTTTCATTGCGCCGTAAACGTTTCACACTGTGTCTTTTCCATAGGCTGTATCACCCTAACACACTATTAAAGGATCATCTTATTACTCGCCCAATATACATTTCATCCCGCTTCGATCACATGTATAAAGTTGGTGTTCCGTTTTTTAGAACAAAAGTGTGTCATGGTTCTTTTATTCCTAAGACTAGCGCTGACAGGAACGACCTTCCTCTCTCTATCGCTGGCATTTCTGACGTTGACAACTTCAAGACTGCTGTATTTTCTGCCGTTTTGTAACACTTATTATTGTATAATTATGTACTGTTTTTTTTTCTCTTACCACTCCTTCCTGTAATGCCTTCGGGCCAGGAAAGTATCCGAAATAAATAAATAAATAAATAAATAAATAAATAAATAAATAAATAAATAAATAAATAAATAAATAAATAAATAAATAAATAAATAAATAAATAAATAAATACGTACAGGTCAGCATCAGCACTTTGCAAGCAACGATTACAGCTATAGCTACTACGAACAGTTTCCCAGTATCCAGTTACGCAAGGATGTAGCGGGGCGAATACGCCCCACATGGTGCGATGGCTTCAGTGGCTAGTAATGCCCGTTCTTATCAAATCTGCATTTGTGCCTGTATACGTATTCTGCGCTAATACAACCTAGTCAGACGATCAACGTCGTATCTTTTCTTTAATTCTGCAGACAAATTGGACACTGAAGGAAAAGGCCCGGCACATTTCTCAATTAACAATGCAGAACGTACTCCCCCCCCCCCCTTTCTTTAAATAATTTTCCAATGTGCCTGCTGAACTCTATGAAGGTAGTAGCTAACTTTATGTCATGACAAACTAAGAATGAAGTGTGCTGATGAGCCGGCCAATTACCTTCGATCATTTCCGCGACGTCACGGCGCAGACGTACTTTCAACATCGCGTCCGCCGCAGTGGAGGAGTCTCTCGGGAATTTCGTTATGGAGTGTGGAGTCCCGGAGGGCAGTTGCATTGCTGTTTTGTAGGCGGAACTCGCACTGAACGCTTAGGTTTTCAGCAAATATAGCTCAGTAATCGTCTGGCGAAGTCGTTACATCCCTGTAAAGGGTGCTTTGCCACAATAAATACAATTTGCAGGAGCAGACATTGTGGAAAAAGGCAGGGGCAATGGTGATTATGTCGAAGCAATGGTATCGGGCTAGATGAATGAGCTTACATTTGGCCAAACTTTATAGAATACAATCAATGACATATTAACAACAACATCATAGTGTTTTAAGCCGAAAGCTTTGATGTTGCTACGTTTCACGATAAAAGTGAGCGCTGGGCCGCGTGATTTTTGTCCTGCTACCATCGCAGAGCTGCGAAGACCAAGAGAGGCAGAAAGGTGGCGCCTTTTAATACACAGTGCGTGGAAGGACCTGTATCACATCGTCGTTAGCAAAGCAAGATTACTTTGGCGGATGTTGCACCGAAGAAGATAAATTCGAATCGTTGCCTATAAATGAAAAGGGGCGTATTATGAGCATTTGTGTTACAACCAGCGTTGCAATGATTCACTTGCGCAGCGGTAGCCGCGGGCAAGCACGTAATGTTTCAAGCCAATAAATATCAGTGAACGGGCGTAGGAGACTGAGTCATCAGTAATGAGATTTCTTCTCCGCACCACCTAAATTTACCGTGATTCCACGCATATGAGCTCGTACTATCGAAGCTTTTCTTACGTGAGAACATTTTCTCATTTTATTGCGTCCGGACGCCCACCATTTATGGTGCGATCCACGTCCTGAGAGACAATCGAAGCAGAGATGCGTACTCGCAGACGACCTTAAGACGAAGTTTTTTGAATACCGGTTCTAAATAGCAAACGTCTGCGATACGTGATATCTAACAGAGAGTAGACGTTTTTACATCTTCCGCAGTAGCAAGCGTAAAATGTTCTTTCTCCTTTACAGCGAAGCTGTTAGCCTCTAGTTGGTCGGGATTTTTCGTGGCGTGCTCACCCAAAAAACAATGGCACCTGGAAAAAGGGTTTGTGTTTGATTTTCCGCGTAAGAGAATGACGTTTTCTCGTACATTCGAATTACAGTCCGATGCTATCATGTCTGTGGGTTGTGTGTAAGTCTTACTTTAAGAATCTTGTGACATATTACTCTAAGAAACTCAATTAGTTCAATATATCATTTGCGCCAGGCGGAGGGCCTACCAGAATGAGGATGAGTGAAGATGGACACCAAATGGCAGCTGGAAAAGGGCTTTGTTTTTCAAAAGTTGCCGCATAACAGAATTATGTTTTCTTGTATATTCGTATTACAAACATAGCGTCACGTGCACACGTGCGTGTGCGCGTGACGTACGTCGCTTGTCATGGTGGCGCCTGTGTAAAGCCGTCTAACGTCAGTTGGGGTGGTGGTGCTAATTTTCTAACGTCCGCACCAGCTTAGTGGTGCATCTACTTTCACAGGGTGGAATGGAGGCAGATTAGAAAAAAAAAACATATTATTGGCGTTGTGGGTCCTCCTATTTTGCAGCTATAACTGTTGTGAGGATTCTCCAGCTGCTTCCATGGCGTCATTCGTTGTTCTAGTAACGGCATGACGATGCTCATCAGCATGTCCTCATGTTGAAATAAAATGTTTGCGAAATCAAGATAAAAAAATCCACCTCATTTTGTGTAAAGGCTGGTATGGGTGTATCTAAAAATTACGCTAAAGCTAACCAGAGCCAACAGGACGTCGACAAAGTACAGTCGATAAGAGGAGCACGGCGTCGCGACAGTCAAGGCAGCAGATTTAGTGGAACTAGAGGTACGCGAGAAAGAAATAAGTCACGGACAAGGTCAATGAAGGGCGCTAAATGATGATGGTGGCGGTGATCATGTTGGTACAGATGAGGTTAAACTGCCAGACTTGGCCGGCAATAGCTGCGCCTAAGGGTATCTTTCCATGGTGTGAATACATCATCATGAGTCGATAAATACAGTTTCTCACAGAAATGTGAATGGAACACACGACACATCCTGGTGTACTATGCGCGGTTCTTCAGCGTAAGCTACTTATTCTGCGCGCTCGTGAGGAGGCCCTTCTCTTCTCATATTGTGCAGAAGCCTCTTCCTTTCAGAAGAGAAGCGCTGCCGCGACCAGACGAATTGCTCTGGAACGCCCCTCTCGTTGCACTCAGTGTAAGACGGAGATGCAGCGCGACCGACCTTAAGCGCCCAGGCAGGTGTGTAATCCAATCTTATTTTTACTCTGTATGGGAGGGTGACTTCTGTGCAGCTAAGCCTCATTACGTCACAGGGTGAAACCGGTGTGAAGATGATAAACGCAGGACATTAAAGGGCAGGATTACAAAGCCGTGGTGGCCCAAGGCTCATTGTTCGTGCGTCTCCGCAGATATCTTCTGCAACTGACACTGCTTTTGTGGTCCAAACTTATAGCTCCGTACTAAGCTGTTCGGACGGACGGACCGACGGACGGACGAGAAAAAAGAATGAATGGAAGGCTGAAATTTTTTTTTGTGGCTGCGTTAAAGTTTCGACATCAATCCATACAAACTTGCTTAGCTCGCTTTTCCTAATAAAGGCAAGGAAGTTAATCAGGACTGAGGCCAGTTGACTACTCCGCACATGGGAAATGAATAAGAAGTGGAAAATATTAAGAGGAAGAGAGAAGGCGAATAATTGATTAGTCAGTCGGTCAGTTCGGTTGGCTTCGAGAAATGCAGCACTAGCTTTGTGGCGTTCTGCAGCTTAGATGTGCGAGACCACGGCCTCAAGATTTGCTTCAGTGAGAAAGGCCAAAGCAAAACAGTTATTCTGTAGATTCTGGCGCGCTTACCTGACCACTTTTCTTTATGCCGCTGAATTGAACACGTTTTGTATTGGTGCAATGCAGGCTTTTCGGCCGTGAGATTAACCCTGGGGTGACTGTTACTTTCTCCGGAGTCTATTTGCGAGGAAAATTAATAAAAAAAGAAAGACACGGGGATACGGAGTCCGTTGATTGGAGAGGCTGACATTGGCATCAAGCTGAGAGAACGCCATGTGGGTTCCGCAGGGCTCGATACGACAGCACGACGGTTTGGCGCCTGTGTCAGGCTGTGTTTGCACAGCGCGGGCCCGCTGGCACCTCTGGACAAATTGCTGCCATGGGGTTCGCTTAGGATGCCCCGGGGACTGACTGTGTTGTCCTTGCGTTTTCCCGTTTATATTTTTTGTTTATCCACGCGTCATTGGGCATTTATCCTTCTTTCCCTCCAACGCATTGTGGGCCGTTTTCGGTGCCATTCCGAAATAACCGATTCCCGAAACCGAACGTACACAGTAAACTTCGTTAATGTCAATATTTATGTTTTTCTTTTTGGAGGCCATCAGTGCAGCGTCAGTATCTGGACGAGCTAATGGCACCGCGGCTCGCTCTGCCTGCGGCCTAATTGGCTCGCTGCCTGCGTAGACGTCGAAGACGAAGCTACAAACCAAAACTGACGTGTCGGCACGGGCAGTGTAAGTTTGGTTTAGCTTGTAGTTTCGTTGGGACGTGGTGGGGGCATCGTTGGTTCAGGACGTTTTGTTCGAAATATTGACTAAAAGCTAATTCCGATCCAATGCGGCAGTGTTGCAGCTTCGAAAATTTGGGGAAATTTTGCGTCGATATAGATGAGAAAACGAACGGTTATAGGAGAAAGGATGATCAGAGGTTTTGTTTTATGCCAGGTGCTCAACATTATATTGTTTTCTTAAAAGGGCGTGAACGCGAGCTCGTCGGTATGTCCTGTCTTCTCGCTTTCTAGTCCGTGTTTTAGCGCTGTTTTCTTCGATGGACATCGTTTCCATTTTCATGTTATTTGTATGTTTCACCTAAGTATACTGCGGAGTTTGCTTATAAGCCCTCACCGGAATGAGAATTGCCGCGTCGTACGTGACTTTTCTGTAGCCAAGGCGTATAGCGCGCATTTGTTTATTGGTCTGTTTACACGCCGCAGCACTTACATGTGCCCGAAACGGTTGTTGCCCCTAGGGGGACGCTGGTGTTATGCAAGAAAGTAGCAGCTGCATTAAAAACAACGTTTGGGGAACGCTGTCCGTGTGTTGTCGCAGGCAACGCCCACTAACAAAAAAAAAGAAGGAAAGGAGAGAAAAAAGAGAAAAGGAACAAAGTGTTTCTTTGTCCATATGCTAATGCACCCATACGCTCGCTTCGCTGTTTGCACAATGACGTTCCGTATGCTAAGGAATTCGGCTGTGCAAACATTAGCGTTTATGAAGTAAAAAAAAAGAACCATGCAGAGCGTAAGTTCTTACTTTCGCAGCCGGCGTGTGAGAAGTTTGGTTGCCAAAAAAAAAGGGAACTATAAGAAAGCGAAAGAGAACGCATTCCTCCTGGAACATTCGTGCTGTCTCTGAAGGTGATCATCGACGCCAGGCTCGCTTTCTTCACCGTCACACGTCCGTGCCGAGCAAGGCGGGGCAAGGCACACACGGCCGCTCTGCGTCGCCGCATGAAATAAGCAGCCAGCGACGGAGCGCCTCTCTTATTATTGTGTTTTTTTTCCAATTTCGGCTGGAAGCAATAACACGGACAATCGGTTTGTGCCTCGCGCACTGTCTAACCCCGCCATTGCTCCGCTTGTTTGGTGCCGCCCTGCCTTCTTCAGCGCAGCTCTTCGCACTAGTGGCGCACTTCGAAAGAACCCCCCCCCCCTCACCCTTCTCTCTTCTTGTCAGGACTGGCCCCAGCCGGAAAACACAACTGAAGAAAGAGAAAGGGAGAGAGAGAGAGAGAGAGAGAGAGAGAGAAAGAGAGAGAAAGAAAGAATGGAAAATCTAAGAAAAGAAAAAATGCGAGAGGGTGGAACAATTCATTTCTTGAGTGCGCACGGGCGGTGAGTTTGCTCTCTCCACGCCTTCCGAAACCGAGCAGTTTTGTTGGAAGGTGTCAGTCGGATAAAAATTGTTCGAAGTGTGGAGCTCGAATGAAAGGAGGGCGAAACATAGAGAGAAGGCAAGTGAGTGAGGGGTGGAAGGGTCATAGAGATAGGCCTACAGAGAGCAGGCCTTTCGCGGATGGGTGTACCAGAAGCGCACGGGGGCATGTAAGAAAGAAAGAAAGAAAGAAAGAAAGAAAGAAAGAAAGGAAGGAAGGAAGGAAGGAAGGAAGGAAGAGAGAAAGAAAGAAAGAGAGAAAGAAAGGAAATGGGGAGGGGGCATCTTTTACAGCACGATACATAACAAGAATGCTTACGACGTTTCTTTCTTTTGGACTCCTTATGTTCCTCATTTTTTTCTTGTGCATTCTTATCTCCTGTTCGCTCATCTCTCTATCTTGTCTTATCTTACCCTCATGTCAAAGCTCTTCAAATCGGGCCCCTATTTTTCGCCAACAATAGGCTCCGTGATTGCATTGCTTGACTGAGAGGGATGCCTGTTGCCTGCAGATTCGCAGATTTTTTCTTTCTTTGCATCAACTATATTTTACCTTGAATTGTTCGCTCACTTGCTCCTTACTGCTTTCTTAATCTTTTGTTGTACGTAGAAAAAGATATACAAAAAGAAGCATTTTTCCAACGAGACATTGGTTGTTGAAAATTGTGGTTCTGTTTTGATTTTTGACATTCGTTATTTGTCCGTGCTTCTTGTATTGCTTGAATGCTTGATTTACTGGCAGTGTTCTTATTTCGCTCACCGGTTCTTGATGCTCCTGTGCCGAGGCGAGGGTCTACTAGATAATATATATATATATATATATATCTGAAGAGATGCACAGGCTGAATATAAATCGAGAACTGATAAACAAAAGACTTCTGACATTTTTCTTTTGATTTATCTTTTTGACCCTTGCTCATTACGCCCATCTTTGCTCATGCAATCCAAACAAACAAAAAACGAGATATAGATCGACTGAGAGAGGGGAGAAGAAACGGCAAACTACAGCGATTCCATCGTCCCTGGACTCATTTCTGCGACAGCGGCATTCCCTCACAGTGCAGACAGAAATCTTCTTTGCCTGCCTGCTTGTTCCTGAAGGAACTGTGCTCATTCACTAAGGGGGCAGCGGCCACGAAATCAGCTGTTATAAAATCATGGAATGATATCTGGTGTAGCGCAGCAAAACACGGACACAAGCGCTATACCAGATACCATTCCATGATGACTAAACAAAATGCCCATATCGTTACCCTCGTTATAAAATGCTTGGGAATGGGCAGTTACACTAAATACCGTGAATGAAAAAAAAATACCCACTATAATCAACTTGGTCTGTCCAAGGTTCTGCTTACTGCGCACCTAATCAATTCACGGCCGCTTGGGCAATGCTTCCGCGATATCTTACGAACAATTTCGCACAAAACTTCACACAAACACAATGTTGTGATATAGTCCGCTTTCAGCTCTTCTGTGGGTTGTACGAGCAGACATGCCAGGGCGGCTCAGTGTCAGTGGTGTTCTGCATTTGTGCACGAGGTCGCGGGAATTAATCATGGATATGGCCGCCGCATTTCGATGGGGGCCCAAATGGAAAAAGAAATAAAAGAAAAAACCGCTCATGCATTCAGACATAGGTACACGTGAAATAACTCACACTTGGTGAACACTAATTCGGAGCTCTTCAGTTTAGTGTCCTTTGAAGCCCACTATGCAGTTTCCGAAAGTTGAGTCCCATAATTCAATGTCAATAGATAGAAGAGCCTAGTCAATAACAGCTTAAAGGTGATAAAACACCTAGTCATAGGCGACCAAATATCCCGCATGTTGTCCTCATCAGTGTTTCTGTGCTGCACGCACACTTAAATTTACTGAATGTGCACATGAAATACTTGCCTGAACTCCTCCTTGTTGATCATCATCAATAATATTTTACTCGAAAGTGGTAAGGTTGTTTTCTGCTATCGTCATATAACTGTGACGGAAGAAGGCTTAAGGAGCGGACTACATTTTGCCACAAAGGCGTAAAAAACACCTCCATCGCCATTATTACCATTATTACCATTATTATGAGCGCTATTGTCATCAATCATCATTATCATCACTCTGTGGGAACATAAACAAAAGTTTCGAAGACCGGCTACTAGATGCCTCCAGAAGGGGCACAACGCTCTCATTAGCTTAGAGAGGAGAGGACAGAAAATGCATACGAAACGAAGATGGCTGAACACAATGAAAGGCAATGGGAAAAGCTACATAACAACATGCATTGCAAAAAAAAAAACAAAAAAAACAAATGAACGTGGGTGCGGGAGGAGAAGGGTGGAAATTGATTATGCTTCTTTCCCGGAAAACATGTAAATATAGCAAACTGGTATGTGCCAGGCGTCCGTGTTATATGTTAGGACTCGGGAGAAACACAATAATAATAATAATAATATTAATTGCACGCAACGTCGCGCATGGCTTTGTTCAGGGAGCGACTAATGTGCAAACACGTCGTTGCCTGTACGACGCAAAAAAAAAAAAACGAAAACGAACTTGTAAGCTGACGTTGTGCGTTTCTTTCTGCGCGCCAAAAGCAAGGCGTTGGTTAACAGCTCGTGTTCAACGACTCAGAACGAATGGGCGTGAAAAATGAAGACAGGGCCGAGGATGTGAGTCTGGTCAGAAACTGGACGTCTGGTGGGGACGTCAACTTTCGAAACAAACTGGGCTTGGCTGGAGCAAAAATGTAAGGGAAACAAAGTTCCACGACAAGTGAATTATAAGCTATACTTTGTAATACGATGTAGCGCAGTTGCAGTGAGAGCCGGCATTATCTAATGGTTAGTACAATAGCTGTTCAGCAGCTATAGCATTTCAGTAGCTGTAGCCGTTGGAATAGCTGTTTAATATCGATTCAATAGCTGCTTAATAGCCATACAACATCTGTAATGATTGGCACTAGCTGTTCAGTGACTGTAGCTGTAGCACTAGCTGCTGAATAGCTGTACAATAGTTGTAATGAGTGGCACAATAACTGTACAGTAACTGTAGCTATTTAGTGCTGAAGCTGTTGCAATGGCTGTTCAATCGCTGCATAATAGTTGTTCATTAGTGGTAGCGATACATGTATCCATAGTTGTTCTGTAGCTGTGCAACAGTTGTAATGAGGTGTACGGCAGCCGTATAGCAGCTTTTCCTGTGTAAACATGACACTCAGTTTTCCAGTGACTGTGTAATATGCACTGAAAGTAGACGATACTTCGACAGGGGCGTCGTTTCTCGATCAAAATCTTTTCGCGGACAAGAATGACCTTGGTGCGTGCTTAAGACAGAGGCTATCACCAGCTTTCACCATGCTGTACTGATTTAGTGATACAGCGTGTCTGAAGAGAAATAGAAATTCAAAAGTTGCAGGTTAGAGGGGATTGCAAGCGCAGAAACAAGAGACCGCTCTCTATTTATGAATGTAGTTGTAGCCGGTGCTACATACATTTGTTGGAATCGCCAGCGACCGTAATGACGCAACTTTTTAAGATAGAGGGATCAGAAAATGGTCGTGATAAACATAATAAAACACAGAAGAGCTTGATAGACACCATATTTCAGTGCTCGTTCCTATCTGTTTCGCTGTTGCTAGCGGAAAAAATGATGACGCGCACTTCTTTTTTTGCCCGAGACGCCATTAACGAGAATGGAATATCAGGGCAACGCTAAACGAACACTGCTGCCAGCTGCTTGCGCACTTACATTTCTTGTACGGCTCTTGCTTTCGCGAAAGAAGACGTGCGGCCAGACAAATGGGGCGCCCTCTGTTGCATTGAAACCCATTTATTTTATAGTATTCGATATAGGACGAGGCGAAGCTCGAAAGGGTATGTTTGCAGCGGGTATGAAGTCGAGGGCAATTCCCCCCCCCCCCCCCCCCCCCCCCCTTTACATTCCGTGTCGAAATGAAGGTGGGCTGGCACACCACCTTTACGGTAAATAGATGACTGTGAAAAAGGCGATCTTAGTGTCGCAACCTTTCAGATATGTTGGGGATGTTTGAGCATTGTGGTCGAATCGAGAAATTACGATTCCTGAACTACACGATTGCTGTGATCTCTACTCCTGAAGGCACGAAGCTCTCTCAGGCGTAGCACTTATTCCAAATTCGTAGAAATTACGCGACAGCGAGCAGCAGGAAAAAGCGTTGCGTAAGGGAGCGCCGTGCTTTGCGCATTGAACATATTGAAATGGTTGCTCTTTCAGGTGGTGCTTATTTCGTTCTGTATCATCGATAGCACGTCTGTTTCTTTAGCGATTCTGTTGTCGCCACGCGAACGAAAAGACGTATCTATCATTCGTACAAGTATCGTCAGTGCTGTTAAGAATATTGTGTTGTATCCGCGCTTAAGAAACTTCATTCGTACGAATCATTCAATGCTTAGAATTGACAGGACTTGCATTTAGTACGAGAAAGTGCGCGTGCCCTCAATGAGGCATTCAGCATGGATCCGTCTACCGGAGCACCTCAAACTACTTGTGTCATAATCATAGCATAAACACTTCGAAATGTTAATAAAGGACTGTTCGGTGCAGCAAGCGGGTAGGATTTCAAGTGTTGCCGACTAAACAGACGCGTGCCGATTTCACCAATTCCCGGCGTTTTAACATATCATATGCAGATCCGACATTACTTGCAGTATACGTAAGAAACATTTCCCCAATTTTTCCTGGCATGCGTTATGAGATAAAATGCCTCCCAATAACATTGACTCCTCAAATGCGTAAGATATGCGAACATCTTTAAAAATGGTAGTGAAGGTAGTGCGATGAATGTGAGACTTGTCACAAGTGCTGATATCTAAAGGAATGTTTTATTTTCTGTCACGAGGGAAAAAAAGATTAGAAGGCGTATAGGAGGAGCATTTATTTTTCACTTGAAAGTCCTGCAGCTTATAGCAATGCTTACATGTTCAAGGTCGAGCCATGTTTAACTTTTGTGGCTTGGTTGAGGGTTGTGTGAATAATGAACAAGAAGTTAGCTACAGCTCCAACCTTCAAAAACGTGCTAACTTGGGCTGGTTGGTACATGTCTGAAAAAAAGAAAAAAAAACGAGTAACAGAGCTGAACAACCGAACGTGACTGAGACAGACGAAGCGCTGTCTGTCTCAGTTCAACGCTGTTACTCGTTTTCTGCATCCAACTTTCAGACAAGATTCTTTCTTTTTTTTTGATGCGGCTTACTCTCACTCGATACATATCACTGAAGTAAAATAGAGAAGAAGGAAGAACAAACTGAAGGGGCAAGGAAGAAAGCAGATAATATAAAAAAATACTATATATGAAAGAGTCAGAAGAAAATAAATTTCATTTCTTTGAGAAAAGTGTTTGCTAGAAAAGTTTCGCGCCTGCACAGGCACGTTTTGTGTGAAAGTGCGGTCTTTACAGAAACAGAAATGTCGGTGGACCGGCTTGCTGGTGTGGTCTGTAACGAAATAATTATGATTGACCGAGGGCGATGAACCGAATTCATTTTGCAGAAAATCCCAGGAAATTGAAGGACATTAGAGTGGTCAAGACTGCACCTATGAGGCCATTCCCCAGAATTCTTGCATGCCTGGGTTAACAGAAATTTGTTTGCCCTTCATGCACGAAACAAACTTCGTGCACATAATTGTGAAGCACTGAGGAGAGAGAGATAATTGAGACGCCATCTCGCAGTGGATGAGGAGTGCTTATATAACATCGCCATTTTTCTCTACTCCTTCAAATTGCATGCCTCCTATAGATTTGATTTTTTTTCATATTTTTTTATGTATACGCGTAACCAGCCTACCTTCCTTATTTTCTTTAAGTTTATTTGATGCTTTTGTGGTTGGTTTTGCTATCGGAGCGCTCCGAGAAAATTGCCTGTGTCATTCACCTTTAGGCATGCATGAACTTCAGAAGCGTCCAAACGACCGCGTATTTGTAAAGCTAATTTCTCGCCTTTGACATTAACTTCCCTTGCTGATATTTGCTAGGCACTCATAGAATTAGCCAGATAACGATAGCCCCGACGGCAGAAACCCGCCAGCACCAAGGAAACCAGCATTCTAGCATCTATATTTTTTCATGCTTTATGAACGCGAAATACGCGCATGGGGGAGGGGGGGGGGGCAAGATTGTTTTACTCAGCGCTTTCTTAATTATTGTAGTGTTTGCAGCTGCTGTCTTTCCATATTTACATGCATAATCTTGGTTGCTTGTTTTAAGTAATCCGTGCGTTACTTTTCTCACACTTGTCATGGTCGCCTCCATTGTTCTTTTTGCCTGCTGCTTCTTCAGTATTCTACTCTCCGGGCCGTTGTCTGTTTATTTTTCTTTCAAGATCATTTTTCTCTTGGGAAGTTCCAGTCGGCTCGTCGCCCGTTATTACCACGCTCCGTCGCGTTTGCCTGGCGTATTCCATCTTCATGGTTTGCTTCTAGCGTTATTAATGTAAAAAATATTCCCCCCTGTCTTACTCACCGTCTTTTTTTTTCTTCGGCGTTGTGAATAGCCGATGTAATCTGCGTGGTTCATCGCTGTCGCTATCCTTCTGACTCAATTTTTACCCAAGCTTTATTATTTTCAAAATTTTATTGATGGTTTAACGTTTTTGCATTATATATCATTCTGGTCGAGGAAAGGGAGGGGGTGGGGGGGAGGGGCATTTCTTCTACTTTTCGCCGTGGCGCTGTTAATTTGGGGCGCCACCACCCAAGACGTAGCATGGCACCAAATGTTATTACTGCACATCCTGGCAACTTTCACTCGCAGTCCTTTGTTAATTTATTATTTGTTTTTTATTTTGTGAATCGCTGTCTTTCCATATGTCCTGTACACTCCCTCGATTACTATAACCACGAGAGAGAGAGAGAGAGAGAGAGAGAGAGAGAGAGAGAGAGAGAGAGAGAGCGCAAGGAACTATAACCACGAAGAGCCGTGAAAGCCATAGCCGTGGTCAGACCCTTCATTTTTTTGCATTTCTACTTTTTAACGTTGCCTGCTGTACGTGGGAGAACAATGATCTACGACAGCGCTGGCCGGAACGAAGGCAATTTTTTTTCCATGTATTTGACTCTGTGCCTTCATTTATGCCTATTTTCTTTCGTCTCGCTTTGGCTACATGCGGGTGGCGTCTGGCGTCGTCTGTGAGCACTTCCTCCTCGCTAAAGCAACTCAGACGAAGTATTTGTTCTTAAAGCAACTGGGGAAGTAGTTGCTTTTTTGTGTGATGGCAACTTTGGTTAAACTCTCCTTAAACTGTTCAAGGATGTGCGCTGGGCCATTGGGCTTGAGATATACATTGCCTGTTTAACAATACGGTTGAAGAAGACATATTAGTTATTCGAATGAGTCATTTTTCGAAAATTCTTTCGGAAGTTGCATGTTACGTCTTGCGAGCCAGAAATATGCGAGATACTACAATGTCACTCGGTTTTTTTTTCTTTTTTGGCAATAGGCGCTTGCAACCTCTTGAGGCTGCTCTGCAGTCAAACGACAATAACTGAACCCAATATTTGATCAGCGCCTGACTCTGCAGTAAGGAGACAGTGCTCGCTTTGGCAATTATGAATATTGCTGTATTCGTTTTGCAATCTCAGGCGTAATTAGGGACATTGTGAGGAAAAGAATGACTGAAATTTGGTGTATATAATGCAGGTCGCTGAAGTTTCGGCCCTCTTGGAAACATGTCAAGTTTCTGTTTGCTCCCGTTAAAGAAAGAAAGGAAGAAAAATCGAAGAAAGGAAGTATCGAGCTTGAGAATTCTCGTTTAAACCAATATAGGACCGGCAAGGAAAGCAGTTTCTTTAAGTTATGCATCACCAGAACAACGTTCAGTGCCAATAGAAAACAGTGCCATGGTAGCACCAATAAAAGCGATATATTATGACCAAAACCGAAATCGTCTGGAGAAAAGAGAAGGGTGTCTTTGTACTGAAAGAAAGCAATGTGTTTGTTTCACCATTCAATAGCTTATTTTCATATGGTAGCCAGAAGCTAAGCTTTCATATCCCTTGTATCCTTTCCGAAGACTCGGAAGCAAACAGCGGATACCCTCTCGTTAGCCCCCCCCCCCCCCCCCCCCCTATACACTTCAATTGCTTTGGTCTTTCTCTCTCTCTCTTCTGAATTTAACATCTATTAAGAGAGAGAGAGAGAATGAAGAGAAAAGGCGGGGAGGTTAACCAGATATGAGTCTCCGGTTTGCTACCCTGCACTGGGGATGGGGGATAGGGGTTAGAAAGATGACAGAGAGGAAAACACTAAAAAAAAAGAAGGGGGTGTAATAGTGGACTATGATGTGATTGCTGTGGTTTAATGACTGCGGCTGTATCGACATGCAATCTTTGTAATGATATCGGTCAGAGAGAAAGCTTTAACGAAATCTGACACGCCATTCACGAAGTGCTCGGGTATGCACTTGTAGAATATAATCACCTTCTAAGCTAAGTATATTTTTACTTAATGTTTTTCGCTCAAGGCACTCTACGTCACAAAAAAATGCAAAATTCTCGTGCGCTTAATCGGCTACGTACTGAATTTACTGAGTTTTACTGAATTTTGTGACGGCGGAAGGCCCTCCGCGGATTCTGTGCACACGTATTAATGTGACTCCCGAGTAGAAAATTTTCTTTCGCGCACACTTCGGTGTCCTGCACCGGCATGTCAGTGCTCGTGAACCTTATTACGCGCATCGCGCGAATGCAGGAAATGATGAACGCGCTTCCATCAAAGAGTCGGGCGCGTTCTGATATACAGCAAACCCGCTCTTTCTTTTCTCGCCAATACACAGGAGGCGAAAGCAGACAGAGAGAAAGAAAAGGGAGAATCCGTTGCATTTCCGTGCACGCGTGAAAACGCATGTGAAAGGACCTTGATTTTCATTTGCATGTTTAGCAGCAGGAGACGAAGTACCGAACATCTCTCGCGGCAATTTAATTTTCCCGCTATGGGAGTGCCATGTCAAACGAAGACCCTGCGTCGCTTAACAAGCAGTGCTGCGAATATATATATATATATATATATATATATATATATATATATATATATAGAGAGAGAGAGAGAGAGAGAGAGTGAGCTAAGGAAGGAATTGAAGCATACCTTCCGACGATGCATTTGATGCGCATCAATAAGTTGTGTGCTGTCAGGCGTGCAGTTAATATTTTTCCATTTGTTTTCGCGTTAGTTTAATATAGATTCTGTAAAGTATTTCCTTTTTCTGGTGCTGCTTTGTCCTTTGATTTTGTGTTCGCTTCTGTAGTAATATAAGTGACACGAACCCTCCATGACTCGAGCGTTTCCCTAAGCGTAAGAAAAAATCGGAGTAAAGTCGGACTTACGACACCAGTCAGTTCTTGAAGTGCTGGGAATTATGGCTGCAATTTGATTTCCACTTGAAGAAAGAAAGCGCAACAAGAAATATTTATAATACTTAGGTGGTATGGAAGTGAACTATCTCTCCGAGATTTTCACTAGGCACGATTTGCATGCTTTCTTTTATGCTGATTACGCTACCTGGAGTGTGGAAGTCCGAAGTACACGAGATTATCTTGCTGTCTGCGCCATCTGAGAGTGTACTTTGGGATGTTGAGGAGCTCCCAGTAAAATCTGGCGCATTCATTCAGATAAATAATTCCGAGTAGGGACTTTATTTCTTCACGTTCTCGATACCAAACCAATGTATTCATGTCATCCTGCAGACAAGGTTTGTCAATTTAGCTATTCTTCGTTTTCTTTTCTTTTTTTGTTCCTGGACTGTGCAGTTCATCTCTATCGTGGAGGAACGGTGTGATACTGGAAATCAACTTCAAGTGGATACATGCTTCAAGCTCACCTGGCTACTATTCGGAAATTTCAACATGTGCCAAAAAGTAATTAATTAAGAAGTTAATTTGTTGAATACGTGTTTCAATTTTTCGCGCTAGTAATCTCGGCTTCTTCGAGTAATCCAGCTCATGGACAAGTATTATGCTATCTCCCACAGGTAATCTTTAAAAATTCCATAAAACTTAAAAATGATCACTCTGTATACGGTACATTCGACTGGTTTCTACAACGCTCAACGCGGTTTGTAGCGGTGCGGAGCATCCCTCTCGAAACTGGAGCCACTGAATAGCCTGCTCCCAGCGGAACGTGCAAGCTGCTCCCAGAGCAAAGGGAGTAGTCACGTGATCGAGTTTTCTTTGGATCTCGCTCGCACTCTCAGGTTCAAGATGGCAGCGCGGCGCTCTGAATGAGCTAGGCGAATACAGTCTGAACGCTGTAATTCGATCAGCCGAATGTAAACCGCACCGTGAGTGCGCGCCAAAGCGCTCGAAGTCGACAAGTGGAATGTACATTTGGAAAACTATGAAGTCTGGATAGCGCTGCTTGCATATTTTATTCTAATACAAAGTCGCTCTCGAAATGCCACCTCGGCATCGATATTACCGTGTCGTCATGACGCGAAGCAAAATTTGCTGAAATCGTGCAGTAGTAAGGCCAGGTATGATTACTTCAGTCATAAAGAAATTAAGAATAGTGCTGAGTGCAGCTCTTCTGGTGGCGCTTTATTGCGTGTTGGAGCCGCGGCGATTGGAGGAACGGAAGGAGAGAGTTTATCGTGACGTTACGCCAGTTTATCTTAACGTCATGACGCATCCTCCTCCTGGCTACTGAAACCGAAACTCGCTCGTAGAGACAAGTATTAGAATGAATAGTTTACGACGTTCAGAGGCTTGCCGGTGGTTTTTCGTTTTCTTTTAAGGGTTGCGAGGGTTCGGACTTTGAGAACAGAAAAAGAAAGAAAGAAAGGACATTGGAGGTCATGCCATGGTTTCCTTTGTATCGACTTCAAGATTTTTTATTATTATTCTTGCCGCTTTTGTTTTTATGGTAAACCCGAATGCCGGTGGTTACGAGAAAGCACTTCTTACGGGACGTTAGGAAATGGCGACTTTGTACGTGCTTACGAAGACATGCGTTTGTTTCGCTCTTTTCCTTCTGCATCCTCTAGTTAAACTTCGGCTAAGTGCATACCGAATTTCAACAGAAAAGCTCTCGTGATGGCGGAGTAGAAGTGCGCGCTCACTGTGGCTACGTCGATTGAAATCGTCTCGCAGGTCCCTCGAGCCAGTGGTCACCTATAAGTGTTTTCTATCAAAAGCCCCGAGAAGCGAAGCGGCGACCACTGAACAAGCTCTGGCTTGTTTTTTCTTTTTCGTTTCTGAACACACTTGAAGATCTCCTTTGAATGCAGGGGCGCACTCTTGCAATGGAAGCGTTGCAAGTATGCACTTCGACACGACGGAGCGGAGTCAGCACACCGTACGTGATCGCAGAACGATGAATTCGCGAGACACTGTGTGTTAGGATCTCCCAAATAAGGATTTTAGTCTGGTAAGAGCGGGCGTTGTTGGTTAGAGACGTTGCACTGTCTATTTACACCGGTGGTATTCGTTACGTCTCATCGGCTGTGAAAATACAAATACCCACTCCTGGATTTTGTAGTCATTGTCGTTTTGGAAACAGTGGTTGCAACTGGGGTGGTCGGAAAATTCTGTCATGTTTCTTTTCGCTACTGTTCACCGCACTTACGCTCGATCCTTGCTGTCTTATTTTTGAAATTTTCTTCACTGTCTTCCAGCAATATCTTCCAGCGCTTTATACCCCTTCGTTGCGAAACCGAAGCCTCGCTCAATCAGCGTCACGCTGTGAGCTCCGAGAAACGAGTAGGCTGGCGTTTGTCGAGCGAGCTGATTGCGAATAAACGAGGGAGTTTTTTTTTCCCATCCGTTCTCTCGCCTCTCCCTTCGACCACCCCTCCTTTCGTAACGACCCCCCGAGAACTACGGGTGCGAGAACGTATCCCCGTGCCGCATTCTCGGCGAAGGAGGCTTTAACGATCGCCGATCGCGGAGGCGACGCACTGGCTGCACCCGGAACGTCAGTGATGGAAGACCTGCTTTGTGAGCCGCTCCGCGGTTGTCTTTGTAGCAGCGTGCCACCGGGGGAGAATTTGTCTTCGACAGCGGATCCGTGGAGGCCGACGCGAAGCGAATAGGCTAATATGGGACGTGAACTGGGGCGTGACAGAGAAGCGAGCCGGAGAAAGGGCGTGCGGGAAGAGGGGGCGAGTAATTGACATGGGGAATGAGAGCGTGAATGAGTGACTGAACGGCAGTCGGATTAAGGGAGAGAGTGAATGAAGAGAGGGAGAGAGGCAGCGGGAAAAATAGGCAGCGAAAAACAGTCCACACGACAGACTATGAAGAACAGGATTTATTTATTGATTTATTTATTTATTTTACTTTGATCAAAATTGACTGCTTTGCATTTGGCTGGAAGCCGCTATATAGCTGAAATGTTTCCCTTCACCAATCATCAACTTAATTTATTTAACAATTTTTAGTCTGGGTGAAGCCGGCTACATAGCGTGTTTGTAGTCAACACTTTCAATTCGTACAAAAATAAGTCTACCAACCAAAGGCACTGAGGTGAAGCGGGCTTTACTACTTCACTACTTCAGTTTGATACTTTGCACTGGTGAACTCGAACAGTGCCACTGAGGAAAGGAGAAAAGAAAGTATCAAAGTGATGCGCGCGCCCACGCAGCTACGACGGCGTTACCTGCGCATTCAAAGATGGTCGCACAGTTCGACTTTAATAATTTGAGAAGGGCTATGCGACCAAGTTGGGTAGCCGACTCTCGAAACGAGAGTCCAGGTAACTTAGGCCACTCGAGCGGTCGTTGTCCCACCGGCTTAAGGAAGCTCGCGGCAGAAAGATGGATAGGTGATTTGCGCTCAGCCACTCAAACGAACCTTCCCTAACGCCAGTCAAATATGGCCGTAGATAGCACTTTCCTTCACGAAGTGTCGTAGCGCTTTTGTGGCCTTCTGCACGCGTGCACTTCTCGTCCAGGGTGTCAGCATATTTTTCGCAAGAACTTCACGAGAGAGGGAGAGAATTAAACCTTTATTTGAAGCAGTGACTTGTTAGTCGTAGTGGGAGGGTCCCTTATTCCAGGAATCTTCTGGCTTGCGTCGCCCTCCGGGCCCGGGCGACGAGTTTGCGCTGGTCGACCAGATCAGGCTTGGAGATCGCAGCCTCCCACGTTTCAGCGAGGAGGTTTGGGCCTGCGCCTGCTGGCTACTAGTTGTGTCGCTGTGATGCTTGCTCGGGTGTTCTTGCATTGCAGGAAGAGGCGCGCCATGGGTGTCTGGCACGTTGCACTGTGGACAGGTGTAACTGTATAGCACTACTGCAGCACTATCGGCTTGGACGCAGGGAATACCCTCCACCACATCCAAAACTTGACGGGAAAAAAAACAACAAGATAGCGAGGAAGTTGTATGGCGATTGAGCGAGTGAACGGTACAGCAGCTGAGGGAACGAATGGGCCTGCATGTGGGCGGAGAACCACGCGAGAGAAATAAAACGACTCTAAATGACATTCGATGTCTAAGATACTCTGGAGAGAGATGAAAGCACTGTTTTCTTTCTGACTCCAACCTTGCCACGTAGCAATGCCACTACTTCCTTTTGGCCTGACTTTTATTTTCGTAAGGCGAGCTTCAAGACCTTGATAAGTAAATCAAGTTATGCCTGATATTGAGTGAGCCAGGAAGTCCAAGCCAGTTGAAAGCGCGACGGTCCCAGGACGCGACAACGAACAAGAAGTAACCAACGGGTTAAGCGTGTAATGTTGCGAACAAGAATAGTTAAGCAGCAGAAGATGTTTTAGCACTGGGCATACAAAGAGCTTCTTGTTTTTATCATTTACAGTCACTTTTCGTATCTCGAGCGTGCAACTGAGCCTCCGTGTAGCGCCGTAATACTGGAAGGCTTCCTGTTGTGTTCTTATTTTTGTTAAGGCCTGTTGAAACCAGAGACCTCTAGATAAACTTCAGGCCAAATGGCTTTCGGGCTGTTTTCCAAGAGCCTGTATCCATTACTGCGCTCCTCTTTGTAAACAGCGTGGAAACAGAGGTTGCTTCACTGCTGACTAACGCAACCATATCTCTTACCAGTTAGTGTTGGCGCGGAGTCACGAAGAGATTGCTGCTGACCATAGATTTTTGTTGTGTTCGTGAGCTCTCTGGGGGCTCTGATTCGGACGACCGCGACCGACAAAATGTAGTATAATAAAATCTTGGCATTTACCAAATTTACGGTACAAGAAGATAATATAGCTAACGTCCAATGTGGTGCAAGAAGGCAAAGCTACAGTTTAGCCATTTCTTGCGCTTGTCCCAGCATCCTCATATGTGTGTGTGCGCGCGCGTGTGTGTTTTTGTACAAAGTAAATGCTGAAATACCATTGAAAGTAAGCTTACAGACGACGTGTAATTCGATAGGTCTGTGTAAAGGCAGAACTCTGATATGACCTCACCCGTCTGTCTCCCAGTACAGTTTGAAGCTCTGAAAAAAGAACTAAATAAAACGAAAAGACGAATGGACGCGCTGGCAAAGCCGTAGGAATTGAAAGCCTAACGCCGTTGTTTCGACAAGGGGGCTCGTCATCATCAGGGCAACAGAAGGCAAGTTCCCTTCTAGAAAAGTTGGCTCCAGGCTAAGGCTTCACAGTTGCTCGCCGACCAGTTGAAAAAGAGGCCCGTCATTGTTATTGAAATTTCAGTAACATTGACCTAAGTTCCACCGTTGTGTCCAAAGAATATGCCGAAAGGGAAACATTGTCGTCCACCCGACTGCAGCCCGAAGCTGCAAAGAAAAAACTAAACGGTTTTTCCAGCAAGAAAGTTGAATTAAAATTCGTCCTGGTCCATGACTCGAAGCCGGGAACCAACGCATTTCGCAGGGTGGTAGCTCTACCGTCTGAACTAACCAGGAGGCTAGCAGATCGCAAAGCGAGAGGAATTATTCGACAATTCGAAGCACGGGGACTCTGAATATGCCGAATCAGCTCTGCAAAAGCCAGCAAGGTGGAGGACAGTCCGCGAAAAGGAAAATTGTTATCCATGTGATTGTGGTAACCTGATAAAGAATATCCTTTAACACATGACTTCTGTGTCCGCAGCGTTAACTGCAGCCACTCGCGGGGCACATACGGTGTCCTAGTGTGCCACCGCCCACACGGACTTCTTGAAGTTCGTTTACCGCTGCCCGTAATTTTGCTCAAGGTGCCGCCTATACTAGGGGCAGGGGTGGGCATGGGGCTGAAACTGTGCGCGTGTGCTTTTATGTTTGTTGCTTGCAGATGGAACAGAATATCGCGTGAATTCGTTCGCCGCCAGACTTTTGAAGCGTAATTGCTTGAGTGGGCGTTCCTTCGTAATATGTCTTGCGTTGCGCGTCGGCATGATAGTTGCCGACATTATTTAATTCACAATAAAGGTCAGTCACTTACTCAAACAATCAAGCCACATTTCACTTATTATTGCCATTCCAAATGGCTTTCGGGCTGTTTTTCAAGAACCTATATCTATTATTGCGTAAATTATAGTTTACAGCGTGAATTCGCCGTAAACTATAATCGAAATTTAGCTTTAGCGTTAAACAATCGTCGCATCACATATTCTATAAAATCTATTCGTTACGTATATTCGAAGATAGTCTTTTACATTTACTAGAACTTTGTACAACGTCTTCTTACTAGTCATCGGCTATGTTTTGCTCTATGCGACGGTTCTTATCAGATCATTGTGAACTAGCCGAACATAGCTGGTGAATCTTGTACTTGTGGCGTGGTCGTCTGGAAAAGTGATACGCTGTTTGCTCTCCTTCTGCCGAGGACGTCAGCATCGAGCGAGGCAGGTAACTAGTAAGACCCACGCTTTTCAACCGGACAAGTGCAGACTGCGTTGTGCAGTCATCTGTCGCTGCCTGTTCTCTGCTGCCGACCGCTGACTGTGGTGGTACTATATTAAAGCGCTCTTTCTTTTTTCATACAACTAGGCACAAACCGGTCCAACTTAGCACTCTCTCAAGTTAAATTGTGGGATTGTTTAACGTCCCGAAACTGCGCAGTGAATTACGGGGGTCACTGTAGTGAAGGTCTCAGGAGTAATTTTGGCCGACTGGGTTTTTTTAACGTGCACTTAAAGCACAGTACACGAGAGTCTCTGCCTTACTCCCTCTGCGCGGGAGTTAGCTACTCTACCACTGCACCACGGCAGCGCTTGCTAGCTGCTGCGGAAATATGCCCGGCAGGCTTCCTAGCTCGCGATGTGTCACACAATATGAGATGCGCTGCGCAGCGTGGATACGGGCACACTTTGCATTGCAGTTGCATATTATTGCACCAGGTGGCACGTTAAGTAGCAGCTTCATCGTATCGTGCCACGGGTCAAAGCATGCGACGTATGCGCCGCGTCGTCTGGATACCTGTGTTTACTCTTCGGTACACGTTATGGCGTTTCCACGCAAGGTACGAACCACAGCTGAAGAAGCGAATTGTAGAACTACGCGCGCGGCTTCAACCAGATGACGTCGGGCGCAGTAGACCATTGTGCATAGAGCAGTACAAGCCGCAGGTCGCCATCGGCGCCGGGCAGACAGTTCCATTCGTTATTGTTAAAACAACGCAAAGATACTTTTCCCCGAAGACCCTAAAATGAGTGCTGCAGAAAGTGCAGCTATTCGTGCACAGAGTATTGTTTGGACTTTGTATTTACAAACAACAAGGTACCCATAGTTTTCCCCTGCATGTTCCTCACGACCTACTTTTCAGATCGTAAAGAACACTTGAGTGTGTTTCGATAGACGCAATGCAAGTTAAAACACTACTTCCCGTATACTCAGTACTTGCAGTTAGCGTCATCAAGCAGTTTATAACGGTCTTTATGGAGCCGCGCTTGCAGCTTACGCTGTGACCGCGCTGCGTGTGCCGACCAGGCCTGTGACTTTTGTTTGGTACTTTGCCCCCTGTGGATAGCATACAGCCACTTAAGGGCCACTGCTCAAAAGTACGCTCACGTGCAAGTTTAGCGTCCCAACTCCACATACAAACCCAGAAAATTATCGTTCCTGCACGAAAACACCAAAAGTGGTGTCGAAAGTTTTAAAGCAAACTCAGTGCATAAGAAAGCTGACTCGAGATGCGAGTTTGATGAACTGAACTTGCTGGTGGAAAAATAACGAAAAGGTAGGAGAGCTCGGCAATCGAACGGCTTGCGAGCTGGGTCCTTAATCGGGCCCCGCAAGCACTCCAGAAAAAATGCTAGCACGCGTATAGGGCTCGGGTGGGTGATGCATTTTCAGAGAAATGGCACTCGGCTCACCGAACAGCAATCGGGAGCATCGATGGGATAGGCGCATGCGGCGGGAAGACGCTCCGGCGAGCGTGGGATGAAAATAACTCGCGCGATGCGTATGAAGGGAGTAAACGCGAGCTCTGCCGATCGCGGGATGTGTTTACGCAGGAAAGAACCGGCTCGTGATGGGGGGACGAGAGAGAGAGAAGCACAACGCTAACGGCGCCGCGAGCTAGAAGGAAATAAAGCGAAAGTACTGCCGAAACTGCACAGAAAAGAAAAAGAGGGAGAAAGAAATGTGAGGCCCATGCACTATGTGGTGGAACGAAGATTGCTGTTTGGCTCGCTGCGAAGAGAAGAAAAATTGCGAAGGGGGCAGGAACATGGCGCCTGATCTATGCTTCTCGCCTGGCTGTAGCATTTTTGTCTCCCCCTTGCATTTATTTTTCCAGCTTTCGTGCCTGTTCCTTCGCGCTTCTCGTCGGGTGGCAGCATTGTTATGAGCCGGCGGCCGTGGTATTGATTCCGGCCTGTTTACTGCCGCAATTTGGCTTGTCGTTTTTAACTCCGGAGTGGCTGTGTATCTTATTTTCTGTGCCTTAGGCTGCAGCGAAGAATCGATCCCTGGGATGAACTCGTACTGCTTTGCGATTGAATTTTGGTGCTCTGAGAACAAGAAGAGAGAGAGAGAGAGAGAGAGAGAGAGAGAGAGAGAGAGAGAGAGAGAGAGAGAGAGAGAGAGAGAGAGAGAGAGAGAGAAAAAGGTTCCATGGTGAACTCTGAAAACATATCCTTCCTAAGGTATCCCTGATTAACTTCGAAATTTTTTTTTCGTGGGATGTCTGCGGACTGCAAAATAAACATGACTATACAGTTTCACTGTGGTTATCTTCAGCTGATATTGCTTGATGGGACTTAGGTTCTGCTAGGTCACATCAGTTAAAGTTCTCACTCATAGCGCTGATAACGCGTGAATGTAAATGACAGACATACAGGCAGGCAGTGTGTGTGTGTGCGTGCGCGTGTGTGTGCGTTGTGTGTGTGCATGTGCGCGCGAGTGTGTGTGACCAAATCATACAGTCACTCGGTGCTAGGTATTGGCAGCTGATATTTTGAATAGTTGGACTTTGAATAGAAAGATCACCAAAGAGATTTCTCGTGACACTTCCCATTAGACCACGCTTTCGCTTCTTGGTTTACTGTGTGCGGTGCCACTGGACAAAAAGAGATGTCGTTGTTATCGCTACAGCACAAGATACTACCAAGTTTATTGCCTGTCCATTTTTTTGCTAAATCTTTGATGATTTCCACGTCCACAATACAATGGTATTGTTCGAGTGTGGTTAGAGTTAACCTGGGAATCGTGTTTGTATACCTTACAGCGTTAGTAGTAGAGGGCATTGTGACTGGTTCGTTATCTTAGATAAAACTCTCTGAGGTAAACGTGTAGATCTAGTTACGCAATTCATGACAGTGCATCGGCCATACTGCGGCCTTTGTTACTTTTAACTTTAGCAGATGCTAACAAACTCCCGAATCTGCATCCCATTGTTTATTTGGAAAATGAAAATAACTTATTCCGTTCGTTAGGAATAGGCTTCAAATCAAGATTATTCCGGAACCCCCTTTATGACATCTTTCATAAACAGGTTTTGGGCTTTGGTACGTAAAGCTTCATAATTTTAATTCATAGTGCCTTGCTGTTTCCGAGCTTCTTGCGTGTGTGTTCGCGAGTGTTGTGCTTTGGATGTGACACACAAAAGCGACGTCATCTGCACATGCGCGTAAACATTTATTACGAAGGGCCGCATTTGCGCTTGCCCAGGAACAACTTTATTTTATACGTGAATTACAGAACTGATGACTCTGTATTTAGGAGACTGCTTTCCTTAGCTACTTTCCCTAATTTTTGTGGTTGGCGGAGGGCGATCCACCAGGCCAGAGGGTAACAGTAATGACGAGGAGGAGAGTAAAAAGTAAGCGCAGGAGCGGTTAAGGAGAAAAGTAACTAATTTAGAAGGAAACGCGAACGCAGAAGAGGTGAAGGTGAAAGGCAGACGCGTGATTGGTTGGCGCAGGTATTGATGGCACTCCATGAGGTTTAGGAAACAGGTGAGAAGGGCGGGCAACGGGAAGAACCATTTAGACATAAGAAATGCAGCATGAGAAACGCAGCAGGGTAACCGGAAAAACTATAGCTTAATTTGACAATCATATTTCACGTTTCTGCCGAATTTTTCTAGTCATTTCTTGTAATAATATAATAGTTTAGAGCAGAATTATTCTGGTATAGAAAAGGAGTAGCTGACGTCACTTGCATGCCCCAACACCTCCTTAAGTACAGCTAAAAAAGCTGGCAGTCACTTTAGCATACGCTAAAGAGGATGAAGGCAAACGCTTGCGTGCTCTCGATACATTAATTAAATTACTTGACATTCTCATTCGAATGCGCTGTTACTTCCTATTACTTGCTTTCTCCCAGCAAAGGTCGTGAGTTTCGAGTGCCTTCATTAACTCTATCTTAATTCACTGCGCCTTAATTAACTTCGCCTTAACACCAAAGAATGCGGGTTCGACTCACTCCAATGGTCGTGGGTTCAACCATCAATGGTGGCACCATCAATTTTGGTGCCATTGAATTTTGGTGCCATAACGCCTGACGGTCAATTTTTCAATAAGGCTGAACAGCGGATTTTTTGGACCCATGGGGCACTTAAGGATTGCACCTTAATAACAAAAAATACAGCCCCGTTTCTGCAGCACCTGTATCGAGAAGCTTCGCTTAGGAAGCCTAGACGCTCGTTAACATGGTAAATACCACTGCCGAAGATCAGGTCAGGAGGGGAGAACCCTGTTTCTTGCTTAAGGTCGGTTACGTCATAGACTCTTCTGCAACAGTGGCCAGGCTCGACTCTCTTCCTCACGATGGCTGCAGCAGCTGCGGCTAAGCCTCCCAACTACGACGCCTACTGGGAAGTTTGTGCTTCCCGCAGTTAACAACAAAAAAAAAAAAACGAAACAAAACAAAAAACGCGTGTCAGCTCTGTGCATTGGGGTGCCTGAAATCTTCGCGTGCTTCGATTCGAGTGCAGAGAAGGGTGCGATGGAGGCAGTCGTGGGCATCGACACGAAGCTAACGAAGGAGGCGGAGGCGGCGCCTAATTAGAGGATACCTAACTGGCGCCGGCCCATTATGGTTCCCGAGACACTGCGGCTGACGCACGCTTTTAGCCACAATTTTTTGGAGCCTCAGGCAGAGGCAATGGCCACGATCCTCAAGGTCAGGATGCGCACCTACGCCATCGATGTAATTTCACCGATTCTACTGCGGCGCAGGGTGGTGAGCAGATGGGCGTTCAACTAGGAAGTTCCGACGACTTTTGCATGGAGTAGTTGTTAATGACGGTTCTGATGCATCTTTCTTGGCTGCCACGCATGCTGGGGAATGTTCCAGCACACAATGCAGACGTTTTTTTGCTGCCCCGCAGATCTTTCTTGACATAGTTTTGCGCCTTCTTACAGCGAAATAAAGTACATACCAACCAGCCCAGCAGACAATGGTACGTATTAGGGTTTCTCTTTTGTCATCACGTTCTGAGAAATTTTCTTTTCGAAGCTTGTTTTGAGCCATACTAATACTTATAGAATTCCGGAATTGAGTGACTATGCTCTTCAGCTTCACTCTTTTTACGTTGACCTGAGAGCACGTCGCCTTTACTAAAAGCTGTCGTTACTGTTGCGGTCTCATAACATGGTTCATACCCACGAGGAAAATCGGCCCCAATGAATGCGATGAAAAGTACACACAAGGGCAAATGAAAGAAACAGACGAGTCACATCAACAGGAAACACTGGGTGACATAAGGACAACAAAATTACGATGGGGTAGATCTCGTAAAAGAGAAAATGCACCCCGATCAGCACCCTTAGCAGCGTAACCTCCTGCACCATTCAATGAACTTATGCCTAGCTGCTATAATGGGCCTGTGGGTTGTGCCAAACTTACACGCACCAAAGGACAATAAGTTTAATGCTGATAAGGTTAAACCTAGACTACAAGTAGGAAATACGAGGAACGTTCAGCGGAGGAAGGAGTAGTGGTGAAATGAAACCAGATCAATTGTTTCTGGTTTGTTGCACAATTAACAAATGTTAGTAAGCAAGAAAAAAATTATAGTTTGCGACGCTACAGCGGAAGATTGATAACGCCACCTCTGCCTTTACTCTATTTATGATCATCTTCTCTTTGTGTAAGCTTTGCTTTCCTTATTTCTTTTTACTTTCCTTTTCTCCTACGCTACTTCCCATTTTCTTTATAACTACTTCGAAGACGTGTTATATTTACACTGGAGCTAACACTCACTTTTCATAATCGCGAGAGCAGTGGCATGAGCTCGAGGGTCACTATGGGAACGCTTGCATGATGAGCGGCATAGGAGCCAGCTGTGGAATAAGGCGACGACGAACGCCAGCGTAGTGGCACAAGTGCGAGTGGCAGTATGGGAACGCTGGCATCATGAGCGGCATCGTTGCCAGCTGTGGAAGAAGACGACAAACGCGCGAGCTGTGTCACGAGCGCATGTCTGCGCAGGCAAGCTCACATGTCTTTCTGTACCGCGCGCCCCGTCTTCAAGGCCACCGTCTGATGAGACATTTAAGGCTTTCGTCTTAATATTGGGCTTCTGCGCTAGAGGTCCTATGTTCAAATTCTGCCGTCAGAAAATATTGATAATGTTTATTAAACACTTTGTCACACTGTGCCTTGTTGTAAATGACGAGTTTACAACGTCACGAAGCCGTTTGAAGCCAGAAAGATGGAGTTCAGGCCAAATACATGTACTACCCATTTTTCCCATGTTGGCTGAAGCATCCCGCTTGTAGCTCTCGTAGACATTAGCTTCAGAGTTACGTCTAGTAATTATTGTATGAAACTCTGCCTTTTGCGCTTCCAATCATCTCGCCGGAACATATTTGTGCGAACTTCGAACTTGTATTTTGTCGATCCGCCGGCAGTGTGCGCTACTGACATGCATCAGAATGAAACCTGTGAGTCTCCTTCAACGTGGTACGATAGAGAAGACGACAAGGACCCGCACCGGTGGCTAACACTCACAGTTCACAGACCCAAAGACAATTTTCAAGGTTCCACGCCATACTCCCAACAGCTTGTGTCGCGAACGGTATGTGCTTCGAGATAGGCCCGGGACGAAAACTGTTCTCGCTTTTCGTAGGCCGATAGCTACGAGCACTTCACGGGCGCAGTTGCTGTGGAAACGAGGATGCTTGGATCACCATGTATCCTTTCTCCTTAGCCAAAAACAGCCCCTCACTTATTCCTTTTCATTTTAAAAAGGTGCGGCAGAAAAACGTGGACACTAAATGACGCGATAGCACAAAAGCAGTGTCCATGCTTTTCTGTGGCGCTGTGTTTAAAACGAACACCCGTACTACCTTGGCCAACTGTCAGTTCTTCAGGTGACGTAGACCACACTATAACACAGCGAGGCCGACTCGGGCCCCGCCTAAGATATTCAAGGTTCCACAACACACTCCCAACAGCCTACGTCGCGAACGGAATGTGCTTCCTCCATGCGCAAGGCAAACAATTTTTGTAATAATTTCTGATCGAAGAGGCAACATTTTCTAGAAGACTTGTACCACGGTCATCTACTGGTCCTGCTATTCACTTCGTGGATTTTAAGTAAATAATCTATATCAGCTAAGCACCTTGACGACGAAGACTGTTTCACAGTGGACACAAATGAAATTGGGAAGACGATGCTCGGGATTATATTGTGACGCACGGCGTAGTGGGCGACTTCAGGTAATTTTGACCGCTTGCGGTTCTTAAAATGCACCGAAATCTAAGTACACGAGCGTTTCTTGCGTTTCGTCCCCATATAAAGGGGGTCTCCGTAGCTATAGAATCGAACCCGGAACCTCGGCCTCAGTAGCGCAAAATAGGTTCTCCACGTTATACGCACCTTCAGAGAGAAGAACTGTGTGATACCGTCATGCATGATTCAAAACATAGGCTCAACACTTCATAGCATCTGATAAAAAATTAGCACCTTTCGGGCCCTATCTTGTCCCGAAACAATAATGGTAATCTATCTTGTGTATTTTCTTACCTTAACGCTGAGTGCCCGACACTTCAAAGCCAAGAACATTATACGCGTGTCAGCGTGAGATGACGGTGATGACACGCGAGTGCAACGCGCTAAGAAGAAGCGTACAAAAGATTGATGACGATTATCGTTGGGGGGAAAAATAAGTTCTTCAGCGTGCGGAGTGTATTCGGAGGCACTGTTAAGGTCGGAATGAAAGCGCGCTCACAATATCGGTGCAGACGTGCTCAGAAGCTTGTGAAGTCAGCAACGTCATCCAGACGGAGCACATCTACGCGAACAACGACTGCCGTAATTCGGCTGCATAGCTGCAGCATTTGTTTCTTAAACAACAAACATTAATAGTATATTATCCATCGCAGACGCCAAACTAACTTTGGCGACGTGGCATCCACAGAAGCAGACATCACGTGCTCAACGTCTGCTCCGCCTGAAAAGCTTCATTTTCTTTGTAGCCGCGAACTTCGTTGAGCCGATACAACTGCGTTTTCGAAACTTTGCGAGCATTGTAATTCCCAGGGACTACGCCGGCTTTCATCAGCACGACTCACTCGCCACGCCGCAATGCGTGAAAGTTTCATGTGCTCCCGGCGGTGTTTCAACGGTTTCTCACCTAACTCCAGGTGACGTTCCCTGTGCGTTATGGTTTCGAGAGTGCAGCCTCACAGTGACCCCGGTGCGACATCTGCGCCCTAATGAACACGCACGGTGCGTGTTGTTGAAACCACATTAACAGGTATTCATAGACTTCGTTAGCTTACACCTCTGGAATTGTCAGTGTAATAGAATGCGGATTGACGGTGAGGGCGATGTCAGGGACAAGTTACAAACGGCTGTCCTTGTTGGTAATGCAAGTCGTTGCGACATGACTGAAAAATTCGTTTAGTTATGCAGGAGGAGGAGGAGGAAAAGAAGGAAGGAAAGGTAGGGAGGTCAACCTTATCTTATGCACGATTTCAAGATCCTGTGGTAGCTGGTTTCCACGGGGCCCTGTACGGAATAAAGACGAACATCGAAAGGGAACAGAGAGAGCTGGTGGTTTCTGCTCGGCACAAGAGGCGGACTCGCGCATCGGCGTGACAGTGTAAGGCTAAAACAATGGTTCCAAGTTTCAAAATATAGTTAAATTTTTGATATTATGGTGGGGTGCTGCAGTGTTCCTTAAATTTTGCGTGCTTCCTATATTGCTGAGTTCGGGTATTGCAGGGAAGTTACACAATGGTTATTATTTACATTAGGCTCATCTCTTTACTACTGTTTCCTCTTTTTCGCGTCCACACTTATAGATGCGGAACAGAACAAGTATAGCAATCAAAATGATGTAAAAGGTTGTGCATGTTCAATTTGTAAATGTAAATGCAGAGTTTCGCTTGCAGTAGCCTCGAAATACGCACGACCATGGCATTAAGCGGACGACTATGATGATAGGTTCGATGGGCATCATTGGTTTGATATTTTCCGTAAAGTAAGCGTTCCTGTAGGAACGAAATCGAAAAAATATTTTTGTGCTAGCATAGGACAGGTCCCCCCAGGCTTGCGAGCTTGCTCAGAAGGCCTCTGTTCTGGCTTCTCTGGAATACAATGCTTAGCTTTGCACATAAAACAATTGCAAAATATTCATCCACAAGCGCGAGGTGGGTATACAGGTGTCAAAGAACCACGTCTATTTCTTTACTGTGTCCTAATTTACTGCTTCTGATGCCGACAGTGTAGGCCCTTGTGCCGCTGCTACATAGGGCACGTAATTCGCGAAAATAATAAATAATTCTGGTTCATGTGTTTCGGCAGTAAGGGGTTAATGCCACTGTAGTGGGACAATTGAAGGACAGGTGCACGTGGAACGGACAGCTGTCCCTTCTACGACGACGCAGAAAGTACGTACGTCATTCCATGTAATGTCCTTTTAGAGCGAAGCTGTTAAGGGCTGGTTTCCCCGCTATCGTGTCCGCCTGTAGAAAAGAGTCCCGAAGATAGTGCGATGCCGAGCCGACCCACGGCTGAGGTGAAGCAGGCGTTAAATACTGTCCGTACGTGAGCCGATCTCAAAAATAGTGCGATGCCGGGCCTACCCGAGGCGGAGGTCCAGATCGAAATTAAGGGGCCCACTTACACTGCTTCGCTGGTCATCCCTCTTCGCGGAGCGAAAGGGCACTGAGTTTGTTTATTTCGTTATACCCATCCCAAGTTCGCCATGATGAATGAGCAGGCCTTTACAAACGCGACAAGCGACGCCTACATCCGACACTTACATTGTCGAGAACTTTGTAGCGCGTCTGCTCTGCAGCTGTCCCAGCCACGACAACCAGCGCCTTCTACTACGCACCGCGTCATAGATAACTTGAATCCAGGATCAAGCACGGTGACAAAAGCACTTGGATCATGGCTACATGGCATCGCACCTTACTACAGTTTCCGAAGTCTACAGACCTCAGCGAGCGGCTTTAGACGTGAGCCTACAGATGAAGCGACACTCTCAGTGTTTCCTTTCTTTCTTTCTTTCTTTCTTTCTTTCTTTCTTTCTTTCTTTCTTTCTTTCTTTCTTTCTTTCTTTCTTTCTTTCTTTCTTTCTTTCTTTCTTTCTTTCTTTCTTTCTTTCTTTCTTTCTTTCTTTCTTTCTTTCTTTCTTTCTTTCTTTCTTTCTTTCTTTCTTTCTTTTCCCTGTGTAGGGCAGCAAACCGGACCGGCGCCTTGTTGATGCTTCTGCATTTCCTTTCTTTTTCTCTCGTTACGAACTGCTTCTGGCACTACTTAACAGTGCCACCGCCTAGCGCCCAATAACTCCGCTCCGCCTTACGGTTCTTAGTCGCTCCTTCCGAACTGGACCAGTAAGAGGGATATTGCCGTGGCAAATCCCGGATGCGTGCCAATTTGTAGAGCCTTCTTTCCCGCAATACAAATGATCAAGTAGAGAGCGAAGTGGCACTGCCGACAAGCCTTAATGACGCTGGCGGTCCTGAGACCGGTATGAACGACCGTGGCGATGCTCTCAGCAGGTCTGAGCATCGATTGGAGTCGGCCTTGCTGCGCGAATCCACTTCGTCTATCCGGCCATCGTTATCATCCGTAGTCTTTTCCTGCGTCTAGAGAAATCCATGCGCTGCGCTCTCCGTCAATAAGCCGGGCGCCTTCGCACAAGCCAGAACTATAGCGCCGACTAACTAGACGCCAAATTCATTAATCCGTCTGCGCGAAATAACAAGTCTTATGCAATATCTTGGCGCCTGCGTTATGGCCCAAATTAGTATTTCTCGTACGTGTTGTAATTGCCAAACTTCCGTCTTGGCCGCAGGTTGTTCACCAGACGTCCGAGTTAAAGTTTCAAAGCAAGGAGCAGTACATTCGCATGTAAACATGCTTTTTAATATGCGTTAGGCAAGATCTGTTTCGATCGCAGTCCACGATCATTGAAAAAGGAGGTATCGCGTGCCGGAATCGGGGTTGCTGACGCCAGGATCCTTTGAAGGCAGTCGAACTCCGAACTCTGCTCTAGTTTCAACAGCGCTGCATGTTTCGTCGTCACAAAGCCTTCACCTGAGACCTCCTTCAGTCGTTCTAGAAAACGAACAAAGGACTAGTTATTAGATTATCAATGAACAAGGACTGCGTTGACTCCTAAGGCAACTAAGTAATCGACCGAGCGAATTCCGGTAACTTTTTTATGAACTAATGGAAACAGCCCGAACACCCAAAATACTTTGAAATCCATGACCACGTATTAATGTACCGGCGCTCCGGTGCGAGCGCAAAATTCAAGAACAGAATCTTTACGTTTGATCCCCCACCCCCTCTAATAGCGAAGTTTTCCCCTCATAATGAATGCAATAAGAGTCTTGAAGAAAAGCTTAACCAGACTAATCTAAGATCTCTTCTTGCTTAGTGTTGCTTTTTCGTAAACCTCGTTGATATGCAGAGTGAAACACTGGGAACGAGAGGCAGAGAAGCAAAAACGACTTGCTCCGCAACTGTCGCATACAGGTCAAGCCATTGAGAGATATCGCTTTCCATTCCATTTGGGGGTCCGAGACAGCAGTACACCACTCTGACTCGAAGGTTATTCCGGCCATACGCGTTTCTGAAACTTCAATTATCGAAGAAATGTGAGCCATAGGGTGAACTCCTTTCGTTGTCTATCTTATTTTCCTGAGCACACCGTATATTTGCAGCGTTCAGTCGTTTAATGATGCACTGAAACTGAACGTTGAGACGCAGCTACTGCAGAAATGCTTGCGCTAGCAGCGGTAAGCTTTTCACTTGTCATTTGTCATTTTGCCTGTGCGATGCTCTTAGTTGCATCTCTCAAGTTCTGCATGCAAGTAGACGCCGTCTTCGATGTTTAATTGTAGCGAAGACTCTAAGATGGCGTATAATGTGCTCCAGCCAGCTTACCAGGGACATAACAGATATATTCAAGAATTGCGTGCCTATTTACATGATGCTGCGTGGGCCGAGAACGTTCGCTTTGACCACAACATGATTACGTTCACAGAACAGACCACTTATTTATTTATTTATTTATTTATTTATTTATTTATTTATTTATTTATTTATTTATTTATTTATTTATTTATTATACGCTTAGGGCCAAAGGCATTTTAGAGGGGAGTAGTTTAATATACAAGCAATATGTAAGAAATACAATATTCGCTCATAATACAATGTTAGCTATATCATTGAAAAAATACGTAGAGTATTAGCACATTGACATGAAAAACCAACATTACAAAGCCCCGGTTTATACATTGTTAGCTAGAAAAATTCGGAAGTGTTGGTTATCACTGATAGATACAACATCAGGAGGAAGGTGATTCCAATCGGGACTAGTCCTGGGCAAAAAAGAGTGAAAGAAATGCTTAGTGTTACAAATGTCAATTCCAACTTTCTGGATGTGGTCGATGTGATGGGATCGATAATTTGGTGCTAAGATTTGGTGCAATGCTTGAGTAAAACATATAAGTTGCGTTACACATGATTATGTTCACATGAACACGCAGCATATGTACTTGCTGTACATATGCTGCGGTTATGTGTCGCGCTGTTAGGGGGCATCACATTGTCTTAGTACCGTAAAAACAATACATACGCAAATATGTTAACACGACAAATTTTATGGTTTGCGAAAAAGTTGAAAAAATGAGGAAAAAGAAATATTGATAACAGAAGACTCATCTTTGGTCACAGCAGGTCCAGAAAAATTGAAGCAATAAAGGTATTGGGGGCCGAATATCACAAAATACGGAAAATCGACGTATTATAAACCAAAAAAAAGAAAGAAAGAAGTAGGGCCCAGTGCAGAATATGGCGGATGTCGAGAGTAGACCCGCCGTGGTGGTGTAGTGGTTTTTGGTGTTGGGGTTCTACGCCCGAAGGCGCGCGATGAAATCGCGGCCTCGGCGGCCGCATTTTGATGAGGCGAAGTGAAAAAGAAATGCGCCGTGCATTGGGTCAAAGGGCGCCAGGTGGTCAAAATTATTTTGGACTCCTCCATTACGGTGTGTATAATAATCATATCGCAGTTCTGGCCGTAAAACCCCAGAATTCAGAAAAAAATTGATAATTAGATTTCGAGGGTATCTTTTGCTGCCCCGGTCGTTGTGCCCGTTCCAGTATTTACCCCTTCGCCTTTTCCATTGCTGAGTTTATTGGAGAACCGTTTTTCCTGAGTATGGAAGATGAAAGTGAATGTGAGAGATTGTTTCTTCATATCGCGCATTTCAGTGTCGAATTTACGAACCTTTTCGTTCGTGAGAACTGCTTATTATTGAGCGGTTGCTTCGGTAGTGATACACATCCTGTCAAAAATGGCCACTCTAGCTTGCGAACTAAACTGTGAATGCGAAGTAAATTGTGAAACTTGCCAGTTTGAAATATATGGTCCGTACCCAAAAAACGGATGCAGACTTAGGTCTTTCAGGATTTTTCATGTATATACCGACATGAGTCAATAGGGATGATAACTTCTATTCATGCTTCACATTGACCGGTCGCTCCAATTTAACGTTGCAGAGTCATCCTTGGTGTTTATATGAACGTCTTGTGTGCGTGATCGCGGAGGTGCAATATTTGCTTAGGGATGGAAAGCATTGTTTCTTCAAGGGCCGAACGTGCCGAGGGCACAGCTATATCTATTAACCCACCATTGTAGTGGGCATTAGTGCTTGCGTAATGATTGTAATGATATACTCATTTCACAATAATACCTCTGCACTCACTGTGCAAGAGTAAGTCTTGAATATGAAAGAAAGGAAGACAAAAGAAAAAGACAGGCTTTACTTGGATGTATCGTCGCACCAAGCTGCTTAGCACCCAGTTATTTAATTAGACATGTTTCCTTAATGCCGGTGTCATGGATAAGAGCTGTGAGACGGAGGACATGAAGGCTGCCAATATAAACTGAAACATTACAACCATCGTGTACAAATAGGCTAAAAATAAACTACGTCGTAGTTAATGATTAAGGATAAATTTTGATTGCCAAGGTTCCTTTGGCGAGCACCCAACTCATGGTGCTCGAATGTTTTGACATTTTACCCCCATTGAAGATGCTGACAGGGAATTGAACCCACAACCTCGTGCGTATCAGCAGAATGGCACAGCGACTGAGCCACTATGGCGTATCACGCGCGAACAGACTAATATTGTTGGACAGACACAGTAAGTGAATGTTTTTTTAACGCGATAACGTTAAGGGCCCCGTGTCGCAGAAAATTCGGCGTTGGTGTCCAGCGTCGCACGTCGTTTTGGCAAAAGGAATTTCGAACCACGCATACCCATGCCCTCCATGTGACGCAAGGAAGTTACTGAACTAACTGAATTTCTCAACCTAAAATACGCAGAAAATCGTAAAGTACTACTTACACACAACCTACAGAAATGATAGCGTCGGATTTTACTTTGAATATACGAGAAAACAATTCCGTTACGCGAAAACTCAGACAAACTCCTTTTCCAACGTTTCTGCCATTCATAGACCGGCCACGGCGTCTGTCATTTGCGCAAGTCGGCGCGCGCAGATATTGAAGACCACGGAGCGGCGCACTCGGTTCCTTGCAACACCTCCAGATGGCGCTCGCCTCCACCACATCGCGACCTGTGCACGAGGCCGCGTTTCAATCAGAAAGCCCGCCTTGGTGCATAGCGTTCGCCGCCAGCGTTTCGCGTTAAACATTACGGTTACATACGCTGCAGTTGCCAGGAAGCATGAGAAGCAGTCAGGGATTTTTGAATGTTATCGCGTTTCACTCTTAAAGCGCAAGCTTAATCGTCCTCGAATTTTTTCGTCACTATACGCAGTCTGCAAAGGAAGCACTGGTTTTCTCAAACGTCGTGATGGATCCGAGATTACTGTTTTTTCGGTATGCAAGAGCCGTTTCTTGAGAAAGCCCGCGGAAAGCGGTGAAGCATAGGGTCTCGGAATCTGCGCTTCGCTTTTGCTGTTGTTCCCAACACGGGATGGCTCGGGATGGTGCACGGAATGGTGTAGATGGCACTCGGGATGGACCACTTGTGGCTCGGCGTACATGCTGCTCTGAAGCAAGCGGCGGATCGCGCCGGCATGCAAAGTCCGCGATGGCCGCTGCTTGACAAGCAGTGACACTCGGAGCATCAACGACAGCGATTAGGGGCGGGCACGCCCCTAAAACGACCCTGTGGCGCACTGCGCTCGCATTGACTCCCTGCGCGATCCCAAGGCGCCTCTCATCACGTGTGTCGTGTCGGAGGAGAGAGGGAGGCGTGACCTCTACGCGAAAGAAGGGTTCGAAGCAGGTTCGATCCGCGTGATCAGCGCACTGCTAGAAAGCTGAACCTCTGCTGCTCCCCTCTCCTCGGCTCCCTTCGGCTCCCCTCTCCCCGGCCGTTGATCATTGATGGAGTAGCGGCGTGTAGATGCAACTGAACTCGCGACTCTCCGACGTCGTTGTTATCATCGTCGGCTCCTTGTCCGCGCCAATCCAGCCATCGATGCGAACGATAATGGTGCCACTCAGGGCCGGTTTTCTCTTCCCTTCGCCGTGGAAGTTTCCTGAATGAAAACAGCCGTGCAACCTCAGCGGCCCTCGCATTAGGCGCTGACCCTGTGACGTCGAGCCATTCACCACTCTGAGTACCGATATCAGATTGCGCGTACTCTTATTTTTCTTGTCCCACGCGGACGATTTGTCATTCCGGCTAAAAGCGCGGCCTCGTGTGTCGGGAGTGCCAGCTTGTGAGGGATTGCGCGGCGTGTCACCACTAAGGTCATGCACTCGCGCGTTGCTTGAATGACCAACTTTTCGCCCGGGCACCATCTGTGCGTTGCAGACAATAGTTTGGTGTCGTCTGCGGCGACTATCGTACTGGACGATAAACACTAAGCCGGTAACTTTGTTTGTTCCTGTTGCCATGGATTTCCTCGTTTCGCATCGTCTGTTCAAGGTGTAGTGAGAGGGAACACGGATGCTATATCGTCAGAACTGGATTACTTCGGACACTGGCAATCTACCAAGGCAACGCTCCGTGAGTATCTTAACTTCCTTGTCCTAACGAGATTATCGCCCGGGATGTTCAAAGCGAATGTTCACTTTCTGTTGAATTATTTCTCGTTTGTTCTCAGAAAAGGGCAATGCTATTCCGTGTTTGTTTGCGCGTGAGACGTGGGGCGCGTACTTGTCGTGATGGCAACAATTACGAGAATTTAGAGAAATTTGAAACTACAAGAAGCTACGAGCGGGCGCGCATCCAAACAAACATTTGAGCTCGCTCACACGCGTGTACTCACGCACGGACGCGATGAAACGTACACGAGCGCATGTCCACAAATAGAAAGCTGGTAAAAGATAAGCAAACGAATAAGAACACAAGAAACACTAGTGAAATGCGATAACGAAGCACAGTGTAAAATATGTACACGTGTTCTAAGACTGATTGCTCATTTCTGAATAATTCGCATTTAAAGCACTGGCTGCAGTTGAATTTGACTTGATTAAAAGAAAACAAAAATGTGGATCTCACCATCTAAAACTCGAATCTTTCGTTTTACTAATGAAGCCCGAAATGACGCGAGACAGGAACCTGCCTGCGTATCTATGCTTCAGAGTGCCTGTGATGAGCCAAAGAATGCTGCGCATTAAAAAAAAAGAAGACAAAAGCAACAAACGAAAACACGGAGAAATACGTTCATGGCGCATGACTAATTTAACCCTGATCATGGAAGCATGTATTGTTTGTGGTAGTGACGTGCGGTACACCCCAGCCCGTCCAAATGGCTCAGCTCATTTTCCCGCAGACGAACGTTGCGTTTTTTGGAGAAGCACCCATGGAGGTCCGGTGAGGGCACCGGCGAATGCATTGCGGCTTTTATGGCTGCTGCGGGTGCGGAGGCTGACGGGTGCGGTGCATATGTACGCACACTGATATACACGGCCAGCTTGAAGTACCGCCCACTTTATGTTCGAGATGTGTGAAAAAGATAAGAAACGTGCTGTTAGCGGAATAGGCTTCAGGACGGTTTGGCTGTTTTCGGTACGATGCCAAGTTTCGGCTCTCATGGTCAATTAGCTTGTTCGTTTTGTTTGTGGTGACATATCCCCCCAAGAAGCAAAACGAAGTATAGGCTATAAACGACCATGGAAATAGGCGCAAAACAAAGCTCTAAGAATCTCGTCATAGTTTTGTGTTTACATTTGTTCGAGCTGCATCGTGGGCAACTTCTGCCTCCCGATTTCAATGTTATTTCAGTACTTTTATGTGATAGAGTTGCTCGTGGCCAGATAAAATAAAAATGGAGGAATGAATGTTTGAAGAAAGTTGCTTGTTAATGCGTTATTGAAGAGTGCGCGTTCCGAATACGATCTTGTGATCAAGTATTCAGACAGAATGAGCGCTTGAACAGCGTGAATTCGTTTGTGCAAAATTTGTTTGTTTCACTTACATCACCATCATCATCATCATCAGCCTGGAAAGGCCTTTGCCCCCTGCAGGGCAAAGGCCTTTCCCATACTTCTCTAACTACCCCGGTCATGTACTAATTTTGGCCATGTTGTCCCTCGACTGTGGTCGATGCGTCATGGAGGCTCTGTAAGAGGGCCCGGCGACACTTCTTGTTTCTTGCTTAGTAGTTGTAGATATTTTGACACATGACGTGTACGAAACGTTTTTGTACGGCATACATTATTTTGCGAAAGGCATCGAAAGATGTGGTATAGACTGTTTTGATCTAAATTCTACATTTTAGTGAAGCTAATAGTACCTTGTCATAAAGGAGTCATACAAGAAAGACACTGTGAGCTTCGTCTAAGCGAAACTTCGGCTAAAGGAAAACAAGTTTGGTCGCCTCTGAGGTGCGCTTAAATGGGGTATGCTTTACGTACTTAGGAAACTGCGGTGGAAGAAACAAATATTGGTAAGGCGCATCGATTTGTCACTTCTGCGTCGAAAAAAAAAGCAAATCAACAAAAAAAAGCCGTGACTGCTCATATCTGTCACGGACTGTTACACTAGCTTGTCCACTCGCGCAGGTCAGGGGTTCCCCCGGACGGAGCTTTTTTTCATAGCAGCCATCAAAATGGCGGTTGCAGCAGAGCTAGATAGATACAAGAGAGAAAATGGGAGCTCGTGAAAACGATGGCTCCAATTTCGGGGCGAACGCTGCTGCGGAGTGTTGTGAAAGGAAGATTCGGGAGGCTCTTTCCGTGTCGTTGCCGTGGCATGGTGGAGGAAACATATGGTCCCCTAAGGACGGCATTCAACGCAGACGATAACTTTCTTTGTGCCAGTGTTCGCTCCAGTCTTCGGACGCATCCCTCACCACACTTTATCCGTTTTACTAAAACTGTGCAGTATCGTTAAATGTCGTCGCTACTTCAGAATGTGGATTCGCAAAGCTGTTTGCATGTGACCACTTGTAGGGATCGATTGTAAGGATCGCAGCAGCTATCATGTTTATTTTATTACGTGAGTATGAAGCAGACTGCCACTGCCTTGAAGTTACGTTTCAGTAGCTACTGGTTCCTCTGTAACTATTGCGCAGAGTGCAATGGGCACAAGCGTGCAGCTTGAAAAAAAAATTGTTGAATGAGACAACCAACAAACTTCTTTTATGATTTTTTTCCAACCTTGCAAGCTTCTGCAGAACCAATTTGCAATATTCTGTGTTCCTGTGCTTCACGTTGTCGATTATTTGGTCCTCACTTTGCGATCTGCCAGCTGAGCATAGCTATAGGGGCTTGTTGGTACGGCACATCTTATTTTGTTGTAGCGCAAGTTGAACGACAAGGAGAACAGAAAGGCACATCTGGCCCACACATAGCGCTTTGTGTGTCAGATGTGCCTTTCTGTTGTCCTTCTCGTTGAGCTTGCTCTACAACAAAATAAGATCGACCAGCTTCTTTGTTAGCTCAAATGGTAGAGCAACCGACCCGCAAGTGTGTTGGTTGCTCAGCCTACGCAAGTTCTAAGCTTCATCATCATCATCATCATCATCATCATCATCATCATCATCATCATCATCATCATCATCATCATCATCATCATCATCATCATCATCATCATCATCATCATCATCATCATCATCATCATATCATCAATAATAATAATAATAATAATAATAATAATAATAATAATAATAATAATAATAATAATAACACCACCAACAACAACAACAACAACAACAACAACAACAACAACAACAACAACAACAACAACAACAACAACAACAACAATAATAATAATAATAATAATAATAATAATAATAATAATAATAATAATAATAATAATAATAATAATAATAATAATAATATTTTTATTAATATTATTATTTTGAAATACTGGTATGGGATTCCTTTGCAGTTCCGGCTACTTTCGGGTGAATGAAGCATTGTTTCCCTTCGGGATTTATTCTCCACCTTAATCCCTGTGCTTCCGCACAACTGATTTGCAAGCGTGCTGGTACGCGTGCATTATATGAGCAGCCGAATTAGGCCATCTGTTGGCTGAAGGCTTCCCCCATGAATCTGCAACAAATTGCTAGCTGAATCCATGTCCGTGAAGATTTTTCATTCTTGCCTTTTTATTTCATCCTATGTCGCCCTTGACTGCGTTTTCACACTCTTGGAACCCGTTATGTTGCTTTAATGTGCCACTAAAAGAGAAAAATACTGGGCGTATAAAAATAACAATACTGTGACAACCGAAACAATAATTTGATTATAATGGTGAATGACATCGCAGTTTCACATGCGGTATTATAGCGAAAGACCTGTAGTTTGTCTGATAACGTCTGTTGGATGCGCTGAAGAGATTGGTGTACGAGAACAATTTTCCTCACATTGTTGGGGCTACAGCCAGTCCTTACCCAACACACTTCCCAGATGACTCCTGCCACTTCCCAGATGGCTCCACCGAATGCTTGAATATACGTAGTGTCATGTGCCGACATGTTTTCAAGCCGTTAGCGGACATATACAGCAACTGCTGTTGTGATCACTGCGACGCCATTGGTAAAACTTCAAATTTTAATACCTCCACTTCCACTGCACAGTTACCTTTCGGACAACCAGTAGTTTAGGCTGGGCTCGAAAATTACTTTATCAGTGTAAACTGAGGAAGTTATTTTTCCCCTTTAAGTTCCTTTTAAGGAACTACCAATCAGCTTTTCCAGGCTTTACATGACATGTCTGCCATATTCCTCTTAATCTACACTACACTATCCGCTACCAGCGTTTACTGTCCAACTCACTCTACCTTCTTTCCACTTCTCAATGTTACCTGTATCAGTTTTCGTTACATGAATTGCTGCGCGGTCCTCAATTTTATTTTAAGTCTCTTTGCTAGTGCAGCATTGCACAGCAAGCGCGCAATTTCGAATCGTCGGTAATCACATTTTCGTTACATGGGCACTGGTCATTCGAGAGCGTTTCTGCCGCGCAAACAGCAGAGCGAGGGCGAAACTTATAGTGAGTTGGAGTTAGCATCTATGAAACTGTCCGGAATTAGCGGTGAAGTGCGTAGCTGCTCTTTATTACTCTGCATCGTTGTTTCAAGAGTTGTGGATAAGTTGAGCCGTAAATCTGACTTAGGCACGGAGTTTAGTTAAAGAAGTGCTGGGGTAAAAGTACTCTCACTGCCATGTGCACGCAGACATTCCTCACGCTACGTCGTTTCAAGTGTTTTGTGTCGTGACCAAGCACCATTAAGCGCGCCAACCAGTGGAAGGAGACGAGGCGGCTCAGGCTTAAGAACGGCCGCTGCGTCCTTGCCTGCCCGAGCCAGGAGTCGGTAGTCCCACGCACCGCTGCTGAGATAAGTGTGTGGTTCATGTAGTGGAAGCGCGAAAGATAGCGGAAATCTAAGTGGAAGATAAGCGTCATTGAGCTCCAGCGCAGTGTGCTACGAGACTGTTTAAGATATCTGCGGTGATGTATTCTTCGCTTATGTTCTGCAAAGAAAGATATGTCTTGGAAGAGGCTGCCACATTATTTTCTAAGGTGAAGCTTGTACTGGTGTTTGCTTAGTGGTATGGCATAGCATTGATTTGGCGGCTGGGTTTGTTCAGGGAGCAAGTTGACGTTAGCCCCTCATCCATCGTAATGTAGCCAACAAGATGCTTTTCTGTTTAACATGCCTACCCCCCCCCCCCCCCCTCTCTCTCCTGTAAGTGCTTGACAACACCTTTCTAACGGAGTTTTCATCGATTGTACAGACCCGAATAATAGCTGAAGATACGAATGTAAAAGTGGTCGAACATCACCACTTTCTCTCAATATCGGCTACAATATCAGCTGCTCTATTTCACCTTCGGATCCATGCGGCCTATTTATACTTGCTCCCATCAATTGGCGTAACAACGCTAGTTGCTCTGTTCTTCACGTGCGTTTAGATTTATTGAAGATTGGCCTCGAAGTCTTCTAATGTTACATTATGCAAATCAGTTCTGCGGAAACACGCAAGGCGGAAGAAAGTGCCCGAAAGAGAAAAATTGTCCATACCTTGTCCAACTAATTGAGGATGCTTAATCACGAGGCGGCAATTTTAACGGCACACTGTGCACACGCTGTAGACACGATTGAAGCGCCACTTTAGAAGGCGGCGAAATGCTAGTGACATAAGGGAGACAAACATCTCTACCTACCTCATCTCTACCTGCGCTCTGTCTCTCTGTGCCGTGCAATATGACTTGGCATGTACTAGCCTGACATGGCATCTTGGCTGAGATACGTAGCGCGTATTTGACTCTTCCACAATGGACGAAATTCTGCTGAGGCATGATTATCAAGAAACGAAGCGCAAGCTTTGAGATAAAGTGAGACATAAGGATAGAAGCGAGCGAGTTGGCGTCTGTCAGTCACAACTCCCGTTGTATACGCGAACAAGTGTAAGTCATACTTTCTTGCCAATGTCAAAGAACTAGACGAGCAAAACCTGATTGCAGCTCGATTGCCTTGTGCAGCAATGAAGACGTGCCGGCAGCATGCAAGGATTATATACAGGCATGATTTGGTGTTATGTTGTCACAGTATCGTAAAGTGCACTGCGCCAGGCCATTGCGGAACGCTCTTGTGTACCAACACATGTGCGGACTTGTCCCTTGTGTGTCTTGTGGCAGCTCTTTCTCAGTTTTCGTGGCTTGCACGTTTTTTAGTCGCACATGGTGCAGACACCAATTGATATGCGTCGCCTTTAACTCGCCACTGTTTTCGGAAAGTGCCCGTACGTTAGAAAACGGGCGTTCTTTAGTGCGCGAGTTCTCCCTCCTTCCTCTTGGCGGTGTCTTTCATACCTCGTTTTTTTTCTTCTTGTTTTTTTTCTTTTCAGGAGAAACTATTTCGCCATCGAGGCTACGGGGCCGTCGCAGGGAAGCCAAAATTTGTGGCTATGAAAATGCGGATACGTGACACCCTTGTACGAGATCCGGCCGCAGCCTCGTGGCGATTTTACAACCGTCCGTTCTGCCCAAGGCGCGCGTACGTAAGTTTGAACATCTACTGCTTCGGTGGAAGGTTCTCGCTTTTACATTTCCATTTCTTTTTCTTTCTTTATTTCTTTTTTTGATGAACGTGCTTTATGTATCGGCCAACAGGAACAATTTCGCCGAGTCTCCCGTGGCCTATAAGAGCCTTTCGTTTTTGGAGCCGGAGCCGCAACCTACATCCTTTCTCACTAGTGGTGTACACTACTGCGGAAACTACGGTGAGCGCCGATGTGAACAATATTGCGTGCTCCACCTTATAAAGTACAGCGTAACGGATCGTGTGTTTCAATGTAATGAAGACTGTCCGGAATATCCGCGCATCAAATCGAGCATCGAATAAGCGTTATTAATTACGTCGCGATTATGCTCAGCGTCGTCTGGCTCCGCGTAACGTTTGCGCCGGTATTCTCGTTCGCCTTATTATTGCTGTATTCTCAGTTATTAATTATTACTCTTACTCAACAAATAATTGTTACGTGACGGTATTCTGACACGCGCTGTATCTTTAGCACTATTTCATGTTTAGTGACAACGCGTGCAGTAAAGCAAACCTTCCACACCTGCTTTATTGCCTTACGGCAGCGCTGCCAACAAATATCGCTATAGAGTGCGACAATCTTATGACAGGCATGTACGTGGGTGCAAAATATGAGGTGAACGCAAAATTGGAATACACAGAAGACGTACCCTAATTGCGCTGTGAGTGTTCGTCTTATATTTAAACATTTTTAACTGCCAACTATCGTTTTTCTTTTTCGAGAGCTGTGCTAAGCACTGAGAAAGTACGCAGGCTGGCCGCCAGCCGTAGACGTGGGACAAGCGGAGTCGTAGTTGGCTGACCTTATACAGGACGAACTCAAACTCGAGTTATTTTAGTCTCTTTGAGGGCCGTAGAAATGGTGCGCGCATTAAACGTAAAAGCGCGAAGCATTAGCGCGTGTTGGAAACACTAGCGTCCCATGCGCTGCGTGGTCGCGCTGTTATCAACGTGACCTTTACAGTAAGGGCAGAAGTTTTACGCTGTGCGCACAGTTTAAAGCAATCCGTCGGCTCTTGCAAGAAGCGCTTACAACCTTCAGAAGATGTTCCGGTGAAACGCTTGTCTTGGACATGCTTTTCTATACGTAGATACAATCACTTACACTGCTAGGAGAACCATTCCGCGAGTATATTAAAGACGGCACGTTTTTATTATGGCAGGCCTGTATACAACAGACGTTGTGATAACACAAAATATACTTGATTGTTCGAAGCGACACTATCAAGTAAAAATATTCCTAGCAAGGAAACAAGTGAGGACTTGTTCTTTTTATAAAAATGTCAACATAATTCCAGTGCTTTCAAGAAAGCACAGAAGTCCTTGACTTTGTTTTTTTACTTCTGTAACATGCAGCTCTTATATATCACCATCCGTCACGACATGTGATGTTTATATTCGCTTCGCGAATCTTAGCAGCTCTCGAGAGACCACTTATATCCTTTAAGCGTTCGCACATCGCTAGACAATCTGCTGAGCGTGCCCTACCTGTTGCGCACGATGGAATATTTACTTCGTTGGATAGGTAGTTTGGCGTGATGAAAGCTGATGGGCTTCGACACATCTATATAACTTATTGTACGAAACGTCTTACGCCGAAGCACTTACTTGGAAGGTAATTTTGCTCACTTTTTTATGTTTCGGGGCACTACAAAAAGAACTGGTGAAGCACCGACTTAGCCCCCGCTTTAGTCGCACCATACACGACGAGACGAGACGAGACGAGACGAGACGAGACGAGACGGTGAGGATGGATTTATACGGTGGATAATATTAGCTTCATATGAGTGGTCATCTCGGTGAACCAGCCTCGGTGAACATTTAAACAAAATTTGCCTATAGCCTGCGTAGCAGTTGTGCGAATCATTTTTCTCAATGCTTATAACACTTATCATCAGATGATGATGAATAAACTTTAATTGAGCAGACGGTTGTTGTTGCCCTATGGTGGGATGTCTGCTTTAGTGCAGGAAGCCTTGGCACCTGGCACCGAGCTCGCCTTTTCACCCGGTCCACCAGCTTGCGCTGGTCATCCGAAGAAAAAAAAAATGCATTGCGCTTTAGTCAAAATTTTCCTTTCATTTGATGTTATCTTTATTCTTACTTCACAGCGCCAATAGCAACATCCATCGCCAAAGTTTGGAGGCGTGCTGTGCTGCTTTTTTCGTTTATTTCATTTTTTTACGTATTTATTACTGCCATCGAGCAAAGCGCTCTGTTGTATGAAACCATGCTATGTGTCCTTGTAGGTTTAAATGCGAGCGCACATCTGGATATGATTGCTGGACCTGAGTTAAGCGAAGCACTATGGCACTGCCAGGACAACAAAATGTATTTTCCGAAGTCACGCGTGACCTAACAATTAGTAGAAAACTGCGAAATAGATTTATTTGTCACGCAGGAGGAAAAATTGTTGTTACGCTGACAAAGTAGTCAACGGTGTGTTTCGGGGTCGAACACAGGCGTGCTACCAAGCTCCACAGAAAGTGGTATCACCGAGTGCGCCGCCGAAATATTGGTACAATACATGCTACGCCTTGACGCGCAAGTCAGAACGTAGCTTCCGCAGAACGAAAGAAAGAAAGAATGAAAACAAGAAAGGAAGAATGAAACAAACAAACAAACTAAAACAATTGTAAAGCAATTGGGTGTAACACTGTAAAGCGTGTTTTTTTGCGGTTAGGGTGTTCTTGAGGCGAAGCCATCTGAGTGCTAACCTCTTGCAATTTTGTCGAAACTAGAAATCATTTTTCTGCTATAATAACGTGCGTGTGGCGAAGCCAAATATCGCTACCAGGAAAGCGGGTTTTGTAATTTTCGCGGCGTGGAGACAGATGCTTTTCCGAGAACTTTAGCTAGGGGGCCTTGAATAATTTACCGCATACTTTGGAAGGTACTTGGGGTCGATATACTTGCAGTAATGTTTTCTTTTTCTGAGCGAAGCTCATCAGTAAGCCCACGTATTATCATTTGTTTCGACCACATAATCAAGCATGTCTTATTGCTTTCACAGACGTGCGAAAGGCTTTCACGCAGTTCTTTTTCCGTGTTCACTGTTATTTCGCATACTTGGATATTTTCAGATTTGATTTTTGTTGTATTTTGCGAGACGGCAAAATGAAATGGCAGAAAGTGTGGCAAAAAGAAGGAAAAGGTTGGACGTCGCTTACGTTTGGCTGGTGCTTTCGAAATCATTGGGTTGCTCAACATTGCCTCGCAACGATTCCATTCTCAAGCTTACTGCGAAGTGTGCGTTAAAGCCACGGATAGGGCCAATTTATGGCAAGATTCAAGTAATGCTACGGGATTGCGGGTATCGCTGCATTCAAAGTACAGCAGCAAAAAGCTTGTGTGGGAATAAACCACATCTTTACTGGGCCTCTCCGGACATCTGAATTTATAGTACAATCAGTAACTAACCTCAAGTGTTAATTTGCTACTACCATATTTGAAATTACGCATTAGATTGCGTATACACGGATAAAAAGTTAAGACAACGCAGCTGCCACCCTTCCCCCTCTCGAAAAAACAAAGAAATAAAAGAAGACAAAGGGACCAAGTAGCGAATGGCCTATGCAAATACGCAAAACATGGCTGCGGTAGCTTAACCATTATTTGTTTGGAAAGACACACTCAGATCGAAGAACTAACGCTCTAGCATATACCCGACAGTTGCCCGCGCTCATTGGCTGGCTTTCAAAAAAGATAGCTCACGGTCTTCTAAAAAGAGTTGTATTTACAGGTAATATAGATACGGCACCGCCGCAGATAAATAGCGCCTCAGCGTGGCTGCTGTGAACAGGCGGGAGATGAATCGGTGCCGATTTCAGTCTACCGCCATTTTGATGCCGCTTGCTGTGACACTGCAAGTATATCTTGTAAATACCTTTCTGTGTGTGCTTCACGCAACTGTATAAAACGCTTCATTCTTTTCCCCATTCACTTGATCCGCCTTCTCAGGGAACGCATTTCGTCAAAATGCGCCGTTTCCTTTTTTCTCAAAAAGGAGTCAAGCTTTCAGGAACCATTCGTTTTTTTTCTGGATCGCTCGTTTTCTTTAACTACGCCAACGAATATCGAACTACAAAACACGAAACTGCGCTTGCTTCATTGGTGAACCTCCACGATTTCCGGCATCTCAGTGTTCAGTTCAACCGAGAGGCCCTCGCGATTCATGTAGAGGGATTGCGTTTCCAAAGAGCCCAGCCAGAAGTGAACGGATACTCTTTGTATTCATCCTCTATTGTGCCCTGTACACGCTCATTTCAGGTCGCAATACCTGCCCGATACCTCTGCAAACGGGATAGGAAAGGTTGGAGACCCGGGCGAGAGAGTGGATACCGCTTACCCTTCTCCACTGCCTCCGCACTTTGATCTTTGATGCTTCGGGCCGTGTAACCAGGTCCCGTGATCGTCTGCGTTTTATGTCGTAAAAAGCGTGCAGCATGACAGAGGCGTATGTCAGCCAACCAGCAACGGAAGTGTGCACCTGAAATGCGTTTCCCCGAAGCGTGGCAGTGCCACCAACACTGCACGAAACACCGAACTTGCTTTCAGTGAGCTGCAACGTATTGACGTCTACGTAGATCATGAGAGTGTATATTGAGGTCGAGGACACGTATTTGCTTTTCTGATGGTTTTCTTCGAGGCATAGAGTAAACCTCGTTTATTATGTATACCATCAAACGTCCCGATGCTACACCTCGTCAATATGTCGATTCCGGGTTAAGTTAGACTAACTGTAGGCTCATGTGTTGTGCACACAAATCTAGGTACACGGGGTATTATGCATTCCATTCCCACCGGAATGTGATTGTCACATACTGCATTGGAATCTGCGGCGCCGTATGTAGGATCAGAATGCACTGAACTACTACGACGATGGATAAATATGGATAAAGTGTTGAGTTCACACAGCCTTTAGAATAATTGTAATCTGAGTGATGATGGGGCTGTTGCGTTTAAAATTGTGTACAGCGCCGAAAAAGTTTATTTGTCAACAGAGGAACCCCAAAGGGCACAGGACTAACAGTGCATTGCACCTTGCCGGGATCCCGACATCTATGCAAGACAATCTGTGCTCCACAGCAGGTATACCCCCATGCAAGTAGAGCACATACAAAACGCAACAGCTCACTCTGACGTATTACCCTTGTTAAATCCTAGAACAGCAAATGATATCACTTCAGCGACAAATATCACATCGACAACATTCTTTGTGTAATTCTATTATAAGCGTCCTACAGTTTTATTGCATACGGTTGCGCACGTATGCAACCCCGTCGTCCATTTTTGGCTACGGCAAGCAGACGACGCTGCAAAACATACGGCATGCAGTGGAAGTGCTTTGACGAGTAGGCGCATTTGACAATGACAAATATGCAGCGTGAGCGGCCTTATAACTCGGCACCGTGCGCACTGGAGGCCACCTCAATACAACCCGGCGCTCACTCGACGCTGCTCAGTTTTATACGCGCCCTATGGAGGGGAACGAAAACTCTTGAACGCCCTTTGAGCTACGGCACCGTGTGCAGAACGTGACTCAGAACGCGCCGGTGTTGATAAAAACCTTCCTTTACTTCGTTGCTCCTCATTTCTTTTAGGCTATAACGCGCTGGTAACTCGGCGCTCGCGCTTTGATGAAAGGTTAAAGTGCGCACAGCGGATCGCACTCGCGATGGTAAATCTTCCGAAAGTTGGAACGCATGGTTGAACTCCTCAATTGCAGCTTTACGTTTTTTTTTCTTCATTTCTTTTCGCTTTCTCTGATTTATATCCTCCGCTGCTCGCCCCTCACGCTCCAATGAACTGCGCGTCATTGGGAGATTATAGTCTGGCCTTTAAGGTCGGTGATTTTGAAAGACAGCGCTTTCGCAAGGATTCCTGCGTTCCACAGAGAAAAGCACGCGACCTTTCCACAGACGAGACGACGCGTCAAGAGGGAAGGTAAAGCGGTGCGTCTAAAGAAGTGCCGTGTTGTTGGGGAAGCATAGCGAGGTTAATGCGCGTCATGGCTGGAATAAAATTCGAAATAACAAAAACTAGACCTCGAGTTAGAAAAGCTGCCGGCATCCAGCGCTGTTGGTGTGTGCAACGTTCACACTGGCGGCGGTAGCGTCTGTAGCGACTTCTCTGGCAAGTCGTGTAAGCGTGCTCGTCAGCTAATAGAGAAAACCCGTGAAATGATCTTTCATGCGATCTTTGCGCATCATACATAAGTTACGACTGTAGCTTAACGAAGCATTGAGCTTACTTACGGGCCGGTACAGTTAGAAAACTTTACTGAAAGAGGAAGTAATAAAGTACGCAGCTTTGATAAAATAGCAAAGCTCTGACGGCAACGGCTCGAGCATCTCTCGACTCACGCTAATTCTTGTTCACTAAGCTTAAAAACAAGGACAAAAAAGAAATGTCGCAGCAGGTACGTAATAAAGAGTTCGTGATAAACTGCTTTTTGAACCCCTACATGTGCTTGCACCAGCGAAGGCTCACAGCCAATCGTCCCACGCTCTCGTGGATGAGTATGCGTGTCGACTGAATAAATGTGTGAGCCTTGAATCGAACGATGAATATTAATGTGGATCAGCGGTCTGAGCGACCCACCGCGGCAGCTTAGTGTCGATGGCATCACGCTGCTAAGTTCGAAGTCGCGGATTTGGTCCCGGACGCGTCGTCCGCATTTCGATAGGGGGAAAAAAACAAATATGCTCGTGCAGTTAGAATTAGGCGCTCGTTAAAGGACCTGACGTGGTCAAAATTAATCCGGAGGCCACACTACGGTGTGCCTCATGGCTATATCATTGATTTGGCGCGTAAAACCCCAGAACTCGATTCAATCCAAGTTTTGAGACAGGTAGATCAGATTCTTGGGTTGTAAGCGCCAAAACTACGACAGGTTATGAGACGCGCTGTAGTGGGGAACACCGGATTAATTTTGACCACTTGGGTTGCTTTACCATGCGCCCAATGCGCGGTACACAGGTATCTTTGCATTTAGCCCCCATAGAAATGCGGCCGCCGCAGCCGGGGTTAAATCCCACGCCTACGGGCTTAGCAGCGCAACACCAAAGCCGCTACGCCACCACAGCGGGTGTTTTAAGACAGTACAAGCATGTGAGAAATAGAGACAAGAAGAAAAGGTAAGGAGGTTTACCAATGCCTCACCCAGTCGGTTATGAGAGACTCCATGGTTTGAAGCCAGGTTAAATTTTCACCAATTCGGTTTTAAAGCGAAGCTTTCCTTGCCGCTTCCTTCGACTTTCCCATTGCTGCCGCTGCTGCTGTCCGGCACACCACGGCGTTGGGGAGAGGGAGGGGGGGGGGGGTTCAGCGCATGCTTATACATGACAAAGTGCGGCAAGAGGAAATTAGATGCGAGAAACTCGTTTGGACCTTTGCATGGCGTCGTATGCGCACAATGTCCTCTGGAGCTCCCAGGGCGGCGCAGCGTTATTCTGTCGACAGCTCCGCTTATCCATGACCCCCACAAAAGCGTTCTAAAAATTGCTTCGGTTACCTTTTCACAAACGTGCAAGTCCAGAGGGAAGCTATATAGAATGGTAGAAAGGAGCATGGGTACAGCCGAGGCACTCGCGAAACGAGCGAATCGCGGCCTTGCCACTCTTCACTTGCAGTTCCAATACAAAGGGGGGTGGGGGGTGGAGGGGTATAGAAAGATCCCCCACCCCAATACAGGGGGGGGGGGGGATATAGGTAAATGGTGACGTGAGAAAGCATTGAACCGCTAAGATAGACACGACAGCGCTTGCGGGCAAACTGGAGAAATTTAAGCTCAAGTAAACACCATGCATATTTGTAAAGCGGACAACTTATGCATGGAATGCAGAAGGAGAGCCGCAATAAAGCGCACCGTAGGATCTAGGCGACATTACTGAAGCGTTCACGCGTCAAATCAACACTTCTGTGTCCGCCGCGGCAGCTTTGCGGCTATGACATTGCTCTAGGTCTCCGGTTTGATCGCGACTGTGGCAGCCGCATTTCGACGGGGGCGAAAAAAAAGCTGTATACACATGCACGATATCGAACGCAACATCACAAATTCTTCGATATCGTGTTCGGCACCACAACGCCCTTACCACTGTGCCGTGGCGGCGGGTTAGAATAACGGGAATGGTTAGAAATTTTTATAATATATCTATACCATTTAGAACTATCTGCGTATATTTGCATAGGCCTTGAATGTATTCCCCTTATGTAGTGTCTACACCGGATTCTAAGGTATTGAAGTAAGTAAAAAAAGTTCACAAAGGATTCACATCGCGTGCTTGTCTTGATAGTACTGGGACCCTATGCCACTGCAATAAATGAATATATTACGCCAAGAAGAGAAAGCAATGTACTAAGAAGATGACGAGGAGAGTTATTGTAATATTTCAGCCCATGCTGACGTGAAAGTGTATAGCGACACTGGTGCGAACTCATAACCTTGTTCAACATAAGCTCGACTGAGTGAGTGGAACATGTCTGCAAATACGTTTCACTTAGTCGGTGGAACCTATCTGGAACGGGATTAAGATGCTCCACGTACTTAGTGAAATTTACGTGGAACGGCGTCAGGAGAAATATGCAGTAACAGTGGCAAGAAGCTCAGCCGCTGGAAAAGCCACGACGCTCAATGACATTCGTTCCTCGTAGTTTGCACTTAGTAAGTGGGACATTTTTGCAGATGCGTCCCACATACTTTGTGGAACCTGTTTGGAATGAGATTACGAGTCTAACTACGCAGGTGATAGCATCGGCTTTTCGCGAGTGGAACGGTAGCTGTACTCGGTAAATTTGCAAATAATTTATTAAAACCGTCGGGCTGGGTCACAAAAAAATATTAAAAGGAAAGGTTCAAGCTTACTGCCTTTCGCTAAGTGATAGCCTTATATTCACGTTGGCTCTACATTCGAACCTAATGAACTGCAGAACACTGCTTACGATCATTCTTCATCTTATGCTTGAACACTTCGTGCGTAATAACAGCTGGATGGTTTTACTAAAGTTATGCTCTTCCCTAATTCACGCGAAAAACGACGGTGAACGTTCCGTTTCCTCGTTAGTTGAGCTGGGAGAGAAGATTAATGAGGAACATCTAGAGACGGCTGGCCCATCGCTGGAGCGAGGCAACGTTCAAAGGCGGCGTAATTAAGAAAATTATTGTTTCTTACCCCGGCCATCCTGTGCAGGGAACTATCCTGAAGACAGCTCTCGTTATGGGAGGCGCAATGACAATTAAGCAGTCGGGCAACAGTGGACAGAAATACGGAGAGCTGCGGATTGCCCTCACGGGATATGATAAATTCGCGGTATATTGAGAAAGGTACGTAAAAAAAAGGAAAAAGAAAACTCTTCTTGGAGAATGAGCAACATCCAAAAGTTATCGCTCACTTGGGGGTAGGCTAATATGATTATTTTTTTTGTCAGAAACGTGCGCAAAAGGAATACGAAGTTAATAAATAAGTTGTTTAGTCTAAAAAGCTGTAAATGAAAGTAACCTGATCGGATGGAGCAGTCGTGGCAATGGGGATCCAGTTTTGAGGGAGTTGAAATTTACAAATGATGTTTTGCAGGTTGGGCTTCGACGATAATGGAGAAAAATATACGTTGGCGTAAGTTGCTCCCCAAGAATCCTGCTGCAGCGTTTCTCAAGTTGTTCACGCCTGGCAATGAAGTCGTTTATTATTCTGATACTCTTATACTCCCATTATTACACCACATCATTGCTCGCTGGCGTAGGGAGCTTCCATTGTGAATTGCCGGTAGCAAACAGCTTACTTTACCTAAGTGTTCCAAAGAAACATTAACTTTAATATTTTCTTTTAACCCCGTAATGCGCAAACATAGTTCCATATGAATGGAAATTATAACAGCTTGTTCACCTTTGTTTTTGTCCGTAAGGAGTGGACTAGTATAAACGGCAATGAAATGTTATTTGAGGTATAACTTAATTAGTACAGCAAGTAATTAATCGGTAACTGGCTAAACTATTCGCAACTGAAAACTCTCTCCAGCGTATCAAAACACCGTATACTATAGGCTAAATGGTAAGTTTCCAGAGCACAAAAATTTTTTTGAGGTATCGAAACAACGTGGCATATGTGACTTATTAACCATATAGGCTTATAAAGAATAAGTGAAAAAAAGAGGGGGGGGTTAAAGGGAGGTGTTCTTGTGACGTTTGTACCGATGTACTACGGTTTACATTTATCTTGGAGCCAGAGTTGCGACCAGGGAACTTACCCTGGTCCCGGGGGGAAAGGGGGGGAGCTTACCCGGGGGGGGGGAGGGGAAGGGGGAACAGAAAAAAAAAAACAAACTAGCAGATGCTGCGCTGATTCGCCTTGTATAAATGCTGGCTCCACCGACAATCATCGTTGCCCCACTGTTGATCACTCCAAACATCCACGTACTCACACGCCACTATTTTCTGCGGATTACATTACTCTTGAAGCATGTGTATGGAGGTTTCCTTGAGCGCGAAAAAAGGTGCGAGAAAAGGCTGATGGATTAGGATATCCTGTATTGGGAAAGACCTTTACGAACTTCCACAGCCGGCTGCATCCGCCGAAACATACTTGAAAAGCATCACGCGTTCAACACATGAGATAAGCTCTCAAGCTTCGCTCCTTGATGACCTTATCAAGAAAAGCGCAGCGTGAACGCGTGCTATAAATCAACCCTGAAACACAACTATACTGACAAGCTGGAATTCAAGAAACACCGACAAAGTCCTAAGATGACGCCCTCAGAGAAAAGAGAATGAATGAGAGGGATAAAGAAAGGCGAAGGAGGTTAAATAGGTTGTGCCTGGTTAGCTATCCTGCACTTGACTAACCTACAAACACGCACTCACTCACTCACTAATTCCCTCACGCACACCCGCACGCACACACACACACACACATCGTTCAAGTTCGTGCGTGTACTCTTTAGAAAAGACGAGCACTTGTAAACATCGAGAGCGGCGTTGTTTGTGTTGCAAAGAAGTCTAAGGCAGTTCCAGGGCCTTCGAAGTCGGCTTAACATGCTCGGCGTCGCATCAGCGTTCCTACTGGATCGCAGTTTTCTGCGTGTCTGTGGACTGTAATCCTATCCGGGGAAGCGACCAGTTGACGTAAAGAGATTACGGTGTGCGGCCCGTGTTGCTAACGCTGTTAAACTCGAAACAAAGACGCCTGCTTGGCCCTTGTTCGGCGGCCGGCTTTAAATATTCCGTCACCGTTCCGGGGAGGCAATGAACAGACAAAACTGCACTTCAGCATCGGTGGGATAACAAGAAGGGAACCCATGACCTCTGACAACGACTCCAAAGTTGTTATTTAAGTGGACGCGGTCGCTTGAACCCAAGATGAGGTAACGAGGTTAGGAAAGGAGCAAAGAGAAGGCGGAATGAAGGAGATGCGAAGTTAGGTAATGCCAGTTACCTAGTGGAGACTCTAGCTACCTAAAAGCTCGTATACAAGTGTGACATTGAAACATAGACATAGATAGATAGATAGATAGATAGATAGATAGATAGATAGATAGATAGATAGATAGATAGATAGATAGATAGATAGATAGATAGATAGATAGATAGATAGATAGATAGATAGATTAGATAGATAGATAGATAGATAGATAGAAATATTTAATGAGAGGGAAAGCGGAGAGGTCGGTCGGAGGAGCGTGCCTACGGTTTGATACTCCACACTGCGCAGGGGGAAGCGCACAAACACACACACACACACACACACACACACACACACACACACACACACACACACACACACACACACACACACACACACACACACACACACACACGCACACGCACGCACGCACAGAGAGAGAGAGAGAAGGAGAGAGAGAGAGAGAGAGAGAGAGAGAGAGAGAGAGAGAGAGAGAGAGAGAATATATTTAAAGTAAAGTACGGAAGCCAACGAGAAAAGCGTTTGGTTGGTTTCCTATGAAGTGTGGAAGCAGGAGGAGCGGCTATACAAATGATACAAAGAAAGTCTGCTGAACACATGAACACGTAAGCAAAACGCCACCTGTGCAAAATAGCGTAACGAAATTAAGTTTAGAAGCTGCTTAGTGGAGTTGAGGTGAAAGTGAAAGACTACCGGTATGGTACAAGTGCGCCCCTATATACTGCATTTACCTACATTTATAATTTATGCGTTTCACGGTTTTTCTTAGGAATGAACATCTCCAGTTTATCAATGGAAACTGAGATGGTAGTTCAGTTATGTGTCGTGCTTCTTCCCTTGCGCGTCACCTAAGCTACGCATTTAATTTTTAGCTGAATTGGGAACGTTCCTACTTGATACTGGAGGGCGCATTCCTTAATTGGATAAGATGAAACGAAATGAGAAATTAAAACAAAAAAATGTATCGGAGTCACAGTGGAACATGGATGCAATGAGCGCGATGGGTGTTCCGCCCAGAACGGATCGCAACGTGATTGCACTACCGCTTTCAATGCGCGGCATAGTGCGCCGCCTCGCAAGTCGGGGCTGGCGCCGTGGCAAGTCGTATCTCCTTCCGCAGGCGTCCCGAGAAACGTGAGCAGCTTGGACGAGCGGCAGCGTTGGGTTTCCTCTAACGGGAGCACGACACCCGTATCTTCGGCTTCGCCCCTCGTTTCTCTTTTTTCTTTATTTCAGTGCCCGCGCTTTTTTTCTCTGTACCCTTAATTTTGCCGATCTTCGAGCGCCCACCAGTAGGTTAGTCGCGTTTTCAGGCGGCCCGAACTCCCTGTACTGAATGAAGCCCATAATTGATGTTGTACGGCGTTGCCACTCCCTTGTGCTAATCTCATGTTCGCCGCAGCACCATTTTTTTTCGGCAAGGCCTATTTATTCACGTGCCCTGCGTGCGAAGGAAGCGTTATTTTGAAGCTCGGCCGAGCAAACTGTGCCTCACTACACGTCCTGGCAGAGTAGGCAAAGTTGTTTTATTTCGTAGGGCTTCCTTTTTGTTTTTTTTTCTTTTCTTGAAAAGGATTTCTGTTCGAGTGGCTTACTAGAAAGTCTGTAGTTCTCACGGACGTTCCCCATCTCCTCTATTTTTTGCGTGCGTTTGTTTTATTTCTTTGCGTATTGTTTCGGTCCTTCAATTCCCCTTCCCGAAGAGTAGGGTAGCAAACCTGAATCTTTTCCAGTTAACCTTCCTGACTTTCCCACGCCCTTTCTCTCGCTCTGTCTCTAGAAGGATTCGCGCAGAGTCCCGATCAGATAATGACGGGCTCGTGTTGTATCTATTCATTAATTTTTTTATCCCGCTAAGTGATTTCCGAACTTACATCTGACATACTGAATGACACATTGGAAGTAAAACTGGAGGACAAAAAAAATTACTCGCCATCCTGGCCCCTCGAAAGTGGATGTACAGCGAAGCTGTTGCAAAACTACCCCTACAAATGCTGAGGGGGGTGTGCGATGCTGTATTGCTTCAGAGTAATGGTAGTAATGGTAATTTTGGCAGCGCGCCGCGGCCTATAGCAGTGCTGCAACAACATTGAAATCAGTTGCTAGGCTGGTTCTCTTATATACGAAAGGCTAGGGACGTCAATCCCCACGTCGCAAGCTGCCGTCACCGTGGCAGCTTGCAACAGTAATCTTTACCTCAAAAGGTATGCGGGGAGTGGTACGTGCTTCGCATTGTTTTCAGGAGCGCCTTGTCGTCAGGGATGTGGTTCGGATGCTTGTTTTGTGCTTGTTATTTATTGAAGCGTACGCTGTTCTGTATGATGTATGCGTGATTCCAAATAATGTATGCACTGTTCGCTTCACCTTGCCGAGTGCTTGAAGCCTCTACCTTACGGGGGTAGGAGCCACTGCCCCTGGCCTTGCACTGTCGCAAGCATCGGACCACACTTTTGTTAACGCATGCGGACACGAAAAAATGCTGTCCAACCGGAGGCTAACAGCTTCGCTGTAAAATTGCAGCGCTGAGCTATGCGTGGCGACACCTATTCGTGGTTACGGTACCGGGATGCTCACAACCGAGGACCGTAGACTAGGGAAAATAGAGCACAGTGCTAGAGCCCTCTATCACTGACGGTCGCTGGAAGCACTTTGCTCAAATATTTACTTGTTATAGTGCGCGTATTTCAGGTGTGTCATGTTCGTTAAACATATAAATAAATAAATTCAAGGGTCTTACGTGCCGACACCACGATATGATTAAGAGGCACACCGTAGCCCACTGGACTGCGGATTAACTTTGACCACTTGAGTTTCGTTAACATGCACATAAATTTAAGTGCACGAGCGTTTTTGCATGCCGTCCGCATCGGAGTGCATTCGTTGCCACCGGTGGGGAGTCGCACGCGCAACCTCGTGCTCAGTACAGAAGGTGCCACAGCCCCTGGGCCACCTCGGCGTGTCTCCCATATGATGTGCTTTATTCTTCGCTGAGTGAATGTTTCTCTTTTGTTTTTCATGCCACTACTGTAAATATACAAACTATTCTGGTAACTCACGCTGCGGATGGACGCTCACATGTCGACGACACAGCGTGCTTTGAATGAGCATATTGTACGTAGGTTACGCCTGAGTTAAGTGATGCCCCAATCCACCGCTATTATTTTTTGAGGCCTTGTTCTTTTTCATTCGTTTACTTATTTTTTGTCGTTTTCGGCATTTCTCACTCACTGGAGTTTCCTTATGATGACGGGGATAGGTGGCCTTTCGGTGGTCTATTTTCTGGCCATCTCGTCATTTATTAAACAACAGCAACTTGCTCTGCGGCGCAATTCATTGTTTTGATTGCGTGAGTGGCTGAACGAGCACCTAGAGATGGCGTCAGAGATTGAACAACATGGCGAGATAAGTTACGCAGAAACAGAACGGCGGGCGAATCCATTCCACGCCTTGTGACAGCTCGAAGCTCTCTCGCGAGAGAGCGCTGATTTTCCCCGAGTGACTATGCATGCTTCGCTTCCGCAGGGAATTGCAATAACGGTTCGCGAAGGCTTAGCAATGCATAATAGAATGAGCTGCGCGAGCAGTTAATTACTCATGCCCGTTTCATTGTAAGTGGCGAGCTTCTCCTGCAACGTGGCCTGCGCTGTGAGCATGTAAGCGAGAGCGAGAGGGTGCAGAAGGGGAAAGGCGTCAGCTCGGGAAGGGTGTGTGGTGATGAGCTCGTCTGCGTAAGGGCATTCCCTCTTTTCGCATTTTTCCTTCGTTGAAAATGTGCGATCTGGATTTGACAACAGAGTTTAATTACTGAAGAGGTTTCATCACCATCCGGATCTTTACTGTTTGTTTATTTTCGAAGCTACAGTAAATAATTAGGAATAAATCTGCTGTATTATCTCGATGTTTACAGCAGCTTAACGCCGTAGCCGGGTCTCTTTGCACATGAAAATGCAGCGAAGGCTCTTCTTTTGCAAAAGTGTGCATTGCTACAAAATAAAAAAAGAAATGCTAATAAAGTGTGTATACGTATGCGTTTTTGTGTTGGTGAGCATGCTTACTTATTAAAGACAAGATACTCGCAGTGAGAATGGCCAGGACACTATTGTAGTTAAGTGGCTTGCCGAAATAGTGCGGACCTCTTCCTACGAGCACGTGACCAGAGTTGCCTCCGATGCCAGTCTTTCCACGACCGGGGTGTTTCTGCTGTTACAGTGCGCGGGCGAGATTGTGGAGTCTCCTACCGACCACCCAGTCTGCCCGACCACACGCAATTCGTCTCACGTACTAGGCGCGCTGTTTAGGTTTGACATATGCTGTCCGTGTCACAAACTGTCGTCTGCTCGTTGCTGCCACATAATGGGCGCTTCGCCGGGTCCAGCGTACATACAGGAAGCAAACCTACTGCACTCGCCCGTTAGTTCTCTGTGCTATTATTACTCCAGCAGAAATCGGAAAGTTGCGAGTACTTTGGGGCGGTGGCGCTGAAATATGTTCCCACTACGTGATTCTCAGCCAGAGGGCTACGATTTAGGCAGCTCTTGTCTGGCCCACCATGTCGCGTGTGGAGCACGCGCAGAAGTAGGGCGGCAGCTGTCGCGATGATTTTAGCCATTGTTTTACAAAGTTCGAGTAAATATGAGGCCGAATCCTAGTGGCGCCACGCGGCTTAAAAAAGGCGAGCGAATAGTTGAAGAAATTTTAGCTGACTCGCAATGCCTCAGAAGAACAACGCGAGAATAAAAAAATCACAGGGTCTGTTATATTATCCCTAAGACGATTTGAAAGCGAAAAAGCCTAAGTACCAATGCATTAAAGACGTACACGTGATGCACGTATCACTCTTAATTCGCTTTGTCTACTTTGCTTAGTCATCCCTCTTCATTCACTTACTCATCGTCTTAGTTCGCTGAGTCATCCTCTTAATTCGCTTACTCATCCTCTTAATTCGATTAGTCTAGCTTACTTGGTCATCCTCTTTAAATCGCCTAGTCATCAACCTTATTCCTATTGCCTTTAGCTAGCTTGAGTCATCCGCTTATTTCGCTTTATCATCCATCTGGATTCGCTTTATCGTACATCTTTATCATCCATCTCGCTTGCTCACGGGGGTATGAGCCGTTGCTGATGATAGTTTTTGTACCTTTCGTGTCGTCGACGCGTTTGCGCTCAGAGATATTGAAGGTCAACCGAAAGGTGAGGCATGTAAGGCTTTCGCCTTCATAATGGCAGCAACAGTCTGACGAGCGAAGTTTCGGGAGGAGCTCAGAACTGTCAAGCGGCTTATATTCGCCGTGTCTGGTGCGTCCTCTTTCCACGATTCGCGCACTGAAGCCGGGTTCTTCGCGGCCTCGACCTCCATTCTCCGGCCACGTGACAGGGTATGAAAGGGTGGTCGGCACAACCGTTGAATAATGCAGGCGCGGGTGCGCCGTTTGCGTTTTTCAACCGGCGTGCTCGCTTTCTCACGTACAATTGTTATGCTTCGAAGAGGAGAAAACGCCCCCTCCTCTCCCACTTCATGCCATGCGAGGGTGCACCGTGGGCGCAGCTGTTGTGCGGCCCGCGGCGTATAAATGCATGTAGCTCGCATGGTAGGTCATCAGGTCGGCGGGATAGGTATATCGATCCGGTGCAGTCCATTTGCATAGCTTTGTCGCGAAGATAAACTTTATAAGCTTCCGACGTTACCGCCTTGCTGGTGCTGGAACTCGCAGGCACTATTTGCATTTTTATGCGCTTTGGGCGCTCCAGTATAGGCTAGCGTGAATGATAGAAACATATTAGAAAGTTACCTTGCCGTTAGATTGTCGTCATAGTTATGATTTTTCCACTACCACCGTGACCACCACCCAGATAGTCAAGTCGAAAGGTGCAATATAAATTGCGCCCCGGCTACGTTTTTGTTCCTTTTCTTTCTGCTTTTCTTTTTTGGTCGCTATCTTCTGACCGTGTTGTTTTATTACCTTGTTTTGGAGCTGTAGTTATTGCATTGCAAGGGAAGTCACCCTATTGCTTCTTAGTTTAGCGAAACGCTCCTTGATAATTTATTGCTGATTTCGGTCGGTACAGCGGCGCAGGTACGACATGATTGTGTTTTTACACCTTGATAACAGTCGCATCTCCCACTTGGAATTTGTAGTACCACATTCTTTAAGCTTAACAACTGGCTTCTAAAGTTTACTACAAAATCAGGTAAAGAACAGAAATGTAAAATTGGATACAACTAGAGAATTAAAGAAAACATAGGCAGTCAAAAAACGTCATATATACATTCAGGACTCCCCGGGTAATCCATGACAACCGCTACCGCTCCGTAACCGCGACCTGTCTACGTATTCTGCAAACTATACACTTCCGGACCCGTGGGAGCCATACTTCGGGATTTCGCAGCAGTTATTGGCCGCACGTGCGGCGATTCGCGCCGCACTGATTAAGGTCTCGCTTAGAACGACAGAAAGCTGAGCTAGTTGGTAAGGATTCACAATGCAAAAAAGAGGTTGCGTTCCTGTTGTCCACTTCTCTACTCTTGTGTCCTGTCTGCACGCCTCACCCCTTTTTTGCATAAGGTCTCGCTAAAGGAAGCCAAGGCGGCTAGCATCGCTGAGGCCGTCATTATCGAAGACATTATCGTCCCGCCTAGAGTCCTATCAGGCGGACTAGAAACCACAGACTCAGGCTCAGATACGGCTGTTCCCTGATTCGATCCTGGAATATATCGCGGCTTCCGACCAGTCATCCTTTTTGCCTTCACATTCGGACATAGACGACTCGGCAGTAGTCTCTATTTTTGTCAAACTCGGCAGGTTCGCGCGCATCGGCGAGCCTTGATTCGTCGCCGGCAACGTTGCGAAAAGGCACGCGATGGTTGACCCAGATGATTTCGGTGTTTGCATGACGCGCCAGTGCGGCGAGCCGCTGCTCAGTGTACAACATCTCCTGCCGTGTTTTGCCAAGTGCGACGAGATGATCGTCTTCGAGAGCTGCGACTGTCTCGAAACAGCCAATGCCGCTCGCCAGAGCCATGTTCGGCGACCAGAGAGGCCATGAAATCGCAGCGAAAACTAAACTTGCGCCGCGGTCGAGTGTAAGAATTTGCATCATTAGACCCGCACAAGGAAGCGCGAGTAATGGAGAATGGAGTGCACCGAAGAAAAAGAGAAACACTTGAGTGAGGGCGCTCGCACGGCGGGCGCTGGGGAAGAAGAATCAGAGTAAAACCGGCACCCAAATCTTGGCCAGTCCCGCGCGGTGGGTATGCGCCATCGTATAAGCAAATCTAATGCAATCTAATCCTCGTGTACATCCGTACGGTCGGCTCTCTCTTTCTCTAGAGTATATACAATCATGATCTGCGTAATTTTTTTTCCTGATCTTTCGTTTTCTCATCTATATTCTTCGCTTTCCCTTCCCCTTGTGTAAGGAAGCCCCGACCGGGCCCGTTGTTCGTTACCCTTCACGCCTTTTTCCGCTTCGCCTCTCTTCGTTTCTTGGTATTCACTCACATTGTGACCGCATCGGTACCCTAGTCAGTAGAATATCGGGCTATTGTGCTGGGGCGTCGTGCTTACAATCCCATAAGCGAACACTTGTAATTTTTTATTCAGCAACAGCTTGTGTGAGATCTCGCCGTTTTATGTATTCGGCAAGGGAAGCAGCAGTTGCAAAGTTCGAAAGGCGCGGGGGAGGGGGGGCGTGGCAAGAAAAGCTATGCGTAAAAAGAGAGTCTGCTATTATAAATTATAATTAGTTTCAGAATGTCCACAACACGACTTTACCATGTTATTCAGCGACGTCAGCTGTGGGAAAAGATATAAAAAAAGAAGGAACCACTAAAAGAAGCTAGTCGCCCTGCGTACCCAGTGAGGCTTGAGCGCAGGCAATTTAATTTTTTTTCCTGCGCATCACCTCACCTTACATTTTTATTCTTTCCGTGATATTCGCCGACGTCTTCATTTTTCCTTTCGACTTTGACCGACGAAGGCGGAGAGCCCTGCCCTTACACGAAAGTAGGCTATCCGCGTGACGAAAAGAGGGGAACACAATAAGCGCAGTGTCGGAGAAGGTTGGGTGAATGTTAAGTTTCGCTCGAGGAACGCTTCCCTTGCGAGGCTGAGCGAAACCTTCGTGATTGCGCGGCGTGTAAATAGCGCCCCCACGTCGTAGCGGCGGCGCGCTTCATTTATTAAACACGACCAGGGGCGGCGGCGCTGAACCTGCTTTTGTGCGCGAATTTGACGCTAATGCGAATGCGATGCTTCACGGCTCTTCCCCAAAGGAAACGAAAGGACAAGAAAGGAAGGAGGAAGGAAATAAGAAAATAAAAAGGAGAAAGAAAAGAGAAAGAAAGAGAAAAAATATAGTGAAAGGAAGAAAGGACGTAAGGAAGAAAGCCTTTTCCTTGCTTCCTGTGCTCCTTTCTGGTGTCTCGCTCTGCACGCCATATCTGGTTTTGTTCTTATCTGTAGACAACTATAAGACAGCATTGCCCGCATTTCATTGTATTCAAATTGCGTAACTTTGGGCGTGCCGGAGAGATGAGGATGAGCTTCGTTTTAAAAAAGACATGTAAGAGTGATAGCGATCTGTGTTGAGACAAAATCAACAGAGAAGTAATACGTAGGAGGGAGTAGAAGGTTTTGGTTATGCAGGTGATATGCCTCTATAGACGATCGCCTGTGCATGTGTTTGCATTTATGCACTCACTCACTCACTCACTCACTCACTCACTCACTCACTCACTCACTCACTCACTCACTCACTCACTCACTCACTCACTCACTCACTCACTCACTCACTCACTCACTCACTCACTCACTCACTCACTCACTCACTCACTCACTCACTCACTCACTCACTCACTCACTCACTCACTCACTCACTCACTCACTCACTCACTCACTCACTCACTCACTCACTCACTCACTCACTCACTCACTCACTCACTCACTCACTCACTCACTCACTCACTCACTCACTCACTCACTCACTCACTCACTCACTCACTCACTCACTCACTCACTCACTCACTCACTCACTCACTCACTCACTCACTCACTCACTCACTCACTCACTCACTCACTCACTCACTCACTCACTCACTCACTCACTCACTCACTCACTCACTCACTCACTCACTCACTCACTCACTCACTCACTCACTCACTCACTCACTCACTCACTCACTCACTCACTCACTCACTCACTCACTCACTCACTCACTCACTCACTCACTCACTCACTCACTCACTCACTCACTCACTCACTCACTCACTCACTCACTCACTCACTCACTCACTCACTCACTCACTCACTCACTCACTCACTCACTCACTCACTCACTCACTCACTCACTCACTCACTCACTCACTCACTCACTCACTCACTCACTCACTCACTCACTCACTCACTCACTCACTCACTCACTCACTCGCTCGCTCGCTCGCTCACTCACTCACTCACTCACGTTAACATTTTCATGGGTGTGATTGCGTATGTGACGGGTATCCCCACGTTTTAGCACGCGTTATGCCTGCTCTTCTCCCCTTGGTTCGCTTCATCGCGTAACCCGATGTAGGGTAGGAAACCTGACGCGCGTCTGGTTGACCTTCCTATCTTTCCTTTCTCTTTTCCTTCTACTTCCAAACACAAGCACTTCCGCTCAAAATGTATTCCAGCAGTTCTGTGTGACTTTATTCTGAACTTGGTCATTTTTAACTTCATTCACCGCTGCTTGCCTTAGAGGCTTGCTCTAATTGCTGCTCCTCGCTCGTTCTCGATTATGCTGCAACGTTTTGCTAAACCATTCGTAACATGGATGCCACGCCATGGCAATAGGTAGTCAGCCGGCTCCAGTGTTTAAACGGTGTTGTTGTTACGCAGCCGATCGAGGGACTCTGGCTTCGAACGTCCAATATTCCGGCTTCGGATATATTCGGATTCGTATGTTTAAATGGCAAACTTCCACGACACAAAGCTATGTTAAAACAGGCGTGTTTGAATGACAGACCTTGGCTGCCTTTACCGAATCCAAGCTTACATGCAGAAAAATACTATTCATGGAATAGCCGCTACCGGCAAGTTTGCTTGCGTGACCGTTCCAACATCCTTGAGAACATCCCCAATGAGTAAGCAAGGCACTTGGACCGTAGTCATGTCCTGATAAGTGGAGGCGCCCTGTCAGCGCCCTTCGTGGTTTCATAATCGACAGCGGTCTCATGATCTGCTTCTGAGTGACAATTCCGTGTTGTGTTTCTGAGTGTCAGTGCTCTATTGCACTTTATTCTGGAAAGATAATGTGAAATATTTGGTGACGCGTACATTAGATAAATTCCGTGGGGTATTCTCCCTATGTGATGATGTGGCGACTGTTCCAAGTAACTAGAACGTACTTCCGGTGTTTCAGTGGTTACAAGACTTGCGTGTCATGACTTGTGTTAGTGTGTGTGTGTGTGTGCGCGCGATGTTTGTTGGTATTTTATTCTTGATTTCTGTTTCTTATTCTTCTTTCTTGGGTAGTATATTCGGGATGTTTATATAGCCAACCATAAAGGGCCTACGTTCCACTTTTCTTTCAATAAAACTATCATAGAAAAGGGACAGGTTCACTGAGAGGCGTGTCACAGTCACCTCTCGCATTGTTCTCTGTGAGAGGCAGTATCTTTTTTGCAACACATTCGAAACTACAACAGGAGCGATACTAACCTAACGTAACCGAGCACATCCGCTTACCGAGAACAAGCACACACACGCACACACGCACACACGTACACACGCACGCACACACAAGCACAAGCGCACAAATTGTCTGTAATTTTACATTGACGCATTATCTACGTTATCAGTGGGAACATTAATATATGTGACCCAGCTGAACGTCCGTCCTTTCAAGCAATCTTCAAGGAATGTCAGAGTCTTCAAGGGGTGTCACAGTCGTTTAAAGAGGTCGCTGGACCGAAGGAACTTCAGTAGCACGTTCACAGAAGTGTATACGCCAATCGACCTCAACGTGTGTGCTCAAAGAATAAAGAAAGTGCCGGAGATTCAATTTATAGGAAGAACTGCTTAACTCGTGTTTAACTTAATTTATGAGGATTATCTTACTCCACCTTTCAGCAAGCTTACTCTTCTTGTGCGAGAGTAGAATGAACGCAGAATAGCAAGAGAAGGATGGCGCTGGCTGTAGATGGATCTATTCTTGCAAACGAATGCTAGCAATTGCTCAACCCGAGCGTCTCATTTTAACTTGTGTGGGATAAACACTACAGAAACTACATGTCTTGTAGGCACTTCATTGATTACTAAACCCTGTCAAGATGGAATGAAAAAGGTGGCCAAACGGAGCAAAGGTAGAATGTCTCCAATTTACGTAGGTTACCCCCGTACTCGCAGAGAAGTGCATTCTTACGATGTCAAGCGATTGGTGCCAATTGCCAAGTACAGCTAAACGTCGCCAATCACTGCGTGAATCAGCCACCCTAGAAACCTTCAGTGGGAGGAGGAGCGTATCCGCTCTGGAAGTCCAATTTCGCAGCGTGAAGGCTAGGTCCTCCACGGTCGCGCATGAAGACGCTTGACGTATCAACCCGTGAAGAAGAGCCGCTCGCTTTTTTGCCAACTCTCGGCAATGTAACAAGCATATTTTCACGTCCCCATGATGGTGACAAAATGAACAAATATGTGAAGTTGACAGCTATGGTATCGAGTCGCCACGCCGGAGTTCGCGCTGACAGCGTGTGAATACGGTGCAGCAGGGAGGCCTGTGGTCACCTTTTTCTCTTAGTCACACAGCCCTGGAAGGTGAAGACTACAAAGATCGAATGTGGCTCACGAGTGCTGTCCTGAATAGTCGCTAAGTGTCTTGAGGTACTCTCAGCGTTGGCTTATGGGTCAGTGCTTAATTTTTGGGCGCTGGCGGAGTTCCAAATAGCGTAGAAGCATGCCAACCGTGAGATTAGAGTTATCATCGGACAAATTGTGATTTATTCTGTTCCCTGGATCGTGCTGAAGGGCAGCGAAATTCGAACTCAGCTTCGGAAACTTGCCGAGCAAGTGCGCCTTGTTGGTGTTACTCTAAAGCGAGCACACTCAACGAGAAAGTTGAAGTGTTAAGTTTAGAACGAAGAGTTTCTTTCGCGAATGCAGTTACCAATGCCTTACTTATTCCTAAAGCGCACAGTTTTTCCGAGCAACCAATGTTGTACGGGGTTACCAGTTCGTGACTCGATGACAGGTCTTGTCACGTGAGCAGTAGCTTAGAATATATTTTTTGAAGATTCTACGTAATGGCAAATTCAGCTACCTAACGTTGAATTGCAAATATGTCCTTCTTCTCAAGTTCCGCCTGCGCCCTATTTCGCACACAGCTGTTTGAATGGGCATCTGACTTTTTCGCGGCGAATTGTGAAAGTTTCAAGAACGCACAGACATACGACCTTGGTCTCTTGACTTCCGCCGATAGGTTGCAGTATCGTATTGTCAATAAAAAGAGAAAAGAAACTTGTCTGCTCGCATTTTATATCTTTCGCCCATTTTTTTCCGGTATTCGACTTGAAGACGGTGCCGTCGTAAACTTGAGCTGCGCTCCCGCTACTGGGTGATGGGTGGTAAAATACTCGAGTGCCTATACGAGACGTGCTCTTGGGCACTTCCCGTGCGTCTTCACCGCATGCCGTTTCTTCTGCGCTGAGTTTCCAACATCGCTCGCATCTTAAACACCGGAGCGGTTCGCCAAGGGGAATGAAGCAGCTGAGCGCGGCCGCCTCGCCGCCTGATTTTCGGAAAAATTTTGTGTGAAGAGAGCGGTATTCGTGAGGTTTCCGCTCCTAAGCCGAGTAGCTGTTTTTTGTTTGAGTAGTAGCCGACCTTCCCGTTCATGGTTTTGCGAACAATTCAGAGCGATCTTCACACGTTGCTGTCGCATGGTGCTGAATGCTGAATGCTGGCCCGATGCTGAATGCCAGCTGCGCTAAAGAAAGCATAGATGAGCTTCAACATTTGATGATTATCATCCTTGAGTGGTAGCTTCCGGGTATAGCTGCTGAGTGTGCAGCTGGGGACGCTTTTTGGTGAGCTTTACTCTTTAATGCTGTGAAGCGTGTGGGTTCTGTAACGCTGCATTGCCTCCAGAACTCACCGTAGTTGTAAACCAGCTTAATATCCTTGCGAGGATGTGTCGCGCGTTATTGTGTCAGAATAGACCCGACCCTTCAAACCAACACATTTGAGGACACTGCTTTCGGTATCGGCCCAGCTAATTCGGCCAGAGTGAGGAGGGGGGGAAGGGGAATGAGGAAAGAAAGAAGTTTGGCTTTGATAAAGTGCATACCTGTCTCTTGCAGGGAAAAAAAATGTGAACGGTGCCGAAAATTATACTCCATTTTACAATAATGCACTAGTGGAGTGGAAGTTCTTGGACGCGTTCTGGCGCTCGAGACTCCTGCCGATAATCCGGTGTGAGTCAAAATAAAAGGAACACTTCCCTAAGGTGCTGCAGAACTCCGCTTCATTCCGAAGAGGAGGGCTTCTCTTTATTCTCAACGTGGGACCCGTACCGGCGGCGAAACGCCATCTATGTTTGTTCATTAACCTTGGGTGAGCGCTCGTTTTATTCTGTGCGATTGAGAGCGTGCTCCAGGATGAGCAGACGATGCTGCGACGTGAAGGTACGCGCGGCGTAGGGTCACGTGCTTTTTTACACGACCGCTTCTTTGGTTGGCTGCCGCCAACTCAAGTGTTCGATTCAGTGCTACATTATGATGAAATAGATTACACATAATTTCAGTGTCGGCACATGTGTATTGTGGTCTTGGGTGGTAGCAAGAGAGTTTTCTTTGTTTTGTTTGCAGAGACGTGAAGTTAGCGCGTCTGTGAAAATCTGAACTTGTCTCAGCACGCGCTTTCGTGCATGCAAATCAAGACTGATAGCATTCGTTGAAATTGCTGCGCACGTATTAACAGTCCACGATGGCGGCACTTGAACATCTCCATGAAAAAAAAGAAAAAGAAGAGCGTTCATACTTTTTCACCTGCTGAGCTGGAAACTTAGTTTGTTATAGGTGGTTGTAAAATGTAATATTGTGCGTATTCTTCATTGTCCTTTGTTGTTGTTTTTTCTTTAATGCATTCCCTGCCTTTTTTGTGCATGTAAGCGCCAAGCATTGCGCTTTGTGACACTGGGAGTGCAGACCGTGTCAGAGTATTTTATTCTTGAGCATCGGCAGGGCGCAATGGGTCGTACGTCCCCGACCCGACTTCTGCAGCGAGTGACGTAATCACGTTACGCGACCGCTTCAGCATCCAACCACGCCTACTTCGGCTAGGCGCCTCTTCTCTCTTGGAACGCGGGATAGAACTGCATGACTGCCACTGGCCTGTTGTCCTCGACAAGCACACGATACAAAGAAAGAAATCGGACAAGAATTCGCAGACGCTCCCCCGTCTTTCGAGCGAGTAGGGGACGCAGTAGGACGCGTAATGAAGGCCTGATGGGCAATCAGTGGGTGTTCTCCGTACTCCTTTCATCTCTCCCCACATCTCCCATTTTACCGTAGATTACTCCAGCTCCTGAAATTCGCCCTCGTTTACCAATCGACTTCCGTCCGGTCCCGTCTCCGGTCTCCGCGGTGTCCTGGAAGCGCATCAGAGAACGTTGCCGAAGAGTTCGTACAACGGTTCATTTGTTTCGGGCTCGAATCGCGGTTGGAACTTCGTCTCTCTGCTTTCCCTGAGTCGGTTTGGTTGTCGCGAAGTCGCAGTGGGATTGGCGCCGTAAACTAAATGAAGAAGGCTTGGGGGCGTCTCTGAGTGGCTTGGTGATGCCCTTGCGCCGTTGTTGGGATGCCCAAGGGTGCTTTTCTTTTGTCTTTTGTTTTCTTTTCACGTTCCACTGTGTTGCTTCCTAACAGCGGAGAGCGATAGCCATTCAGAAAAGCGGCGCCTCTTTGGTTTCTTGCACGAAAACAGGTCAGTCAGTTTGCCTTGTCATTATGGGAAACAAACCACACACACAAAGGTGTCATTGGGTGTCCAAGTGGGCGTAGACATTCCGACGCGGTTGTTTGTAGTATTGCCATGGGAAGTGTCCGAGGCTTACGAGAGGTAACAGTTCTTCAGCAAGGTTGTGGGCGACCAGTTGAAGGTATTGCACTGGTTCACCTACGTCAATCAATTGAAGGCCAGGAAAAGGGGGGGTGGATACATGTGCTGCTAGCGTAAGGTACATACAAGCAAAAAGAGAGGGATAAAAGCCAGTGCGACAATAACGAGTCAACTTTAGTAGCTTTCTTTCGTGCTAAGACTGCAAATTCACATAATTACGCTTGATTGGGACGACCCCGATGGAGCGAACGAGGACACGAGCTAACTGTTTGACTCGGATTCGACTTTACTGCAACAAAATAAGCCTGTCAAAGCCCAGTAGGTCAGTTACGTATTCTTAGACATAAGCTCTCAGCTCAATGTATATAAAAATGAAACAGACTGGTGTAAGTTTGAGTCTCAAGATCGTTTATTCCATACAAAGTAGGTTCGTAGTTCTTCTGAGGTTCTTCGGAAACAAGGCGTTTTTTCCTGCATTCAAGACATCGTTCATGTTTAGGCATTACCGCAGCGGTGAGTTAGCGGCTACAGTGCCTGCATGCTAAGCCCGAAGTCGCGTGATTGAATTCCAGCTGCGGCGGCCGTATTTCCATAGGGGTGAAATGCAAAAACTTCCGGTAAAAAAGCATGGAGTTTAACGTTCCGAAACCACTTTCCACAGCCGTGGTGGAGGACTCCGAAAATTTCGACCGCCTGGGGTTCTTTAACGTGCACCTAAACCTAAGTACACGGGTGTTATTGCATTTCGCCCCCATCGATATGCGGCCGCCGCGGCCGGGATTTGATCCCGCGAAATCGTGCTCAGCAGCCCAACACCATAGCCATTGAGCAACCACGGCGAGTCAAAAACGTCCGTGTCCCGTGCATTGGGGGCACGATAAAGATTCTCTGGTGGTCAAATTTAATCCGGAGTCAGGTCCCCCACTACGGCGCGCCTCATAATCAAATCGTATTTTTAATACGTAAAACCCCAGAATTCATTCATTCATTCATTCATTCATTCATTCATTCATTCATTCATTCATTCATTCATTCATTCATTCATTCATTCATTTTTGGCATTAACGACACTGTTGCCGTATACCGAGTTGCTTTCAGCCAAGTGACTGTCATTCACACATTCAAAGAGAGCACAAAGCTCGCGCTTGAAGTGCATCATTGAAACTAATGCAAGCTGTAGGAAGATATTATAAATCCGAAGTCATTTCTCCACCTTAGAAATTTGTGCCAGTATCGTGTTTGGAGGAGAGCAAACCCCAACAGGACACTCGTTCACATCAGCTTTCCAAGGCAACATTCTGCGCAGATTCTCACAGGAACCCGTCGAAAAGTCGTCGGCGACGTTGCATGTGCGCACAGTTCAGAGAAATCCGATGAGACGACTCTGTGTCGCGTTTGGCGCGAGCATAGTTTGCCGTGTACTTTGAAATAAAAGATTGTATCCGTACCGACGCGAACACTCAGACGCTAGATGAGAAGGTTTAAACACTGGTATGAATTGACATATCAGATTTTCTTGGACGATATCCTAACCCCGCGACAGGTACATACGTGGTGCGTTCCAGACTCGAGGTATTGCGAAATGTCCAAGCACAAGGATTCAGCGAAAGCCCCCCTATAAGACGATGCCACTAAATGCAGTTCTAGCCACAACCGCCCGCTTAGCGTCGGAAAAAGAACCTTGACTCGGTAGCGGTGACGGGGACAATGGCAACGACTTAAGCGATAAGCCAACCGCTTTCTCAACCAATGGCGGTAGCTTTGGAAACGCCCATTAGAGACCGCCGTGAGTGAAGGTTAAATTGCAGCCGGAGGAAGGGGTGTATATCTCTCGCCTTGTCTGTCACCCCATTCCTCAGCTCTTTTTTTTTCTCACAAACACTACTTGATGTGTCCTGCACTGAAACAGCATAAAGGCACCGAGGCCCAACTACCTCGAAGAACAAGAAAAGGTATTCTGTCTCCGGTGAACTGGAATCCTCGGGAAATCACTCGGAACGGTGCGTCCCTTTTATCTTTTGCTCGCGTTAAAGCCAGCGCTTTGCGCTTGCAGAATAAGTCTGGCGTTTGTGTAAGGTGAAAAAGAACAGCGCAACAGGAGACAATTTTCTTTTCCACGGAGATAAGACCACGGCGCGCGGACCTCGGTGTGGTGGCGTCCTTCCTTGCAGACAGTTTGCGCGCAGCGCGGAAGGCTGGGGGGAGGGGGGGGGGTCGCTAGGCCGGGTGCTTTCGGTAAGTCGATTTCGCCTCCCTCAGCTTCTGATCGTTGCTTTCTCTGGTTGCCTGCTTACGTACCGGCCTTGATTCGCTTTCCGTGTTCCGGCCATGCTCTCCGATTTGTTTTGCCCTGTGCAGGGGGTGGAGGTGTAGGCTGGGGGGAAGGTGAAACGAAAGAAATATCGCTGTGCCTGACGCCGTTAGACGCTATATCGGTGAGAGCAGAAACTGTGCTCCAAGTGAACAATCGCTTTTCACGCCGCGAAATGCCCTGGTCTCATAGGGACACACTGCTCATTCGCGGAACATGCACACATGCGCCCACGTACACACCGGGAAAACTGATTTAATTTTTGTCACCGTCGTTTATTATTATTATTATTATTATTATTATTATTATTATTATTATTATTATTATTATTATTATTATTATTATTATTATTATTATTATTATTATTATTATTATCATCATTATCATTATCATTATTATTATTATTATTATTATTATTATTATTATTATTATTATTATTATTATTATTATTATTATTATTATTATTATTATTATTATTATTATCGTCACTAAGCGCGGCCTGCGAACCCCTAGCACAACCTGAACCTCGAGGGAGTTCAGTAATGCAGGTCTATTTCTTAAGCTGCACAAACACCTCTATCGAACTCTGCTCGAATATTGACACGTGTACTTGTTTATCTTTTTTGGGTGACCGCTTTTCAACGTCTAACAGATGTAATCGCTTAACGCGGGACGCGCCCGCATGTATTGGAAGTTGCTCGAATGTTATCAATATTTCTACCCGCCTTCTGTTGTCACCAAAGCTTGTGTAATCACATTGCATGTGCGACGCGAATTGTGTAGAATTTTCTGGAAGACACACGGCCATCCGCGATTACTCTGATCCTTCGATGATTCACGTATAAAAGTCGACGCGCTTGACCGGCAGATCATATTCCGACGATCGCCGACTGTGTTCGCCGCTATCGCTGTGCTTTGAGTGTAGCCTGTTTTTGTGGGCACAGGTTCGCCGTCACTACTACGTGGCAATATGGTAGGCAGCACTCTTGAAATACGCAGCACTTTTGAAATCATGGCTCCTTGCCCAGATTCACGAAATATTATGCTTGTTTCTTCATTTTTTTCCGACCCTAAAATAACAGCTGTGAACGAAAGGTTCCACTCAGGTATACATTTTCACTAAACTAAATCTAGCCTACTCAGATATGGGGAGTCTCACAGCGCTAAAGTCGGTCCGCGGTACGTAGTTTCATTTTCACAGCATGCATTACTGTGTCATGCAGAAAGGAAGTTGCATCCCAGAGAAGAAAAAGTCAGAACTTATTTATCTAATCGACATTCTTCTTTTTGTACCATAACATACTTACAATTACCATTGAAGTATCAGAATATATAATAAATGTTTATGAATCTATTGCTTTACTATATCTTTATAGGAACGCATCCCCGATAACAAACCGCCATATAACCGTGGAGTTCTTGTCCAGTAGTCCGTAGTGCGGTAACGCAATAATTAAAATAAATTAAAACAGGCAAGCAAAAGTAAGATTATGATTGGTTTATTCATTATCGTCATTCACATATGCTTTTGTTCATTTAACGTACTGCCTCTTTGGTGTCCTATTCCTTCACCGCGAGTTTGTGCCTTTGTACAAGGTGCATCATCCATCATCATCATCATCATCATCATCATGCATGGTGGTGGTGGTATTCACTGTGGGAGAATGCTGCTATCGCCGTAAATGAGCTCCAAGCTGAAGGAATTGCCGAAGTCTGCTGCTTTTACACGGCTACCCCTCAGAGAGAAAGAGAGAAAAAGGAAGAAGGAAAGGCAGGGAGGTTAACCAGATTGAGTCCAGTTTGCTACCCTACACGTGGGGAGGGAAATTCGCGATGTGGCATCAATCTGGTGTTATACGCAGACTCATTAGTGAACGATCGCTTTCTTAGCTGCGTGTCCTTTGTCTCCTTTTCTTTCTCTTTCTAATGTTTGTGTATGCGTACATAATTAACGGACACTACTACTACTACTACTACTGTCACTAATAATAATAATAATAATAATAATAATAATAATAATAATAATAATAATAATAATAATAATAATAATAATAATAATGATGTCTCGAACGGTCACGAACGCTGGGCGTAGAATCGATGTCGAAACTGCGCAATTGCCTTCCGCCTCTGTTTTCTTTCTCTCTCTTTTACCCCGTGACAATCGCCTCGCCATGCTTGGTCATCGCTTCTCCAGTGATGTACGGTTTTTTGAGGTGGAGCAATAGGCGGCGTTGAAAAAGAATCTGGAAAGCATACAATCCTCCTGCAGGTATGCTGGAAAGTAGCACCAGGCGAAACATATACACAAAAAGAGAAAAAAAAATCGAAAAGAGTATTTTGTCTTTCATTTGTGCGTACTCTCAAAAAGGGGCGCATAAATAACGATAGACTTCTCCGTTTTGACCTCGGAGAAGGAAGTGTCACGCGAAGGGCATTAGCTGTCATTTTGGCGTCGAAGGACAAGCATTATACGAAAATTATTTGAAGGCAACGAAGACGAAAAAAGTAAATGAAATGTGCCAGAGGAAGAATAAAGCAAGAAAGAAAGCTAAACAATACAGAAGGAGAAACAAGTAGGACGAAATTAATAGAAGAAGATTCAAGGCTGCTGAAATGAACGGAGACAAGAGAGAGAGAGAGACAGAGAGAGAGAGAGAAGTTTAATGATATGAAATGCAGAGAGGTTGGCCTGAGCTGCATTCCTATAGCTAGCTACTCTGCGCTGGGGGAAGGGGAAGAGGGAAAGAAAAAGGGAAAGAAAGAGGAGGATATTTCGGTACTGGTAAGCTTGCGAGTACTGACGCGACGTTGGCGCAACAGTTTGATCTCTAAACTGGGGTTGCGAGCCCTATACGCCGCAACAATGTGTTTCTCTTTTTCATGTTTCTCTTTTTCTCGTTTCTTGTGCTTCTTGTTCCTTTCTCGGTGACCATGAACTGCACACTTGGAAAGCTTTCCGAGCAGCAGGCGTCACTCATTTCAATGCATATCTGAGCAGGCTGCCATTGCAGTTGGGAGGAAAATTTAGAAGCGCTATCCACAGAGGGATAACAAAAATTATTTGGTGCAACTTTATTAATTTTTTAACGGAAGCATTCACCTCTGGTAATTTCAGCTTGCGTACTGCAATTACGTAACCACTTCACTCAGATGAAAAGGCGTATTTATCCATATTTATATATTTATTTACTTATTCGAAGCGTCGGCAATGGGTATTGATTGCTGCACGAATGAAATAAGGTTGGTGGGGGGGGGGAAAGAAATCTTTGTCGCACTTAAGATCAACAGTGGCTGGTTAATGTACGTGCATTCACCCAGAGAACAACGTAGAAAAGCAAAAAAGAAAGGCTGCGTGCATTGCAAGAGGTTGGGTGGATGCAGCGATTCTCGGACGTCTACCGTGTGTATGGGCATTTGCAAACGCCTTCTCGATATTGGCTTTTAGGTATATCCAAAGCACGCTCACGGACATACGCACGCGGCATTCGATCGACTGTAGTAGAAATTTATGGCTCAATATGGCTCGTTTTGGGTTACGTCACTTTTTGGAAACTTTAGATTGTCTGGCTTTCGTGGAACGTTGTAGAAGCGCACGCTCGACGCAACCACGAAGCGCGCATGAATTATAAGAAAGCCAAGCGCATAAAATGGGGCTTGCGCAAGTTGTAAATAAATCCGTGTTATACGTAGAAGCTTGAGCTCCACGGTCGATTGCATCAGAGTTTCAGCGTACGAATAAAAAAGGTTTTCTACATAGGAGGGCTTTTTCCGACAGCGAAACGTTGGCTGCAAAACCACGAGAGTTTCCACATATTGAAAAACATTGCGGTGTCAAAGAAACATTTCCGACTCTCTTTCTTTTTTCTTTTACGAAAAACCGGAATCAGCAGGTGCTACGAATGTAATATGTCAACTCCGCTTCGCTGATTGGAGGAAAAACACAGCCCGTCTGGTGATATCAATGAATATTTATAGTGTTCACCTCGCGCCAGAAGAAATGAATGCGAATGGCGGGATAGAAAGTGATTTGTGAGTTTCACAGAGAAATTCTAGGGCAATGCACACTGTTCAATGCGGGCTAACCTGGTGGCGAACATGCCGTGAGTTGTCGTCAGTGCTAGTCCACAATGAACCGAATATGTGACCTTCGTTGCCCAAGACACTTGCACTGCCCCTGATAGGATCACCAGATCTGCATCTTTTTCTTTGTATTATAACTTTATTTTTGTTCTTTCCACCTTGTTCGCGTGCATTTCTTCCCTGTCGTTCCATTCCCTATATGATTTCCCTTTAATTACTGCTATTTACGTCCTTTATATTTCACATGTCAGCTGTCGGTGGTGGTATGCGGCTACAACGTTTATAGCACGTGGTTATTAAAGGAAGAAAAATAGGAAAGCATTTGACGAGACGTGCTACTTGCTTACGCGTTACGAGAAAACGCAGTTTGCTATTTACTTTAGCGCATAAGCAGTGCAGTTGCCGGACGACGCGCGATGGCAGTAGCATAACGTTCGTTGTATGGCCATTTGGTCTTCTGTAACTATACCGAATCAATTGCTGCCGCAGAATAGTGCAGCTTCGTAAGTTCATACCCCTAATCTCTTAACATATTCTCGGTGCACTTTGTGTTTGTGCTACATTGTAGTGACGTTTTGTAGAACCACAAGAAGGGCAAGCATTTGGGATACTTGGAGAATAGGTCTGCCAGTATATAGAAGTATCACACACGCACTCGCGCATGCACACACACACATGCGGAAGAATGAGCCTATAAAGAAAAATAGCTTGAACACAAATTTGTCAAGCCTCTTTTAACGTCCTTCTCTGCCTCCTCTCTTCATGTTTTTGATTAGCGTTGTGTTTGTACATGAGTTTTCACTGGAGTGGCCTATTACACCAGTACCCCCATCGTCGTGCATTCGCGGTCGGCGTGCTCTTATCCTCACCCTCAGGGCGGCAGCAGCGGCCACAGTACAGGTATGTTTAGGACGTAGGGCACTTTTGTGCCTTTTGTTCATTTGTGACAAAAAATACGAGGCTTTAGGGCACACGACGCCGACGAAACATTTTATCACTGCTATGTTTTATTTTACTGCTGTGCAGTCGGCGAAAAAAAAAATAACAGACACAGCGCCCAGACTGCCGCAGGGAAAGGTTAGGTTGCGTAAGAAATAAGAAAGCGCGTACAAAGTGCCTTGTTCAGCCAAGCCTTGATTCCATGAGAAATGCAGCTTCGTTAAAAAAAGTAAGTTGCGTCGTTTTGCAATCGTCCGGCACTTGTCTTGTGCTGCTGTTGGAAAATAAATTGTGCTTGAAACGGTCGGTTGTTTAGACAAGCCTCGAGATATCGGCACGCACGTAGGAAATGCCTAGCGAAAAAAGAAAGAAGAAAGAAAGAAAAGCCAGAAGCCGGAGGAGTTAAGACAAATCGCCCTCTGCCTACGTTCACGTGGTTGAACGACACGCTTGTGGCTCTGCCTGAACTGGTCATTTGTCTCTCAACCTGGAAGCCTACAGTGCTGGTGGCAGCAGAGAGAGAATAAAATACGACGCACGCAACTCGCTTGGCTTGCGGGATGGTTCATGTCGTGGAGCTCGAAATTAGTCTCACGTCCGCGTTAGCTCTGTCTGTCGCAGCCGAGTTTATCTCTTACCTGTGTAAGGATGACACAATGCTTTCCACTTTCGAAGGAAGATTCAGCGCATCTCGCAGCGGAACTAGGGTTCCAAAGCAGCATTTTGAGGCCGGAAAATATTTCCCGAGCGTTCTTTTTTTTCGTTTTTTTTGTTGTTGCTTTCTCCTCGACAACGCCACGACGTTCAGCACCAGCAAAGCCATTTGTAACAATACCACGAGAACTTTCTAGAGGAAGATGGAACGGCGGGAAAAAAGGCGAATTCGATTTTGTTTTACAAAACTCGTTTTTTTTTAATGATAGGCTGCTTTGAAGACAAAAGCGGGCGTCGGGAGGGGGTGGGGGAGGAAGGCTTGTTCTTGACCGCCTGTATGCACTTGCCACTGTGCATAAGCATGTGCGCGTAGGCAAGGTGCTGGATTGCAAAATTAAGTATATAAATCATGTTGTCTTTCATATGACTTATGGTTCAGAAGAATGAATAGCTCTTGAAATGCGGCTAAATATATGCGTGGCTTTTTCAAAAGCGATATGGCTTGCGGTAATGACACTCAACTTTTCTCAACCAGCTGCCCTTCAATCGCTCGACAAATTCAATGTGAAGTCGGGCCACTCCTTTGCAGCTACAGCGGGACATTGCACTTCCTCAAATGCCTTTCGTAAAGAAGAATTTGGGAAATAGAACAAGGACTTCGTCGGAGATGACTACGAACGAGTAGAAAGACGGTCTAGACGTTGCGTGATGTATAGACAAGGAACAAGCGTAGGTGTTTTTTCATCTCAAACATCGACCTTAGGGATGCAAAATACCCCTGTGCGCCGCGCGGTTCCGTGTTGCCAGAGCGGTGGAACCAAAAGACATGTTTCTACTTTCCGTGTATTTCGTATTCAAAAACTTCAATGAAAATGGCAATGAAGCACTATCGTCACCCTCAAGAAGTGGACAACAACAATCCCTTACAAAATATTTTATAGAAAGTCTATAGACAGTCTGTAGACGTCTATAGACTGTCTATAACCTATCTATCAATATTTTTGTAAGAGAACAACGACCACGCCACTAGAATTGTTCCTTCTGTGGACTTATGGAAGAAAGGACTAAAACATTATTCTGAAAGCTCCACTTCCTCTCTCCTCTACAAGTTATGTCACCAAGTGCGAGGTAGAAGCAGAAGCTATTTCTCCTTAAGGAAGAAGGGTGCTGTGTTTTCAAAACAATATGTCAAGCTCACACGAAAGGAAATGGCAAGTTGGCATCGAAAAAAAAAGAAAGAAAAAGAAGGACGGCTTTCCGAACGCAGTTACCACTCCCTGACTCTTCCTGTCTGTATTCATATGCGTCAACGATACGAAAAGACGTCGTCAGAAGCTGCCGTCTCTAGAACGGAAAATCGCCTTGGGCGGATAAATGATGAAAAGAAAAGAAAAAGAATACTGACGCCTACCTTAGTAACGCGATTGCAACCACATCTGTCCTTTCTTTCGACGCTCACTGAGTAAGGCATACGTGAATAGTGAGAACCCTTTCTAAAATCTACCACGATAAATCCTGCCTCAGATACAAAGAGCAGTTTCCTATTACGTATTTCTGTGTCGCCGTTTGATGTTCGTACTCGGCAGAAGACCGGAATTTTCCAAAATATCTAGGCGTTGGGAAACTGTGAGAGAATGGTGTGAGCTAAAGCGAAATATTACCATTAAGGTGCAAACAACAATTCAAGAGGCTCACAGTGTACGAATTGAACTCTAGACAACGCGAAAAGAACGGGCAGTTTTGAACCTTCGAGCGAGCAGATATAATGCGTGACGTGTGTCACGGACGCTCAAGTTCGTACAAGAAGCGTTACGAACACTTTTGAAGAGTCTAGAAAATCCGCCGTGCGATCGTATCGCCTGCCTTTCGTCCTTTTACTTCTTGTCTTTCCAAGCACCTTCCAGCGGAGACAGAAATGACACCGTATAGCAGCGGCTATAACGCAGCGCAAGAAAGACCGCGTCCCGGCGGACCAGCAAAGGGTGGCGTCTGGTGTATGAAAAATACACGAGTGGCCCGAAGTGTAGTTTGTTCTGGCGGCAGCGTTGCATCGCCGTGACCTGATTTCCTTCTCCTCACCGTGCCTCTAAAGGCGGGCGCCGCTTGCAAGCGGTGTGCTGTAACCGGCCCCTTCCCTTCTACCGTTTCTCGGCCTGTATGTGTGCCTAGCTGTCTCGGCAAGCTGGCCACCGGTGAAATGTCGATCGGGCTAGGGGCTCTCAAGGAGGCTTTCGCCGTGCGGCAGCTGCTGCGGCTAACGCGCCAGACCCCTAAAGAAAAAAAAAAGAAAAAAATGAGCTTGCGTTGTGCACTTGGCTAGCGCTTATTTCGCTTTCACTTTTTTTTCGTCTATCAGTGAAGGAAAGGGAGAACATGGTATATGGAGATGCCTGCCATGCTCGCCGGACGCAGTGAGTGCAGGCCTCTGTACAAAAATACACTGGACGGTTGTTGTCGTCGTCGTCGTCGTTATTGTTGTCGTCGCTGCCGTTGGGCCTGTGTGTTTGAATTGCTTCTTTTTTCCTTTAAATTCTTCAGGTGCACCCAGTAAAAGTGAATATTGACCATACTGACACGCTGCACGAAAGAGCTAGATGTTGCCTTTTTTATTTTTAGATGTGAAAACATGAGAAAGAAGGCTACATTAGAGCTGGCTATGCCAAAGCCCCAAATATGTTGCCCAAGCAAAAGTAAAAAAACGGAGAAAGCAAGAAGAAAATCTCTGCAAACACACAAAAGCTGTCTCTACAGGCAGCAGCACCGAAAGCACCGTCCAGTTCCTATAAGGCGGTCACCGAATCCAGAGAGTTTAATCGTCCGTATGATATGCAGCTCAAGCGTCTGGGAACAGAATTACCATCCTTGTGACACTGCGTCATCATCATGTCTCGCAATGTTCGTCTCATCATGTGTTAGAATAATTTATTCTTTAAATAGTTAGTGTCATTAGAACAATGGCGGATGGAGACAGATACCTCAGAGAATTTGTAATGTGGGCTGGTGTCGGTGTTCGACGAAGTCTGACAAACTGGAAGCACAGATCTCCGACAAAGAATGCACCGACGGAAACGCGGGTGCCTCCGTCCAGGTTTAACCTGCGTGAGCTGAGAAGCCGTAACGGGTATGTGTCGCCTCTGCCGCGACGTCTTGCTGCGTTCGCCGTTTCGCTAGAGCTCCAACATGACCGGCCAGCAGCGTTCGATGTCCCTGGATAATAATAAAAAAAGATGTAGTGATGGTTCGATGTTTCCGATTCCATAGCTACTGCGGAGCTTAATGGTGCGAAGTTAAGGCCGTTTGGCGATTCCAGGGGACTTCCGTCTCCTGCATTCCTTTCCTTGCTGCTTTATAATTTTTACAGCGAAGCTTTTTCCCCATGCTATTCCGGGTATCGCGTCCTTCGGTGATGTATCGCCGACTAAAGCGGCTTAGATAGCATTGAACGCTGACCGACAGTATAGTGCCAGCGAACGCAAATTAGTCCTAGAAATTAAATAATAAATTGCAGCGTAAATCATGTACATATAATACCCTCCGGTAGGTATCTCTAAAGCGCATGGACCTCTTGATGGAACAACGCATGGAATTCAATGGTCTTAAAGTTCTTATGCCTAGGTTACCAATTCCTAGCGCTTTGGATATGTGCCGCTCGATATGTGTCCATTTCTGACCAATTCACCAGAGTGGATGTGTGCCACTGTGATGCAGAGTTTAAATAAGCCTCATATGTTTTTTTTTAAACATTGGTAGTAGCTCGCTTTGCATAGACTTATCGTAATACTTCCCTGGACAGCCATCATGCGTCGCCTTAGTCCTTGTGACATCACTGCATGACATCACTCCTCGGGACATCGCAGTGAACGCATCCGCTTTGAGAATGTTTCCCTTCACCGTCACACCGACCGGACCGGAGCCCTTTTTCCGCTAGTGCTCACCATTATACAATGCCCTTGGGAACCTCCAACTGCGAGTGGTGCGCCTGTGACGTCACAAGCATCGGTGTCAGCGCAGATGTTTCTTATTTTCTATAGCAAGTTTCACAGCGAAGGTTTCTTGGCCTCTTCCCCGCACACTGGTGCTCCGGTTTTAATACCGTCGTCATCTCTACGCGAGTCGACTAGGGAATCTCAAGACTGTCCAGCAGGAAATCACAATCTTCGGATACGTTGCGATACCGCGCCCATGCTCGCAACACTCTGCAGTATCAGGTCTCCGAAGCCCGATTGTATGAAATATGCGGTAGGAAGGCAACCTGCGAATCCAAGGTCACCGTCATTGTTTGGTAGCATTAGATGGAGGTCTCCCTTTCAGCCTTAGTTCGGGTCAGGTAATGGTGGTGTTGGTAGCCTTTTCTGGACCCGTCCAGAGTCGGTGTTCGCGCTGCGTTGACCTCTGGATAAGCGCTGATGGATGGGTGGTGGTTTGTCTCGTGTCAGACGTCTAATTAACTGTAAATCCCAGGTCGTCGTCGTTGTTTGGTAGCATTAGATGGGGCCCTCTTTTCTTTTTAGCTCAGGCTGCTAGGTAAAAATGGGGTTGTGGCCTTTTTTGGGACCCGTCTAGAGTCGGTATCCACGCTGCGTTGACGTCTGGATGGGCGCTGATGAATGGACGGGTGTTTTACCTTGTGGAAAAGGTCAATTAACGCCTTTGTGGCGTTGAGACGTAACAACCCTCACCAAGGGCGCTGACCGTGAAATGTATCGTTACAAAATATGGCCTATCTTTGTAGTGAGAGCAATCCATTAAGGAGTCAGGTTTATTACGAAGTCAAGCACAATCAGAGTTTATAACTGATTCAAGCTGGACTTTGTGACTCTCCGCAGGTGTGGCTCAGCGTCTATGGGACACTGCGGTCAATCAAAAGATCGCGGGTTCCATTCTGGACCATCTCCGTAATTGTTGAATGTGGGCCAAACTAGCGACTCTTCCACAGGCTCATTCGGTTTTACGAGCGCTGGATCTTGTTGACCTTTCCTATTTTCTTGCATTTCTGCGGCTGACTGTAGTAAAGCAAACTCTTTCTAAACCAATCTTTCTTTTGTTTGGTCACCGTGGGTCTCAGGCGTTTTCTCGCAATCAAGAAAAGAAAAAGAGAAAATTAGATGTAAAGACGGAATATGTGCGCTGTTGCTGTCGTACAGGAAAGAAAAGCTGCCAAGAAACGGGCGTCGTTACTGCGATAATAGGAGGGGAATCGAGCAGTTCCTAACGCTAGTTTCGGGAACTTTTTTCGCCGTACCTGCAACTGCACTCTTGGTTCGCAAACGTCCTTGCTCCCTTCCCCACCTACTCCTATAGCCTTTTATCCCTGCAACCTTCCAGTTTTTGTTGGGGGCCCCAGGCCTCGTCCCTCAGGGCGCTGCGATCCCCAGAGTCAGGGGGAAGGAGGTCGGGGGGCACCGTCACGTCTCCGGTCCGCACGTGATGTTCCCCGGTGCCCATTGTTTCCTCGACGCGGCGGACAATAGCGCAGGCCCTCGTTCCTCTGCCGGCTGTGCCCGGCATCTGGGTGGGAGGACTCTGGCATCGCTCGTGAATGGCGTCTGTGGTGCGCCTCTTCTTCGGCTCTGGTTACCTCTCTCCTTCAGCTCTTCATTGCTTCCTTCTCTCTCCCCCTTCCTCCTCATCACAATTTCCCCGAGTCACCCAAAATATAGGCTTCGGCAAGTGGTCATCGAGCCTTTGTTCGGGGCCGTTGGGAGAACAGAGCTTCCAAAGTGACAGAGCGGTATGCTACAATAGGGACAACAGTCGCTGTTATTCGCACAGCGACACGCCCGCGCATTACGGCGTTTGCCACTGCTTGTTCAGAGAGTCGTAACTTGCTTCAGGGTGGGTAAGGGAGGAGGTGGTTGGCAATACACTGGGTGACATTGCTTCATCCAGTGTATCGCGCACTCAGCACAGAGAAGTCGTTTTCTGCTATAGGTACGGGCCGTTAGCGCCGAGAGCACTGTCGCGTGTAAACAATTGCGCTGCGAAGTGGGCGGACTCGCAATAAACGCCGTTGTATTTATGGTGAAGGCGATGGAGAACTCCATATACGCTCGGTGCTCCCTTCACTTGCCATAAAATATGACGAACCGGCCAGCCGTTAAAACTATCTCTCCCTGCCGTTCCCCGGGGGTATCCATGGCATCGGAATGAGGGCAGCTGTTCTACGCCTACATTCCCTCGCGTGTCGCTTGTTAAAGCAATCGCGCATCGGTCGTTCGATTGGGTAGGGATGTCGGCCTCGTTTCAGGGCGCAGTATTTTGTTGTCGAATGCATACGCTGGAGGGAATCCACTGTTTCTGAGCTCCCTTTAGATAACGCTTTGGATCCCGTATTCAGAAAAGCAGTTCGTACACTGGGGTCGCTCATAGCAAACATGCACTATCACAACAAGCGGCTGGTTAGCAACGAACGGATCTTATGGACGAAAACTTCTGCTATTTATGCTCCGCTGTCTCAAGGACGCCCTCATATTCCTAGCCGTGCAGTTTAAAGAATGGTCACCGATACGCTCAGTATAACGATGCCTTTTTATGAACACTCTAAAAATGTTTGCTCCGTGGCATTCCAACGCCACACTTCTATAGACATTTGGATTTGGTAGTTTACCGATGCCCGAGAACATTTTAATGTTTTATTCCGTTTCTTCTGAAAGGAACTCGCCCCATTTCTATCCAGTTTATCTGGGATTTAACCCCCATGTGTGTTCGACACTGTAATTATTGTTAATTGCAGATGTTTGTAAAATTCAACAAGACGAAAAAAAATTGAGATTGTCTCGCGACTGCGTCCGTGTGTGGCACAACCTTGTCTCTATGAAAGTGGAAAGGAATTAAGGATACCGGAAATGAAAGCCGATGACGTCATCATGACGGCACGCAAAACTAAACGTGTTTTCATTGAAATTTCGTCTCGTCATCAGTCGGTGACTGTACGTGAGTGCGCTTGCATGGACCTGTGCCTGCGATTAGGTTTTTGTAGATGACTACACCGTGTGTCCCAGCTAATGTTAGCCAAGCTGTTCAAAAACAACAACAAAAAATAAAAAAAAGCTCTTTGAAAGTTACAGTTATAAAACCTATGGTGTTCATTCGTCAGAGGTCTGGCAACCAATCACCGTAGGCCTTACGATCGTATCTTGCACCGTGTGTTTTAAGTTTTTCTTTTTTTCATTGAACAGCTTTGCCAACGCTAGCTGGGACAACCCATGTACAAAATATTACGGCAATTTGACCCCCTAGTGCCTGTCCGAACTTCTCTAAAAGCACACAGGCCGTTCATTCGGAGTATTTCTGTATTATGATTTCCGCTTCACTTCATTTCCCCGTGGTTAACGACCTGTGTGATGACCTGGCCTCCAACTGGATTCTATTCCGTCTGTAGTGCGTTATTTCCGCGATGTGGGCTCATTTAATAACCGAGCACACATTAGCAGCGATGTACAGAAGGGGGCGAAAAGGAAAGAAAAATCTATTGCGAGGGATGTTTATATGCTTCGCCCGACATCGGCTTTTCCATTTTCTCTCGTCACAGCCTTAATGCTCCGTACCAATACGCCATCCATTAACCCCGTCGACGGTCGCATTTTCTCAAAAGCGCGTCTAAAATCACTTCACTCGCCGCTCGAATGAAGCATCGTAAACTTTTGAATTACGGAGCCAAGAGTCGCGCGTGCCGCATTTTTAATCGCCTTTCGAGCGCTTATGTTCTCAATCCCACGTCCTTTTTCGCGGGGTCCTCGGTGTTGTTAACTCACGATGCTGGCAACTAATGAATGCCTTTGATATTCGAGTCATCAGATCCCCTTTGGTTCCCCGCTTGAATGCACCCGCGCTCGTATCTCCCGTGTTCTGAGTTTAGCCTTTGGCGTTGCGAATGTTAATGCGCGATACGCATCACTTTGTGAACCGTTAAGCAAGAATAATAGCCTGATGCCTTCCCCAACGTTAGCGTGTAGTTTCTGCTTTCGCCTAGCAAGCCCGATGCTACGTTACCGCCTGGACTGTTAGGCGTAAAAAGGGCGCAAGTAATGCATTGTCTCTTTCGACGTGCCGCTAAACGAAGCTTGCACATATGTGGGCACAGCCGTGTGGATTTTTCGATGAAGAAAATGGCCTTTGTTGGAGAACCGGATGCTTTATTTAAGAATTTAGTCATTCTATGGAGAGATCACGGTTATATATATATATATATACAGGAGGATCAGTCTTAAGTTTTATGGAATTTTTGAAATTCGCATGCGGCAGATAGCATAATTCTTATCCTTGAGCTGGATTATTCGAAGAACCACGAGAAATAAAAAGACGCATTCAACTAATTAACAAAACTCGGGTAATTAACTTATTACTTGATTACTTTACGGTACATATTGCAATTTACGAATTGTAGCTGGTGAGTTTGCAAGACGTATTCAGTTGAAATGAATTTCCAGGATGATACCAGTTTCGAGATATTATTTCTCAAAGTGTGGGAAGCAATACATGGGCGTTCCAATTACTTTTTTTGCCTGAATGCATAAAAGAGCGATTTGGTAAAAGAATAAGTGGAACAACAGTGCCTTTTTACGGCAAGTTTGATTTCGCTTATCTCCAAACTGCGTCATTCTGGAAATTCATTCCAAGTGGATACGCCTTGCAAGCTCACTGGTTATAATTCGTAAATTACAATGTGTGCGTTAACGTAAATAATTCAGAAGATAACTATAGCTTTTTTATTAATCGGTTGAAATTGTGTTTTGATTTCTCGAGCAAATAATCTCCGCCTCTCTGAATAATTTAACTTAATGACTAGAATTATGCTATCTGCAACGGGCTATTTTTAAAAATTCCGCAAAACTTAAAAATTGTCACCCTGGAGATATATAGTGCTTCTGACGGTGGTCTGCTGAGGACCAGCGTCAGTTGCACTTCGTTCCCCGAAGAGGCAGGAGGTGTGTCGCCTGAGTTCCTTATCTCCTGAACAAAACTTTGCAATGTCGTGAACGTAGTTTAAAATCATGTATAAAGGACCTCGAAGAGGTGTGACGTAATGCTGTTGCATTCCTCTCGCACTTACCGCTAAATCAGCGCTGAATATTTTTTCTTGCGAGTGTCTTCCTGCAATAGAAACACGATAGAAACCGCAATAACTACCACGATGACGATACTTGCTACAGATGTCATAAAGGTTGTCTGAAGTTCCCTTAAAAGCCATCGACGTAGAATTTTCAAGTTCAAGTTCAAGGTTATTGTTTCACTTTATTTAGATATTTCAGTTATTTCATTTCATTTATTGTTTCATTTCATTATTGTTTATTGTCCCCTTGTTCCGCTTATTCTGGGCACGAAGCATTGGGCAAGTTGAATTTCCTTGGGAAATTGTGGGCAAAACTGGAAAAATCGTTTCGACGTAAAATTCACCAGCATTCTATTTTCTCAAACGCAATCCTATAGGTTTTCTACGTGGCAGTTGCAGTGATATAAAGACCTGAAGGCCAGTAATCAGAGACTATGCAAAACGGACGTTATTTGGTCTAGTAAACCCTCCCGCGTGTTTTTTTTACTCAACAACATTTTCTCTGTTTCTCCCTGTCATTTCTTTCTACATTTATCTACATTTAAAGCTTTGTTTAGAAATAACGTTCACACACATTGTGCAAAATTGTTTAATTTAGTCACATTCATATGGAGTGTCAAGCTAGGCATGCTGACAGCAAAACCACCCCAGGATTCATTAACTAACTCTCTCTTTCTCATTCTTAGATCCAATAAAGCGGTATTTAGTATATCCCTGTGAGTTGTTATTGCATTCCAGTGTGTTTCACGCGATCTGTGCTGTGAGCTGTCGTTAGTGTGTTTACGTTCCCTTACATCAAGTCTGACATGTTTGTTCTAGTTACCGTTCCTTTTCCTTTTTTGCTCCCTGCCAACCTGTATTTCATCTTTTATGCACATTCGTTCTATGCTAAAAATAGTTGCCAGCTCGTCTTGAAGGCGCCAACATCTCATAAATATTATCTAAAAAATGCTAAATAGTAGAGCTGCTTCTGTCATCGCAATATCCAGCTTATAAAAACAAAAAAGCGGTCGCAATCTTTTTACTCACTCAAATGCAGTAGACATTGTGGCGTTCATTCGTCATTTCGACACAAGCCCGAGTATCACACATGCCAACGCATCCTAAACGTCTTTAAGTGGGACCAGTGGGGTTCTCAAAGAAGCAAAAAATAACAATAAAAGTGTGCTCGACACCTTCGACCGTGCTATCTCCTCGGCGGTGCGTCTTGTTCTTTCGCAAGTGGCAGTTAGCTACTGCACTAGTATGAGCTACTGTGTAACACACGTACTCTATATTGAAGTCGCGCCACGAGCCTAAAGGCTCAACCAGACGTACGCGTTCCAATGCGTCCGCACACGCCGCACTGACTCGACGTCGCGTCGCGCCCGACGGAGGAAGAGGGCGCGCACCCAAACGATGCACGAGTTGCCGCGCGTAGCCGCGCGTCTCGCCGCGGCGGCGCAGTGTTGCTAGCTTGCCATGTTCAAGGCAGTCTAGCCTTCGCTTAACGGCCATGTTAAGCATGTGTGTTACATATTGCAAGAAAACACAATAAAAGCGGGGAAGGCGAAGCTAACTTCACCACAGACTACACGACGCGCGCGTGGAGCCGGAGAGATTGCTCAAACACATCACGCTAGGCATCTCGGAGACGACGAGCGCGCCACCTGTCGCTGTCATGACAAAATGCCGCACCGCCATACGCGGCGCAGCCCAGCCGATGCTGACACCTCCCATTCTAGCCACCCTACCTGGGCTTGCCTGAACGTCGCGCGATGAGTCGTTCCAGAAGTGACGTTGGCTTGCCGTGGTCATGTGAGGTGCGTCATGCTACTGACGCGAGCGGCAGCTTCCGGCGCGGGCGCGAAAAACCTAGCGGTTGTAGGTCTCGACGCCGCCGCGCGCCTACACGCGAAACAGCCTCCGCGCCTTACGCCGTACGCGCCCAGGCGTGGTGCAGCGCGTGCGGGCGCATTGGAACGCGTACGTCTGGTTGAGCCTTAAGAAGCTGCCGCTTTGGTGACCTACTGCGTCCGCACGTTTATCGCCATCCAAGCGCTATCACCAGGGGAGTGCTTGTCCTAATCGGCGAGGCGAAGCGGATTGCTGTTCCATACCGAAGCAGTCAGTAAAAAAAAAAAAAAAAAAAAAAGAGATAGAGAGAGAGAGAGAGAGAAGGCGAATGAACTGTGCAGCCAAACGTTTTCCAAAGGAAGCAAAACGCGAACAAACGGGGAACGAAAAAAGGAAATCCAGAATGCGGCTCGGGCCGAACTGGCATGTTGTCGCGGTCTCGGTTCGCGGCAGTCAGCTATATACGGGGTTCAATCTGGAACCCAACGCCGCTCGTGTCGTGCTGGGCTCCGATGCCGGGTTGGAAACGAGAGTCGGTCGAGAGGCAGAAGGGCACGCCGCTGGAAGGAAAGGGAAGAGGCTGCGCGAGGGAGGAGGTGCAAGAGGCGTAGGAGTGCTCGTCTCATCAGCCTTAATGGCGGCCGGCGCGCTTCTGATTACGAAGCGCCAACCCCGTCTCAGCCGCTTGTAGTCCGCATTCTTCGAGCGGTCCCCCCTTTCTTTCCTCTTTCCCTTCGTCCCTCTCTCCATCTTCAACAGGGAGTTCGGACGAAACCCAATGACACACAAAAGGTCCGTCTCCTCTTCTTTCTTTGCTATTCCTGTCTTCACGTTCCCCGCTGGTTTTGCTTGCCTATCTACTGCGACCCACTTTCTTCTTTAATCTTACTCCATGCGCCAGCCTTATTCCCATCCACGCAATGCTTCTGCATTCCTCCTCCAACTGTTCTTTCCATGTTCTTCTCATGCTGTGCGCTTGCATGTGCTTTAGTCCACTATATATGTATTCTTACGTGTCCGTTTCCTACTGTCCGCAATCCGTGTCCTTCGAGGTCTCTCCCTCTCGCTGCCTTTTCTTTCGTGTTCGCTTTCGGTTCGCTGCGCCCGTTGCCGCTTACGATATCCCTCGCCGTTGACGCTTGGCGATGTGGTCACTCCCTTTTCGGCAGTGGCGGCGGTGGCCTTGCTGGCCCAGCCACATGCATTACAAGCGGCTTTCCAACTCGAGTGCAAACTCCTGTATACGGACCCATCTTCCCGTTTCTTTTATCTTTCCTTTTGATTTCTCCGTCTCTACTCCGTCTTGCTTTTCCTTTTGTTGGATTACCTTTCTTAGTTCCTTTATTTCTGTATTTGCCGTCTTTCTTTTATTCCTTTTTTTTATTTCAGTTGCACCATGTTTTTCATTTGGCAAGATTTTGACCTGCTTCTGTTAGCACAATAATTTACCTTTTTTTGTGTGTGTACGAAGATGTCTAAGTAAATTGGTGGCTGGCTTATTCTATGGGTTCTCTGTCACTCCTTTCTAAGTTATAAGACATGATAGTTCTCAAGCATCTCGAACAAAAAGAACAAAAGAAAAAGAAAGAGAAAAAGAAACGAGACAAAAGAAAACATATTCAAAACAACGGTCAATCTAGCTAAGATGACTATGTTTATGAAAGTACAAAAACTGAAATTGGATTAGAGGAAAGACATCAGCTGTTTCGATGTAGAAAACTTGTGTAAGTGTGTTCAGGAATGGCGTAAGCAAGGTTTTTGAGCTAAAAAAAAGGGCGCTTTTCTTTTTGTTCAACCCCACTCAACACTTTGTCCTTAACGGACAAAGTGTCAGAGTGGGGTTGAACTTTAATATGCAGAAGAGAAATATAATGCTCCATAACCTAACAAGCGAACAAGAGTTCAGGATCGCCAATCAGCCTTTAGAATCTATGAAGGCGTACGTTTACCTAGGTCAATTACTCACAGGGGGCCATAAGCATGAGAAGGAAATTCACAGAAGAGTAAAAATGGTTTGGAGTGCATCAGGCAGACATTGCTAGATCCTGACTGGAAGCTTACCATTATCATTAAAAAGAAAGGTGTACAAGCAATTAATGATACAGGTGCTGACATATGTGGCAGAAACTTGGAGACTGACCAAGAAGCTTTAAAACAAGTTCAGGACCGCGCAAAGAGCGATGGAACGAAGAATGTTAGGCGTAGCGTTAAGAGACAGGAAGAGAGCTGTGTGGATCAGAGAGAAAACGGAAATAGCCGATAGTCTAATTGACATTAAGAGAAAAAAATGGAGCTGTACGGGCCATGTAATGCATGGGATAGATAACCGTTGGACCATTAGGGGTTCAGAATAGGTGGCAAGAGAAGGGAAGCGCAGTCGAGGAAGGCAGGAGACTAGGCGGAGCGATGAAATTAGGAAATTCGCGGGCGCTAGTTGGAATCGGTTGATGCAGGACATGGGTAATGAGATCGCATGGGGAGGCCTTCGTCCTGCAGTGGACATAAAACACGCTGATAACGACATGATGATATTTAAAAGCAACGCCGAAAAAAAGAAATGAAGAGAGCGTTTTTTTGTTACTATATTTCACTATGCCTGACACTGTGTTCAATGAGACATAAGAAGGAGCTCGCTGTATAGGGCAATCGCAACGTGAGGAACGAAGACACCCCTAGAGCTGCTATCTGAACAGACAGGAAAGGAGAAATCGTTTTACTTGGCATCCACCAAAATTATTTCACGTTGTTTGTTGCTTTTAAAAGAAGTAGCTATCTAGCGGTTGTGGTGATCAGATTCTCAATCGAGGCCATCATACCTATTTTGCAACAAAACTGGACAGAAGGCTTGAAAAGCATCATGTTTACAACACTTTACCTGAGCGAATGAAAGCAGATATGATAATTTTGTTAAACTGCATTTCATTGTAAGCGGGCTGACTTATACCGCTAAGTTGTGACGACTTTGAGATAAGTGCGCAGTAAGCAGTCTCTTAATTTCACACAGGCTAAAACTAAGAGATCATATTTTTTGTGAACTTAAAGTTCTTTAAAGACGAGACACCGAGGTAGATGAATACAGGACCAACGCACCTACCTCGGTGTGTCGTCCCTGGCGCAGTTTAAGTTCACAAAAAAATATCTTACCAACTAGCCGCCGAACACACTGTCCTTACGATATCATATTTGTTCGTTTTAGACTGACTAAACGCTAAAGCACGCAGAATTGCGGTATTTGTTTTTAGCGCAGAGTGGACGGGCTGTAAATTTTGTGCTTCACTTCTATTTTCTTGAAGCTGAATGATCTACGGCAGTTTCTGTAAATATTATTTGCCCCCAATGAACTGCTGCCAGAAGTCGGCAGAGTTTAGACTTCTCGCTGGAGAGGAAGCTTCAGCTAGGGGTCTTCTACCTAAATATATGGAAAACAAAAACCGTTTTTCTCGGCGACCACTACACTTAATCTCATGTGGTTTGTCGCATTTACAGGCAAGAATTGAAATCTATAGCAACTGTAAGAAGTAGATATATTATGTAAGTCCCCAATGTTTTAATAAAACCCGCTAAATGTAGCCAAATTTCAGAAAAAAAAACTAGGCATAACGTTAACAGCTTTGTAACTCAGCAATTAGAAAAAAAAGAACAAAATCTGCAAACTGCACCTAGTAATTCAATGAAGGCGAATAAAGTTGATGTGTTTTACACCGCTCTGAAATGAACGACTCATTCGAGAGCAGGACTTTTGCAAAACCGTCGTAAACATTGCGATAAGTTCATCGAAGCTGTAAATTCGTACATAAAACTTGTCCGCTTCAGATGCTGCAATGAATGTAGTTTACCGCATTACTATGTGTGTTCTGGGTGCGGAGTTACTTACGGATTTGTAATCTTCGGACTTCTATTTCTTTACACTTACCAATTCTTGCCAATTTCTGTAAACCATTCGTGCCCTAAATAAAAATTATGCTTCCTAAGCCACTAGAATTAATCTATCTCTCTCAAACGCAACAAATTTCGTTCAACTTGGTCGAGCGGTTGTGTCATAAAAACGTATCGGCGTTTTACATGTATTCGAATAGGCGGCATCGAAGTTGACCTCGCGCTAAAGCTTCCTCCTATATGCAACAAATATATTTCATTGACTTCGGTTTTTCCGTTAACTTGTGAGTCTGTGTTTCCCGTATGTTTGAATAGGCAAATATTAGCTGATCCTGAGCTATAACACCGCGCCAAAGCTGGTGCGGTAAAGGGAACGGAAAGCAGACGGCAAGACTACTGCCGCAAGTGCGAGTCGGACCCACGCATCCCGCATAGACGCGTGCGTTGCTTTGCTCTCCCGCTTGCTTTCTTGGGTGTCTGTGCACAAGATTGGCCCCGGGAGTGTTAGCCAGTGCCGGCTCACCGCCAAGGCAGTGGATGTAGAACATTCTTTTAACCGCTCGTGTATGTTTGTGAACTCTGCTGTTTTTTTTTGCTCGTTTTGTGCACTTCTTTCCTCACGGTGCGCTGGCCCTGTGGCAAAGCTCCTCTGCACCCGTCGAAGCTTCCGGAAAGGGATCAGCGTGACACTCTCATCGCAGGCACAAGTGCAACGGCATCGCTGGCCTTTGCCACCGGGGGGCGACATCCGTGCATCGGCTAGCTAAGCATCTCACCACAGAAGGGCGAGTTTCTTCATTTGCTGCTTCTTACTGGGCTACGATTGTTGTTAACATCAGTCAGAAGTGTATGCTCATCGTTATTTTGTGAGCGTGAAGTATGATTAGGTTTGGGAGTAAAGGCGCTCCTCACTAGCGCCAAGAAAAAAAAAGAAAGCGAAATTCTTAATTAAGAAATTGGCAGAGGTATGCCAAATCGAGCAACTCGTGCCTCAAACACCGCGAAGCTGATGGAACTCCTGGCACCCTAAAACACAAAACACAAAGCGCACCACAACGCTCAACAAACTAAGATGTCTAATCGAGACCAGCGTCTCTAAGGAACGTTAAAAGGGGCTTCCGTTGCGCGAAAAGCCCCAGTAGTCTGTTTTGCCACTTCCCGATGTCTATACCCAAGATCCTGCAAGCTCTCCACCATACCGGCGCAATTTCTTCTGTATTCGCGATTATGTTGAAACACTTCGCTATATCCAAGCTTAGCCCATTTATACTCTCCATTACATCCGAAGCCCACCCCTCGTGGTTGCTTAGTGGCTTTGGTGCTGCGCTGCTAAGCACGAAGTGGCGGGATCAAATGCTGCCTACGGCGGTCGCATTTCGAAGAGGGCGAAATGCAAAAACCCCCGTGCACTTATAGTTAGGCGCACGTTAAAGGATCGCAGGTGGTCAGGATTAATCCGGGGTCATACGCTGCGGCGTGCCTCATAATCATATCGTGATTTTGTCACGTAAAAACTTATAATTTAAATTTGTTTAATATCCTAAGCGTGCTCCTGCATGCTTTGCCGGCTCTGCCGATGCCAGCGTATTGCTGCACGTTCCTATAAGCCTGCTAGATCTGCATTGCTGGCTGTCCGGCTGCGCGTTCTCACCAATGTCTTCGTTATACGCGGCCCCTTCGAGGCTCTGACGCATGCTGCGCTGCTGGCTGTTCTTAGGTGGTCACCGGGCGCCGGCGTCCGGATATGCGTTCTCACCGATTCCCTGGTCATAAGCGGCCGCGCAATATGGTGCATATAAAGGCTACGGAAGGAGACCTTAGAGAGAAACAGGTGTGTATTCATTACACGAAATGAAGAAAACATGGCAAACTAACCAACTATGTATACCTGCTCTAGGTATGTTGTCAATGATTACCTCATAACCAGTAGCACCTACAACTGGCATCATAAGCCAACATGAAGCAAAAAAATGATAAAAATAAAAAAAGAAAGTAACCATAAATCTGAGACAAGCAGCTCGACGCAAACAACGGCAAGCAACGGCGAAGAAAAAAACAGAACGAAAACATAAAGAAAATTACTCAAGCAGCATGCAAGCAATGTGATATACGTACATGTTACAAGTAAGGACGTGCCGCAAAGAAACACTATGATAACATCAGGACGATCCTCTGCTCAGGAAGGCATTTGATGCGACGCACGAACGTGTATCATGGAGAGTGCTTTGTTGTGTTGTCCTGTGCATGCTCATGGAGTGCGTATCGACTTCTGTTTTATCATTATGCGTCTGTTGAACTTGGCGTGTGCAGTATACCGATAGTCTGATGCATGCGAGACTTAAGAAATGGTCTGAAGATACTCTCGTCTTTCCGATGGCGCTCGCAATAAGCCGAGGAATAGAAGCAGAATCAAAAGCGCGTACCTATAGGAACGTTGCTCTCACAATGTCGCAATCAACGCGCGACATTGCTTGCGACATATAAATCACCCGTATATAATTATGCTGATAAACTGACCCGTTTTCTTGTCTGATCATACAGAGAGGCATTCCTTATGGAAATGAATTCAGCATTGCGCGCATTAGTCAGGAAAATGCTAGGGTTGATGAGCACGGCACGAGAGCTTTCGCCATATCAGTGAGGCGACGCTAACGAAATCGCATTCCTGTTGTGCTTGCGTCTCCCCCCCCCCCCCCCCCCCTTCCCTTCTCTCTCTCTCTCTCTCTTTTAGGGCGCTCATTGAAGCTAGTTGCTCTTTTTCAAACACCTTAGAGGACACACTTGCCTGCTTCCTGTCGTGAGGGGCACTGCGTGAACAAGACACGATATTTGTTTCGGAATATTATCTAATAGAAACGAAGCAGCGAATACATACACTTTCCTAGTCACTGCCAACATCACTCCACCATTTTCGCTGTCTTCTCCGTGGCTCATGAGCTCACGACTCTTGTCCGGACCGAAGAGAGCTGCTCTGCGCCAACATGCTCACTCCCCTTCCTCACGATTCTGCCCTTTCTCTTTCTTCACCTTAAAGGTGAATGAAAATGAAAGACACAAATAAGGGGGTCAACGCTGGAGATACATTATCGTTTCTTTCCAAACTGATCCTGAGAGAGAGAGAATGATAAATGAAAGGCAGGGAGGTGCGCAACAACTGAGCCTGGTTGGCTACCCTGAAATAGGGGAATAGAAAAGAAGAGGGAAGAATAGGAGAAAAAGGGAGAGTCCACTGTGTATATCGCCGACGTTGTAACAGTTTGCTGCTATATATCGCTGGCGATGAGCAAAACGAGAACAAGGTGTAAGCCGGGGCCTGACGATCACTCAGTCCGGATCACAGATTGTTACTCAATCTGGTCGCCTTCAAAAATCGCAGCAGCAATTTTGTGGTCTTTCGTAGCTGCGAAGTGCGAGGTCATGTTCGCAAGATCTTGTTCAAGGTGAATGGTTTTCTATCCAACTGATTTAGAGCTTTGCAGAGGTCATGTCTTTCATTTTGAAAAGATGGGCAATAGCACAGTAGGTGTTCTATAGTATCCTTGACACCGCAGGCATTGCACTTGGCTCTATCAGCGATTCTAGTCGAACATGTATATGCATCGGTGAATTTAACGCCCAGGCGTAAATGGCACAGCATTGTTTCTGCACTTTGCGGTAGCCCAGGTAACAGCTGCAGTTGCATAGATGGGCGAGCGAATGCAATCGATGCTGGGTGAATTTAGATGTGTGCCGCTTCTCTAATGTTATGTGGTGTGCCAGCTTGCTTATGTGTTGGGCTGCGTTAGTCCTCGATAAAGGTACAGAAACAAGGTTTGTTCTTTCGGGTGCTTTCTTAGCGGCTTCGTAGGTGAGGTATTTGAAGGAGCTACCGCAGAGATTAGGCAATTATGACAATGTGAAGGAAAGTGATCGAAATTGCCACATGTAAACGCTGTCACATAGCAATTTACGGTGATGCGCCATAGAATGCGATACGCTTCTGTCGCATTCATGTAAACGTAGCTTATGAAGCGGAAGGAAGCAGCAAGGCTGAGGGACAGAAAGAAAGAAAGAGAATACAAAGAAAGAAACAAAAGATATTGATATAAGGAGTGGAACAAAGAGTTAAATGAAGGGAAAGACAGAAAGATGCGAAAGGCAGGATGCGAAGATTAAGCGGGTAGCCAATTTAATTTGCTTCCTTATGCAAACGGCAAAGGACGTGAGGAGTAAGAGAAAGCAGAATGAAAAGAAAGCCTTACACAGACTGTCGTTTCTCGCTTAGTGAATTAAATCGTACCGCGTAAAAATGAGGCCAAGAGACGAGAACATTAACACGGTCTGTGGAGGTCGCGGAACAGAACATGGCGGACGAAGAGACGCCTGCTCCGAAAAAGAGGGCCTTATCCTCGACCGTACGGATTCAGGGCAAAGTCGGTTCCGAGCTTAAAGCAATGATGGCGACATTGCAAGAAAGTGTAAATCAGATCATTAGTAGACTGGAGCGGATAGAAGAACAGGAAAATATCACGGATCAGAGATTAGGCAAAATTGAAATATATCTAAACGAGACAGTGGTCCCTGTTATGGAGCGGGAGTGCACTCGGCCGCTAGCCCAGCAGGGTAAGTCGCCGAGTGGACTTGAGCTCAAAACTAGTTCACCAAATTTCCGTGGTCAAGATGGCTCTATTAAATAGTTCATTTAGTATTTGGCAGTGGAATTGTAGGGGGTTCAATCATAAGAAGGCGTCTCTGCAGCAGTTTGTTAGAACGCATGGTGTCAAGCCTCAAGTTATCATGTTACAGGAAACACTGACGTCTAACGTGACCTTAACGAATTTCAAAACGGAAGTTAAGGATAATGAACAGGGCAGAGGACTCGCTACTCTCATTAATAGCAGGTTGGCGTATATTAGACATGATCTTCACATGGCAGATTGCAAGATTGAATATATTATGGTGGAAGTAATCTTAGGTCGGCAAAGATCATGTCAGAGGAGCGTTTACCTGCTAAACCTGTACAGTAGCCCCCGGGACACGAAGCAGAGTTTCAAATCTCTCTTGACCAAGGCAACCAATCTGGCTAAGGATGCACCGTTGCTTATTGGAGGGGACTTCAATGCACCATATCATGTGTGGAAGTATGCTTATAGCACTATTAAGGGGGAGAGACTATGGCAGCAGGCACTAGACTTGAATTTAACTCTGATTACAGACCCCTCGTATCCCACCAGATGTGGCACGTCGACATGTAGAGATTCGACACCTGATCTCACTTTTGTTCGGGGGGGTGGTGGATTCGTCCTGGTCCAATTCTAATATAGATTTTGGTAGCGATCATTACATACTTATGATTACTTTGGTAGTGGCTAATAAAAAGGAGCGCACATTCAGGATGGTTGACTGGGATGCATTTAGGAAAAGAAGAGAGCAGAGAATCGATGATGAGGGAAATGAGTTGACCTTGGAACAGTGGACTAGTCAGCTTAAAAGTGACGTTGAGGCGTCCACTAAAGAGGTTAAGACCGATATTGACACGGAACACATGGATAGTCGCCTGGCACATTTGTTGGAAGCAAAGCAGTCGATGTTAGCGCGATGGAAGGGTCAGAGATTAAATAGAAGGCTTAGAAAGCGTATAGCAGTGGTTAATCAGGAAATTGAAGACCATTGTCGGGTACTGTGCAAGCAGCAATGGGATGAAGTGTGCAATTCTATTGATGGTCGCATTAAGAGGGGAGGCGCCTGGAGTTTGCTCAGACATTTACTAGATGAGACAAACACTAAGTCTAATCAGAGGACTGTGATAGGTAAGCTGGTCCATCAGGCGTGTCGGGACTCCACGGAGCAGGAGTTGCTAAAGGATTTGGCTCAGAGATACCTTCCGTTGGAGACCTGGCACGATACACCTGATGTGGTTTTGGAATATAGTGGAGACGAAAATGCAGCTATGGACGCGGAATTTACTGAAAGTGATATAAGGATGGCGCTGCAGAATCTTAATGGTCGATCGGCATCAGGGCCGGATGGCATTACGAATAAAATGCTGCGGAATTTAGACGATGGGTCAATTGAGTTCCTTACGCGGCAGATCAATTGCCTATGGAAGGAAGGCTCTTTCCCGGAAGAGTGGAAACTGGCAGCTACTGTTCTGATACCCAAACCGGGGAAGGCCATAGGGCTTGAAAATCTCAGACCCATTTCCCTGACGTCGTGTTTGGGAAAAGTCGCTGAGCATGCCATTTTAAATAGGCTAACGCGTTATGTTGAGGGCAATGGGGTCTTTCCGCACTCGATGATAGGATTTCGGCCCGGCCTCTCGACTCAGGATGCTATGATCAGGATTAAGCATCAGATCCTTGACCGGCGAACAAGGGATACTAAGGCACTAATTGGACTTGATGTGGAAAAAGCTTTCGATAAAATCCGACATTCTTTCATTATACGGGTGCTATCGGACTTGAATTTGGGGCAGCGGCTTTTCAATTTTGTCAAGGCTTTCCTTACGGATAGAAAGACATGTCTCAGGTTTGGGGAGATAAAATCGGAAGTCGTTAAATTGGGTTGCTGTGGTACTCCGCAGGGATCCGTACTCTCGCCTATGTTATTCAATCTGGCGATGTCGAAGTTGGCTAATAGACTGGACACTGTCCAGGATATTGGCTATTCTATCTACGCGGATGACATTACTATATGGAGTGTCGGTGGTAGTGATGGAGAGCTTGAGGCTAGGCTGCAGCAGGTGGTAACGCTTACGGAGGAGTATCTGGGTCTCATGGGGCTCAAGTGCTCCTCTAAAAAGTCGGAGTTGTTGATCTTCAAATCTAAGAAGCTAGGTCGTAGGCCGAGGGGTTCGGTACCGGACGTTGAGCCTTGCATTAGAATTCATACTAGGGAAGGGTCGGTGATACCCAAAGTTGAAGCAATCAGGGTCCTGGGTTTTGTACTTGAAGCGAACGGATCGAACATTAGAACCATTCAGCGTATTACCAAGAAAACGGAGGAGGCCATAAGACTTATAAGAAGGATCTCTAATAGGCATAGGGGTTTAGGAGAAGAAGGTGCAATGCGCTTAGTTCACGCATTTATTATGTGTCATTTCTCGTATGTGGCAGCTATGCTAAATTGGAATAGGGGGGAGAAAAATAAATTGGATGCATTAATCAGAAAAGCCATCAAGGCTGCGCTTGGTCTGCCTATGACTACGTCAAACGATATGTTGTTACGACTGGGTTTGCATAATACTTTAGATGAAATTGCTGAGGCTCAACGTTCCGCACAGAGGGAGCGGTTGCTAGGTACACCGCCGGGTAGGTATATATTAGAGTCAATTGAAGAATCGGTGGCTGTGTCGCATGATAGGGTGCCCCTACACGAGTTGAACGTGAACCTTAGGGCAAATATCATGGTTCGTCCATTTCCGCGGAATGTGCACCCCGTGCACAATGTAGGGAGGCGGGTCGCGAGAGCTAGGGCTTTGTTACGAGAGGCAAAGGATCAGGAGGAGGAGTCTGCGTTTGTTGACGCCGCATGGATTAATGGTAAAAATGCTTATTCGGTGGTGGTAGTAGATGGCAAAGGGAGCGTTAGAAATGCTGCTTCCATTTATACCAAAGATCCAGGGGTTGCTGAACAGGTGGCTATTGCTCTAGCACTAATTGATTCTAGAAGAGTTTTGGTGTTTAGCGACTCGCGATCTGCGATTACAGCCTTCTCGAGAGGACTTGTTGCGGAACCGGCTAACAGACTGCTGCAGGGTAGGGATATCACTTCGCATACCGTTACTTGGTTCCCGGCGCACATGGGGACAGTGGAGGGAGCCCCGCGTAACCTCAACGAGGTGGCGCACAGGGAGGCACGAGGATTAGTGCGCCGTGTACTCCCTGAAGGGGCTGGATCTCCCGCTCCTGAGTACAGGGACCAACTGTTAACCTACAACGAAATCACCAAGCACTATTACTTAGGGCGCAGGGCATTCCCGTTGCCACATCCTAAATTAAATAGGCCGCAGGCGGTTACATTAAGGCTACTGCAGACACGGACGTACCCTAACCCTGTCATCATGAATAAAATTAATCCGGACTGCGGGGTTTCAGTCTATTGTAGTAAGTGTGGGGGTTTGCTCGATTTACAACACATGCTGTGGCGCTGCTTGGCGTTGGCCGGTGATGGTTCTCGAGGTGAACAGTGGTGGCAGCGAATGCTGCACAGTGAAGTGCTGGCGGACCAGCTCAGGGCTGTCCAGAGGGCCCGTGTGATAGCAGAGGGGCTCGGCCTCTCTGTACCGACGTGGGAGTGGCCCGCATCAGTCCCAGACTGATCCCTCAGGACCTCAATAAAGTTCTTCATACCATACCATACGAGAACATTAAGAAAAAACATACTTTTGTCGAGTTCATGCTTGACGACGATTATAAATATTTTATTGAAGATTATTCACGATGATGTGTTTCCGAATCTCGCAGTGCTGGTTCTCGTTGGCGAAAATTTTTTTTCTGCTTTTTTGATTATTTCTGCCAGCATATGTAATGGATGTCAAATGCGATAAACCATACACAGCAAAAAGAAGAAAAAAGAGATGTGCCGGTAAGTGAAACTGGAAGAGCAGAGCCGTGTTGAAACAGAGAAGGACGAGAAGAAAGTACCGCGGAGTCGAGCGAGATGTTGAAGGTAAACGAGATGAACAGAAAAAAAGAAATAAAATGGCATGACGGAAGCGCTTACTTGTCTACCCTGGAATCCAAGAAAGATGGAACGTTCTGTGGGTCTCATCTATCCTTTCGGCGCGCATTGAGCTGGCTTTATTCTGAGTTTATTCATAAGCAGTCATCTTTCTGTTTCGCTACCCTCGCCCACGCTATTAAAGTCTAGACCCCATTTTTGGTCAAAAAAAAAAAAACGATACTAAACTCCTCCCTAATTGCGTTTGCGTGACTGTGAATAATGCCGTGCACACAGACTCCGCTTTCTTTTTTTCTTCTTATTCATTTTGTTTGTTACCGTGTTCGCGGTGCCTTGTGTAGCCGCATAAAAAATTGTGAACTTTCGTTAACGTTTGATGGCAATATACCTTTTCATTTTCGCTTTCATATAGCCTAAGGTGAAAGTTATATAAAATATAGAGCTCGTAGATAGTTTTTTTTCGTATCAGTGTCTTATTTTTTTTCCGTTTCTATAAGATCAGTACCCTTATACTTCGTTTTTTAAGGGCAGGTATTTAATGGATTCCTTTTGTTCCTTCTTGTTTTTCCTAGATTTTCTTTTATAAGTACTCATCCGCAAGTTTCAGGTGCCTATATGTGGCTCGGTAACACGAAACTTAGAAGGAATTACGCGCACACACGCGCGCGCGCACACACACATACACACTTGCAGAAGCACACTGATGCACACACATGTTTTACTACAACATTTGTTCACACTTCGAGTGACTAGTTCCCGTTCATCTTGCTTTTGTCCCGCCTTCCTAAACTACGGAGCACTGTTTCTCACTCATAATAACGCGAGCTGTCAAAATTTAATACTGAGGGCTTTCTCCATCTTTGTCGCGTCTTGTGGATTCTCTCACGAATTGTGGATTCTCTTGTTGAATCTCTTTCGAAGTGCCCCTCTCGTCTGTTTTCTTCTTATGAAAGGCCGCAGATACATTCTAACAAAGGTATGAAGAAGCTTTTCGTAGCAGCAGATAATTTGGGATAAAATACAGCCCTATCTTCTCCTGCTTTCTGCCCTTTCAGAGCTTACCGCTCCTCAGATTTGAACTGAATAGGCACATGGCACCGGCCTAAGAATGTATTGCCGGCTCTTGGGTATGACAGTTCAGGATTGTTGGAGCCTTTTGTGAGTCCTCCCTGCCTAGCTATTATAATCCCTGCGACTGAGTCGAGAGTATTTATTTATTTATTTATTGCTTCATGAGCTCACTATTGTGCTCGTGCCAAAGAACGATTTAGTTCTAATGTGTTTTTTTGTTAGGACTCGAAACGGGATTGCTCTCTGCGATGACAGTGAGAATCGGTATTGCGGCGGAACGATATAACTATGGTAGAGATTCATGTGTGCTATTGAATAAACCAAGTTTTAGTTGGTTTCTTAGGTTTAAACTACGGCATGATATAATTGGTTATGTGCTGATGCAAAAACACCTTTCTTCTTTTATGCAGTACATGTATGTGCAGAAGCTCGTGGCCCGACGGGCAATGTCCGCAGGTCTTTTTGTTCTTGCGACACAATATATACTGGTTATATATTAGAAGAATGAAAGAAAGAAAGAAAGGAAGAAAGAAAGAAAGAAAGAAAGAAAGAAAGAAAGAAAGAAAGAAAGAAAATTTTGGAAGCCGTTTTCACAAACTTTCAACAACGTTCTTGTTTACTTCTTGTGTCAATCAATCAATCAATCAATCAATCAATCAATCAATCAATCAATCAATCAATCAATCAATCAATCAATCAATCAATCAATCAATCAATCAATCAATCAATCAATCAATTTATTGATAAGTAATAAACTAAACTAAACGAGAACTGGTCCAGTGGCTATGTTGTGTTATGGAATCACAATTGTCGCTCTGGCCCTGTTACTAGATGCAGGCAGTGGTAAGAACGACAGATATGACAAAGTTCAGTTGCCATGACGCGACGAAATTTTATCAACCATCTGTGTTTCATGATGTTTCCTGCACCTTTGAGTTTCCTCAAAAACACGTGCGATGAAGCGGAAGAAGCATGAATTCCTTGCACGCAGAAAGAAAAAAAAACAAAGGAAAGCTAAGGAGGCCGATCAAATAGTCACATTGTTTGCTGTGCGACGCACAGAAAGAAAGGGTTTGATTACGCGCGCGGCAAAGACGCACTGCATACCTTTTTGGACATAGCGGCCCCGCTGGCGATAGACCAACGTTCCGAATAGCTGCGGCAGCATACTGTATGGCTACGGCTCATCGTACACGTTTTGCAGAATGGAGGAAGAGAGAAGAGGGTGGACACACGCACGCAAAAAAAAAAGAAAGAAAAAGAAGAAACAAGATAAACTAGGAACAAGCCAGCTTCGGAGGCGCCATCGTTCCGCAGTTTCTCTTGTCCTTTACGTTAGCGTTTAGCGTCGAAAATAAAAATGGGGCCACGTGTATTGGCTCAGCGAATCGCGGTTATTGAGAACGATGACGCAGCACGTAGTTTTAACCCAGCTGTTTTGTTTCCAGATTCTCGGAAGAGCGCCGTTCTCCCTAACGCTTCAATGATCATCGCTCTTGTATTTGTTTTCGAAGGAAAAGATGGGCCGAGGACAAAACGGCTCACCCTCCGTGGGTTGGTGGCTTGTTTATCTTCTCGTAGCGCCGGGCGAACGTGGTAAAATTCCGGGAAATGGTGTCGCAAGGCGTAGGAATCGGAGCGGCACTTTTTTTCGGCTCCGCGGCGAAGCAGACAACCGCAACGCGTTAACGAAAATGGTAGGAGGCGTCTGCCTTCAAGGGGGATACTTCGAAAACGGTACGCCTTGCGACATTTTTGAAGAATGCTCGCCGCGTTACTTTTTTTTCCAGCGGCATTAAAATACCGCAAGCTTTTTTCTCGTGAAGCACTTAGGCATTGCGACGCGTGTGGAGCGGCACATCATGGGAGACGCTCCTACGGCGTATCTCGCGTGCTCGCAAAAGTGAACGCATTTATGCGCGATAAGTTTTCTTGATCGGTACGCGAACCCGGGATAAAAAAAAGGACTTCCTCTCAATATATGCAGACAGTAACGTCAGGATTAAGAAGCAGAGTTCGGTTAACTGGCTTTGCTCTAAAACGGCGTCAACTATACATGAATTATCTACGAAAAGCATTCTATTTATTAGCTTACCGCGCCTATAGTTGAGATGCGTACGTAAAATGTATATACGTAAAATAACAGAGTGCGAGTCATTCCTAAAGAAGTGAAATGAAGAAAGCTGTACATTTTTGACGGATGCATAGCCGAAGATATTAAGAATGGGCTTAGGTGCGTTTGGCAGGCATTCTCAGATCATGAACAGCAGGTTGCCGTTATCCCTCAAGAGAAAAGTATATAATAGCTGTGTCTTACCAGTACTCACCTATGGGGCAGAAACCTGGAGGCTTACGAAAAGAGTTCTACTCAAATTGAGGACGACGCAACGAGCTATGGAAAGAAGAATGATAGGTGTAACGTTAAGGGATAAGAAAAGAGCAGATTGGGTCAGGGAACAAACGCGAGTTAATGACATCTTAGTTGAAATCAAGAAAAAGAAATGGGCATGGGCAGGGCATGTAATGAGGAGGGAAGATAACCGATGGTCATTAAGGGTTACGGACTGGATCCCAAGGGAAGGGAAGCGTAGCAGGGGGCGGCAGAAAGTTAGGTGGGTGGATGAGATTAAGAAGTTTGCAGGGACGGCGTGGCCACAATTAGTACATCACCGGGGTTGTTGGAGAAATATGGGAGAGGCCTTTGCCCTGCAGTGGGCGTAACCAGGCTGATGATGATGATGATGATGATGATGATGATGATGATGATGTGTAAGTTCATTACAGCCTTTGAAGAAAGTTCTTCATTGAAGGGTTCCAGAGTGTCATACTGCCGCTAATCTAAATGTTTCGTAGACTCCTAAAACAACAGCACAAGAGACGGTTGACATTCTGTGAAAATAGAGAGAATTTTAAACGCAATGCCTCGCGAAACTTTCACTTTCCTGCCTTAAATGGAAGTGTTGCAGGTGATTACTAAATACCCGTTTTTCCATGTGTTTTTTCGTGCATCATACGAGATTCGTAGTTTGTTTCTCCGGTGCCCACAGTGAGCTAAACAAGGCATCTTGTTAATATATAAGGAAAAAATTGTGGGCATGCTATGGATAAATGTGTAGACAATGTTTCAAATGGGTGTTTTGAAATGCGCATTTTCCAGTAGAATACGTATGTAAGTAATCCATAGCGTTATTGATCTGCTTTACGATCGGTGTGAGAGTTAGACAGGTTGCGCTGGCATAATTACAGATACGATTGAGTTCAAAGTTTGCGAACGTAAGGGGAACACTACGCCAAGTTTGTGTGCGGTGGTAAATGCGTGTTGATCAAATTCAGCGTTAAAGAATTGTAAGGAAATGTTCTAAAGTATAACGCTGCTGCTATTAGCTAGGTTTCCCAATTTTCCGAGAGAACTCTCCGTTTCATAGATTATTTAGTTTGATGGAATAGGCAGCATTTAAAGTGTTAATGTTTCTGGTTTAATTAGAAGCGTTAAGAATAATTTTTGAGCTCTCAGTGTTTTTCCTTTTTTCAGGCGTGATATATTAGTTTCGCTTGAAAAGAAACAGATTCGTTTTGTATGGCGACTGTCAGGATAAGTTAATTGGTGAAGTGTAGATGAAGTTCAAGATAACTGAGATTTCGCAATGAATTACGTATGCAAGCACTCTAGAGTGTTATTAGCGTGCCTAAAGAGTGGGTGAGAATTTAGCCCTCTGCCCTGCAGAACTACAAAAGCCACCAAGACCAAATTTAGCGAGAAATGGTGGCACGCTATGGAAACTCTCTGTGTGAAGTTAGGCTGGATCAAAGACAGACTTTGTAGAAAAAATTGTTGTTCAAGTGTTACGGAATGTGTTATGGCTGCTGTCAGCTGTACTTACCAGTGTCCCGACATAGCTGTACTTTACAAAAGGTTTATATTTTGTGGGAGAGCGAACGGGGATCATGGCAACTACAATGTGCGACAAAAAATGTTTACATTCCTGGTCCAGTTATAAGGGTTGCGAATATTACTGATGAGGAATTATTGATAGGAAAAAAATGGAAAGTTCTTTCCCTATTTTCCAGCGATGAAACATGTTACGACTTGGTTTCAGCGATGTCGGCGGGGAACTACGCAAAAATATATTGTTTATAGTTGGCGCAAATCAAAGGTGCATTATGGACCATATATAGGTAAGCTTCAAAGACAGGGGACTAATTATGGCATTTGCAGTAAATCACACATGCAAGGGATCCGGAGTTTTATGAATGTGTTTTGCGAACAGAGAATTTATCCCGCTCCCCTGAGAGAACTGCGAATTCAACCGATGTCAAATCTAGCTAAATTGAGATGGCGAGGGAGGAACGTAGGACACCATGGTGAATATTATGGCCAAGTAATATTTGCCGATGAATTACTGGCTTTTTAAAGTATCCCAGCAAGGAGTGCTCCAAAGAATTACTTGTGGACAAGGTTTCAAACGGAACAGTCATATATAAACAGGGAACCTCTTAAAGTATGCAATACAGTCAAAAGAAACTGAAACTTTTATTGTGACTGTTCGAAAAAAAAAAAAAGAGCTACGCTGGAAATCGAAGTTGTAATTCTCCGAACCTTACATACATCTGCTGCCTTTTTTCTTGGGAATATTGCAAGTTATTTATGTTGATTGTACTTAGTTGCGTACAGCCTCGCAATGCTGTTACGTAAACTAGCGATACATGGGTTACTAGCATACATGCTGTCTGCTACCACTAGGCACAGCCTTCTCATACATACATACATACATACATACATACATACATACATACATACATACATACATACACACATACATACATACATACATACATACATACATACATACATACATACATACATACATATATACATACATACATACATACATACACACACATATATATATATACATATATATATACATACATATATATATATATATATATATATATATATATATATATATATATATATATATATATATATATATATATATATATATATATATATATATATATATATATATATATATATAGAGAGAGAGAGAGAGAGAGAGAGAGAGAGGGAATAGTGAATAGTTGGTATGCAACTGTTCCACACTGTGTGATTGCGTGAGGGGTCAGGTTATCGCAGACTACCGGGAGAGAAACTTGAATTTCGTCACACCCGAGGCATACTGAGCGCTTGTGGAGAGGACAGTGCCGACGTGTCCTTAGCACCTTGTCAGTATTTGGTCATGGACATCATTAGCATTGGTAGCACGCACTCGCAGTGCTACATTTAAATGTGCGTGTTGTGTTTGGTAGGTGCGTGCAATACTGACGTGCAATATTGTCTTGGTCTTCTGTCCAGGCGATGTAGTTGTTCGTGTCATCACTGCTGCTTTGGTGGAGTTTCTGGCGTCCTAATGGTGTAACACTTGCATCGATGGCCTCATGATATATAGTTCGAATTTATCTGCTAAGAGATAAGATAGAACTCTGCTTCTCTATGTCGCGGGTTGTCACTGCAAATATAAAATGAGAAATTGAATATGTTACAAGGAGTCATGCTTCGTATGTGCAGTCACAGTGCGGTGATCTCTGATTCAGCTTCAAACACAGCGCGAACCTTTTTACGCTCTTTTGTCTTCAATATCTTTTATACTTATACTGAAAAAGAACCAATTGCTAGTCATCATGATCATCAGCCTATTTTATGTCCGCTGCAGAACGAAGTTCTATCCGAACGATTCGAATTATCCTTGTCTTACTGTAGCCGATTCCAAGTTCCAGCTGCAAATTTACTTTTGATCACCCCACCTAATTTTCTGCCGTCTTCGATACCGCTTCTATTGCCTTTTCACTCATTCCGTAGTTCTAATGGTCGAAGTGTTATTCGCCTGTATGCATATTATCCTACTACCACCACGACTATTTCTAATACTACTGCTACTACTACTATTACTACTATTACTACTACTATTACTACCATTACTACTGCTTTTACGACTATTACTACTACTACCACTGCTACTACTACCAACATTGCAGCTCCTGCTACTACTACTACTACTACTACTACTGCTACTACTACTACTACTACTACTACTACTACTACTACTACTACTACTACTACTACTACTACTACTACTACTACTACTTGAATGCACTGGCTTTCCACTGCATGACTGGCCGAGTTGTAACCCAGGTTGGTGCAGTAATACAGATAAATTGTGATGATATAAAAGGAAAGTGTCAGTTTTTATAAGTGTTCTGTGCACGAGAAATACACCGAATGCCGTTTGCAGTCCCTAGGGGAGCAATGCAAGGTGAACTGTCTACACCCGGCCTCTTTGAAGATGATCTTAGCTTCATGGGGCTCGTCTGCTACCTCTCTCAGCCTCAACTCACCTTCTGCTGTTCATAAATAAAATAGGTTCAATTTTTCATGAATAAACTGGCAATAAACACGTAAACAATTATATGATGGGGTTTGTCGTGCTAAAACAGCTTTCTGATTATCAACGAGAAGGAAGGGGGATTAACCGAGGGGCCCATTTTTTTTATTAGTCATATCATAAGAAGCCAACAAACACTTACACCAAGGACAACATAGGGGAAATTACTTGCGCTTAATAAATGAAATGAAGAACTATAAATGAATGAAAATGAAAGTGGATGAAAAAACAAGTTGACGCAGGTGGGGACCGAACCCACAGCCTTCGCATTTAGCGTGCGATGCTCTACCAATTGCGCTACCGCGTTGCCGTTTCCCCGTCCACTTTATTGGGTATTTATGTTTTCTACTACAACCCTGGGTTCCGTCCCCACCCGCGGGAAGTTGTAGTTTCATCCAATTTCATTTCCATTAATTTTTCGTTTCTTTATTTCATTTATTAAGCACAAGTAATTTCCCCTAAGTTGTCCATGGTTTCAGTGTTTGTTCGCTTCTTATGATATTTCTAGATCATGAGGCGCGCCGTAGTTTAGGATTCCGGAAATTTGGACCACCTTGGGTTCTTTAACGTGCATCTAAATCTAAGTACATGGGTGTTTTCGCCCACATGGAAATGCGGCCAGCATAGCCGGGATTCTATCCCGCTACCTCGTGGTCAGCAGCCCGACTGCATAGCCACTGACCATCGACAGTGGGTAACGAACACTTTAACCGACGACATTTACACATATGCTTACCTTGATTTTGCTGTATTAGTTTAAAAGATCGAAGGAAGATTTCAACAGCCTAGAAATGCCTTGTTTACTTTAAGAACGCTACTAATCATAATTATTTACAATGACAACATGCGCAAAACAGCCAGAGCAAGTGCGGAGTCTTTCAAGGTAGAGCACATTAGCAGTGCCAGACTGCTACGGCTCCATTGGCAGTACATATCGCGCATGTCCATTGTACTTTCAAGACACTTCCGCCATGTAACATCTTGTTTATGCCAGTTTTTTCTAGCTAGTGACTGCAATGAAGTCACTAAAAAGCAAATGACAAAATTCACTGTGACGCTTTATTTCGTAGACGCGCAAGTGTATTGGTGCTATTCCCTGTTTGCGCATTGCGAGTAGAGCGTAAAAAAAAAAGAACTTATCGATTGTGTATGTGCTTTCAAGGCTTGTTTTATTGCGATAGCAATTATAATAGCTAGTAAGTCGGCCTAATTGTGATTTCGCTGCTCGGCTTCCGCCCAGCGTTTGACGCAGCAGATTGTTCATTTCGCTTTAAGCTTCCCGGATATGATTTCGGTTTTGTTTCTAATTAGGCATAAATCCCCAAGCGAATGGCAGCCGTCGTCTCATAGCGCACACACACACACAAACACACACACACACACACACACACACACACACACACACGCACACGCACACCACACACACCACACACACCACACACACACACACACACACACGCAGACAGACAGACAGACAGACAGACAGTGACATCACTTGCAAAGTTGACACAGCCGTGATATGTCGACAGCTACATGCCACAGGGTGCTTGCAGAGCTCTATGAATTAGTCCTGCTCTTAGTCACGAGAAACATGCACCCTAAAATACACAAGGGCAGAAGAAAGGCAAGATCAGAACACAAAATATATTTCGCGGGGAGAAAAGACATGTTATACGTCGACGCGACGACATAGTATAGAGTTTTAGGTTTGGGGACGCAAGCGACTGGCGCACGCGCAATAAATAGGGGCGACGGTAATGCGCATGCGCAGACCCCTACGTCATGGTGTGCGCATGCGCAGTACCGTCGCCCCTAGTTCTTGCGTACGCAAGCCGCTTGCGTCCCCTAAACTAAAGGTCTCTACTTAACGGACTACAGTACACGCGTTTACGAAACATACGTGAAAAAAAGGGGGAAACCGTATTGTAATGTACTGCTTCACTGAAAGACAGCGGCTAATAATTAGATAGCATAAACGACAATGAAAGTCAAAATTTGTTGTCAGGTTATTGCACATAACGAAGACAACCCCAAAGGTTATTTCGCTGTGCACTTTTCGGAATTTGGAAAAGAGAAATTATGCTTACTTTTTGAACGCCTCATGTGACGCTTTGCACAAGTCTTTCAAGTACCGAGCAAAATGCCTGCGTGCCCGTCACATCTGCAAAGGGTGCATTTTTTTGACGCCGCACACCTTGAGCGTACTTTCCAAAGGGGGCTTTAAAAACGACGCCTAAGCATGCGGTCTGTGTTACCCCCCCGCACCTATGCTTTGTATTATGCGCATATTTGGTCACTGAGTATAACTGGCGGATCCAGACGGTAGGCCCACTCAGACTCACGGGTCGACCCCAATCCGAGTGAGCCAACGCGTGAGTGAGTTTGCCAACCTATGACGAGATAGCGGTGGTTCAGCGGCGGCATGCGACGCACTTGCGAAGGGCGAGAAAAGTGCAATGCATTATTACGGAATGCGGCCCATCTTTGCAGCGAAAGCAAGCCTAAAACGAGAAAACAAAATCATAATGAGTATTTCAAGCAAATTCAAGCTAGACTACGTGACTTCCCGTAGCTGCGGCTCAGCGGCTGTGGGAATGGTCACGCGGTCGCAGGTTCGGTTCATGACCATTTCTGTATCTGCCACGCGAAAATAATTGTGGACTGAGGGTGAAACTGATGGCTCCCAGACAGTCTTATTCCGTTTTACTAGCGCCGAATGCTGTTGTTCTCTGACTTCTGCGTGAAAAACAAATCTAGTCGAATACAATAACAATTATTTAATTAATTCGAAAATGTAACTGATTACTATGACCCATTACTGCCCCACGAAAGTAACTGAACAATTACTGCAAAAAGTAAACAACTACCTTTACGTTACTTTTCTTCGACCTTTTATTAACACTGATCAAACACAGCAAATAGAACGAGCTGGCCTGTCTCTCTCACTGCGTCCTCTGCGGCCTTCCCGCGTTCCTCATCTTCCTTAACTGTTGCTTTTCAAAAATTTTTTTGTTGGTCAACTGCCCTCATTTTGTCGTGAAGGCAGCTGGCAGGGACACTGAAAACTCGCTGGTACGAAAAGACTCTGCGGTAATGTAGCGAATACCGTGCACAAAGGGTGTACTTGATCGGGACGAACTGGACGAATTTTCCTGAGGAGCGCGCAGGTAGGGAATCACTGATGCCTTTTTCCTGCGACCTGAGCCGAAGGTATCAGTGATTCCCTGCCTGCGTGCTATCTCACACAAGCTCGGGAAAATAGAAAAACGCGCAGGAGTGGAAGTGCTCTTGTCGCGAACCAAGGGGTTGCAGCGGAGCGCCAGAACCACTGCGTAGCAGGCTCTTAGAACGGACTAAAGCGTGCCATGCTTGCGCCACGCGCCGCCCAATTTTATTTTCATCTTTTTTGCATGGCCGACCGGGAGCGCTAGCCTTTGGCGTCTGCGCGGGGTGGCGCCCAGACGGAACGGCTAAATGTGCTCGTCGACGAAGTGGAGACGGTGTGGTCTTGGTTACATGCAGATTCACGGATACGCCGGTGACATCCGCGGCGAGCTCCGTGGGAGGCGCCTCGAAGTACAGGCTGGTTTGAGGCGGTCTGGTGAGGCTGGCTCTTCGCGAACATTCAGTAGTATGGTGACGGACTTCGGCGTCTGCGCGTAACGGCGTCGGCGGGCGTTAGTCTATTTAGAACGTGAAAAAATTTTTAGACACTACAAGAAGGTTAACCCTCCCGACAGTCAGAATAGAGGCTGCACCATCAGGCACCAGCGGCAGTTTGTTTCACGCACAGAAAAGGTGGCCTACTCAGTTCCCTTGCCCTGTGGCCTAGCTTACGTGGGCCAAATTGGCAGATGTTTAAATGAAAAGCTCAGGGAGCACAACAATAACGTCTCTACTTCCGACAATTGGGTATACATTGCCGGGACTGCAAGCGTTGTAAGGAAGAGCGGACCTTTCTTTGAGCAAACATCAATTCTGCGCAGCTCCGAGATGCACCGAGATGACCACGAGGGAAACATTTGAAGTAGGCGAGATATCAAAGCTCAAAGAAAGTTGCGTCAGCATGCCATCGGTGTTGTTAAATGTTAAGGAGCGTCTCTTTTAGGCATAGTGACCCAACAACGGTTGTTTCAAGGCTGGCGGTTCACGTGGTGACTCGGGCTGCAGAGTACATTCGTAGTGCATTCTTGCTTTTGTTTTTGTTTTGTATGGGAGATGGTGTTGATCCGCACGAGAATTTTCACCGCTATCGAAAGCAGGTTTCTCGTATCATCTCGGCTTTGTTGGTAATTCTGAGCGTATGTATGAGTCGAATTGTACATTTACAAGCGCTTCGCGTGGCAACAAACCAGTTGCAGTCAGCGCTTTCTGGTGTTTTCATTCTGTCAGGCCCTGCCGATTTAGTGTGCGTTGTGATCATATAGACAAAGAATGTGCTTACTGAATGCCGCGGCGCTCGCGTATGCGTCCTCGATAAAGCGCAACGCTTCATTATTATTACTGGGGCTTGGAGAAGGCACTTGCAGTAGCTGAGCACGACCTTACACTTACTTAGCATTTTCATCGCCCCGCAAGGAATGCGCACAAGATTGGGCAGAAGGCGTCATGGATTCTTCGTTCGCTTATCGCAGCCGCTCGTCTAATATTTTCCAAGCAGCCCAGCCATTCTCTATCGAGGCCCTTCCGCTCTGGACTTCACACTACTTGCGAGTTCTATCAAAAACGCGCTGACGACGACGCATCAAAGGCCACGTACGAGGGGCGGGCACGTAAGCGGCCTCACGAAAACGAGTAAAAAAAGCTTTTCGAGCCTTCTTGCACCCCTTGACATCCACGCGATAAACTTTGTCTCACCAATCGCTCTGACGCTTGCTCGGTACTTCCTAACGCCGCCCCTCCCCACCTCGCCGTTATTACCTTTATTTTTTATTTCGTTTCTCCTCTCTGAGGTTATCACGGTTGGATTTCTTCCTAAGAGGTCTCGTATATGGGTGCAGCGTATGACCCAGTCATCGCGGTGTCATTCACATCAGGGCGTGCGCAGATGGTAACGACCCGGGAGGGTGGCGTTCAAACGACCGGCCATTTGTAACGCCCTTCTCTTTCTTCTCTTTCGACAACCACGCTCTCGGCCCTCCGCCCTCTCGTGAACTCATCCGCAGAAACTCTGGGCCTAACGGGTAAAGCCTTTCGCGGCTTTAGTTGTCAACCAAAAGTTACCTTCTGGCCTTTTTTTATTCTTGTGTTTCTTTCGAATCCTAACACGATGTAGAACACGCACCAGGAGCCAAGCTTGAGCCGATATAGGGCATCGTTGCATCTTCCTCGCGTAATAGCAGAGCAAGACATTTCTGGGAACTGTAAAAGGGAGAGCGGGGTGGGGGGGGGGGGGGGGGGCGAGGGGCACGCGTTACGTGCTCCTATGTACTTGATGCTTCTTCATATAGGAGCGCACTTGCTGCAATAGTACCACTTTGTTGGCGTTAAATTTATCATACAGTAGCCAGTATGTGGATATTTAGCTGGATGGTAGCTGCGGGTTCATTGATTTTTACACCGGGGAAGAAGAACATGACGAAAAAAAAAAAGAGAGATCGTTCGAAGCGGATGAACTTTTTCGCAATACCAACAGGGACGTATTGGTAACAGACACGCAGACTTCACTTCACTTCACTTTATTACCTTAAAGGCCCCCGGGGTTGGGCATGTTTCAGAAGAACTTATTGAGGTCCTCAGAAGCACCGCCCTTAGAGCAGCCCCACGGGCCGCTCCCACGTGGGGACGGGGAGGCCTAGTCTCACCACCGCATCGTGGGCTCTATGGAAAGCCCGGAGTTGCGGGAGAATCTTGGAACTCTTGATGGCAGAACTTGACTTGGGCTCCTGTAACGAGGGGCACCCCCAGAGCACGTGATTTAAACTGTTAATCGAACCGCAGTCCGGACAGGTAGACTCGAAGGCGTCCGGAGCAAATATAAATAAATAATAACAAAAAGCCCGAAAACAAAGTATATGAGCACGTAAATAAATTGCAGAAAATGACATATACCTGCAGTTGCATACATTCTGAGAAAGCATCTGCGACACACACTCTGAAGGTACGCTTCGATATTGTAGAGCGGCGTCGTTTTGCTGTCGTGCTTACAGGACACGCCACGAGACGGCTTTGTTAAGGGAACACTAGATGAACGTTAGGTTAAGCTCTATTATTAAACTGCGTGTCTGTAATAGTACAGTGGCCACTTTCATCGTGAGGGAAAGCTTGGAAAGGGAAGGAGGGAGAGAGGGAGGGAGGGAGGGAGGGAGGGAGGGAGGGAGGGAGGGGCGCGCATAAAAAACGCAAAAGCGAACGACGCCTGGTTGTGATCGCCGTCCTTTAGTTTCGGGCCAGCCCGTCGTGACCGTTATGGATTTTGATAGCGTCTGCTTGGGTCTGGTTAATTATTCATTAGTAAAGGAGGACTACATTATAGGTAGGTAGGTAGGTAGGGTTAAGTATGTAGAGGTTATAGAAGTAGTGCGCCTCGAGGTACTGCGTCTCCCTTCTATGCAAAAAATAAAAGAAATAATGCTAATAAACAGGACACTCTATAGCACGCGCAGACACCAACAGCAAAAGCTGAAAAAGAAAACAAGCAAAATGTGACGACGATTCAACAACAAGGGCGAATCACTGCATAATATCGTTCCCAGCATTTCGAGCATATGTTCGTACTTATAAAAGTACTAACTACATTGTGTTCTACAAAAACAAGTTTATGGTACTTTTCCTCCGCCAACTAGACCTAAGACCTGCCGCGGCAACATAGTGGCTATGGCACTGCGATTCTAAGTTCGAGGTCGCGGGTACGACGCCGCCAGCGGAGTCTGCATTCCGATGTGAGCGGACTGCAAGAACGCTCGCCCACTGTGCATTGGGTTAAAGAGCCCCGGATGTTCAGAATTAATCCGCAGTCCTCGAGTATCGCTTAACTCATAAGATAATCGTGCTTGTGGCACGCAAAACCCCAGAAATATATTCAAGGAGACCCAAGTGCGAGAATATGCTTTGGAATCCGCGACGCTGCTGTGGGCGCTCGACAATCTATGCGGGGCCTTGCGCAAATCACAGACTCTGAGAACGGTGATGTTCGCGCACGTATTTTGGAGGCCACAATAGGCGATACCCCAGTGTGCGAGCCCGACGTTGTGCGCATTGCAAGGACGTTGTTCTTAAGAAGCTGGTGGCGTCCACTGTGAGATCATGCTGTTGTCGGAGGAAAAGAGTTCAGCGCCAGGGAAATCACTGAGAGCTGCAGTGTTTCTTTATTGTGCAGTATCGCGATTAATTCAGAAGTGCGAATAGCTCACCACACCTGGGTATGCCATATATAGAGGAATTATTCTGGGAATTGCTAACCTTTTGAAGACAATGCCTTTCTCGGTGTGTTACTCCCCCCCCCCCCCCCTCCTACACACAGCCACCTTTCTTATTTATATATTTATTTATTTACGCTGTAACCCTAAGAGAGTTATCGCAGGAGTGAGATACAAAATCAAGGGCGCCGGACACACAGCAAAAGGGGGTACACAAAAACTTGTATTATTTTGTATTAAGTATAATAAAAGAGCATTCCGACGCTTGTCCCACTCCCCTCACGCGAGGTGTGAAGCGATAAAGTGCCGTGCTCAGACTCCATGCAAATCTCACCACCAACTCCCTCAGGCAGACACTGTCTTTCATCGGCGTCAACTGGAGGTTGAATCGCCTTCCAACATATTTATTTATCCAATACTCGTCCCTTATCAAGGTGGTGCTTAGACAGAGATATCTGCCGTGATAGCTGACCTCGCTGCCTGTTTGCAAACATCCATTCCTTCTTTAATCTAGCCTTCTCGTACGCGCTCCCGCCTTCATCAGTGCGTGTTGCTGACACCGGGATTTCCGGTCTTCGTATTTCACTCTGTGCTCCTGGCCGCGCCCTTTTAATTATGGTGCGCCTCGCATTAGACTGCCCAACGCTGTATGTGATTTGGGGGTTATTGTAATTACGCTTTTTTTTAATTTCTGCCACCACTGCTGTGTATTTTTTTTAATAATATTATTTTTTTCTTCATTCCTTCTTCGGTGAGTCACGATGAAAATCGTGCAGTATTGTGAGGACTAGGAGGCGTCAGCAGATCAGGAGAGCTGAGGGCAGCGCGTCTTCTTCCGCGTAGTTCTTCACCTGCCACATCACACCTTAGTAGAAATAAATAGTCTAACGGTGTCAAAACAGGACGCAGAATGATCACGTAAAATTTGCTCGTCAGATCTTGCTAAAAAGAAGACAAATCTTTAGTGAATCTTTGAGGCTGCAGCGCACGGACAGTAAGGTTCCAGCAGCGCACACGCTGTGTGTGTTTTATTTTGTCCTTAAATACCCTAAGGCATTGCATGAGGTGGTGGCTGCAATGGGGTGGTGCAACGTCTACGAAAAGAAACAGCCATGACACGAGAAACATGTGTTAGGGATTCGTAAAGGGCGTTTAGGTCTTATGCCAGTACTGAAAGAGATGCAGCGAAATTATCAATAAAGGAACGCAGAAGACAAGTTCAACAAACCTAAACAATAAGATATTTGTAAAATTTGTCCTGTTCCGTAGAAGTTGAAAGTGAAACTTAATTTATGTGGTCATTAGCTTCATCTGCCCGAGTCTTGGTCAATCCCCCATAGCGGGTATCACCTCAGAGGAAAACGACGCAGAAAGCGTTAATAGATATGCTAAGCTAATCTTGTCAAGTTGGTAGTAGCATACGCTGCAATGGGAAAAGGAAATCGTGATAGTTTTCTTTCCCGATTGATTGACAGTAGCGTCAGCATGCTTCGTAGCTTCCGTATTGCTGCACGGATTTCTTGAACCAATGTGAACGTTTCCTCCTCTCGCCTTCTGGTGAAAAAAAGAAAAGAAAGAAAGCAGCGCAGTGGGAATTGTAAAATGGATGCTGCACGTTCTTTCAGGTCGTGATGAAATCTCTCCCTATCATTTACCTTTTTGTGTCTTCAAAATGGCTTTATTCCGATTTCCCTTCGGCAGACTTGCAGCGTTCACAGTGCTTATTACCGAGCTTACACTCCTCGATGCAGACAGGGTGAAACATGAGGGCTGGCGGGCTCGGCGTGAACGATATTGCGGGCCTCGTCGCTTCATCTTAATTTTGCGCCGGCTTTCTCTCGTGCCTCATCCTTCACGCTGGCGTGGCACAGCGTGCTGCTTTCTGAGAGTGTAGCGTGTAATGCAACGTTGCCGGTATAACTCGATAGGTAGTTTCGGTTCAACGTGTTACCGCAACAAATGGTGTCTAGTAACATTTGCGCGTTTTTTTTTTTCTGTTAGCCTGATTTCATAATGCGGGTGCAAGTCACGGGCATACGTCAGCGCGTATCAGTGAAATTGCGTGTTAGTCCTTACATAACTTCTGGAGATAGCGTGTAACTAAGGACTATGTATTATTTTATTCCGCCATCATCACCTTTTATATTTAGCGAAGTTTCCTTTTTAACCACAGCAACGGAATGGCGACGCAGGTTGTCGCGTATTTTTCTCGAGCGCTGAGACATACGAAGGGCTCCCCACCGTAAAGAAAGCGAGAGCTGGGTTATTGTGTTGCGATATCAGTTGGTGCGAGCTGGTAACCATTGAGGTTACTAGCAGTTGGATGTTTCCACCTGCTAGTCAAAGGTGCTGTTTCTGTGCGAACCCGGCCCTGGTGGTGCAATGGCTCTGGCGTTGCTCTGCTAAGCACGAGGTCGCGGGATGAAATCCGGGCCGCGGTGGCTGCATTTCGATGGGGGCGAAATGCGAAAACGCCCGTGTACCGTGCGTGGGGTGCGCGGTAAGGAACCCCAGATGGTCAAAATTAGTCCAGAGTGCCCCATTATGGCATGCCTCATAGTCATACCATGGCTTTGACACGTAAAACGCCAGAATTTAATTTTTCATCTGTGCGAACTGCTGCCACCCACTGTACCTTTTCGGTAACATCAGAGCTTGTTTCGGGGGTCACTTCGTTCATCGAGTTTTGTTTCAGGTTCTTTCGCAATTGGTCTCTTTAAATGTTTCCTGTATTCAAAGAACGCCAAAATGATTAATCCGCCCTTCTATCATTATTATTCTTCATCAGTAAGCCACCTTAATAAGGTTATGAAACCAACGCTGATATTTATTTATAGGAGTTTATCATACGTCAGTCACACTGTACACTGACTTTGACGTGATGATAAGGGGGCTGTAGCGACGAGCTTGTGATTCATTGTCACACGAGGCTGGTAAATGGTGGTTGTGTTTTGTCAACAAGGATTTTTGATTGGTGGTTATCATGTTATGCCTTTCTTGCGTGCTTATGTGTTCAAGGAACGTTGTTTTTCCCCCTCTTTTATATATTTCTACACTTCAACCACTTTCTCTGGCACATTTGTTAGACGGACGCTCTTCCGGTTAACTTTTCAACCATTCTTGTTTTGCGTTCTCTCTCTAACCATCATTTCCCTCGTAGTTATCAGTAGGATCAGCTTTATGACGTCCTTATCGCTATTGCCAGGGATTTGCTTCATATACTGGTCTGTACAATTAGTATGATTAGCAAATGGCTTTGTCTTTCATCTGCTTTGTATACTTCCAGAGCAAACAAAAGCGAGTTCAGGGTTGACGCGTTTATAGACATGTTCGTATGGTTTTCAGTGAGCCTTCAGCAAACATTGCTTGCGTGTTGTTGCACCTACGGACAAAGCTCCGAGCTATGAAATCAGCAGTCGGACATCAATTATTGATCCGATATATTGCATTGAAGCTCTTACTTGTTTCCGCAGACGAGGTAATCAGTTGTCGTAGAGGCGCCAATAACTGTGAAGAATTTGGAATCTTATCGGAGTTCTGGGTTACGCAACAGAAATATTTGAAGCACGAGTTCGCAATCTGCATTCAAAATTTTCAGCTACAGCAAAACGAAAAAATTAAAGAAGACAGAAAATCCGGAAAATTGCGTTGACTTAGCGGGCATCATAGAAGTGCAGCCGCAAATAGCTGCAATTGTCGCAAGTGTTAAGCTTGAAAATATTTCTGTCTCGATATGAACACGTTAGGCACAACCCATGAGAAAAGCACTAGACTAATAGATTTCTCAATTATTTTCTTTCGTTCACACTTACTTTATCTTTTGAGAAAGATGGTGAGCAAAAAAATTCTATACCGAAGACTTGGGTTGCGAACCTGAGAGAGGGGAAGTTAGTAAACACAGAAAAGCATGCAAAAAATATGAAACCAGTGGAATGTCCAGTTTGGCTATTCCACCTGCTGGAAAGGGCGCGTGCGTAAACGGGAGGTCGAAAAGCCAACAGCTCAGACAACGCCTTTCGATTAACACGTGTGCATTTGGTAGTTTATCATTTCCATATACACGAAAAGAAAATTGCGCTGAAAGAAATGTGTTCGAGATTGAAATTTTTGGCAGAAAAAAAAAATAACGGACTTTAGTGCGTGGTAGGCGAGTGAGATAAATCTGTAAGCGGCGGTGTCTTCGCGGCACCGGGTTCGTTTTTGACGGATGAGGAAAACGTCGGCCGGGCAGGTCCCCAGGGAGAGAGAGAGAGGAAGAGAGAGAGGAAGAGAGAGAGAGGAAGAGAGAGAGAGAGAGGAAGAGAGAGTTTCTCATCTCGTGCGCACCGGAAGAGCTTTCGTCTTCCTTTCCTGACAGGCCACGCCGTGCTCGCTCGTGATCAATTTCGTGGAGCTTGAGGGGTTTCCCGCTTATCTTGTCTTTTTTTTTTCGGCGTGGAGTTGTCTTTTCTCTTTCGAATATAGCCCCCAAAAATGCGCCCGAACATCCAAGAGGCGTATGTAGTTTCTCATTTTTTTATCCGTGCTTTTTATTTTCTGACAAGGTATGTTTCTCGGTCTGTGGTTTTCTTTAGCAGCTATAATACGGGAGGCGCTACATCTACACTCATAAACTCTCCCTAACTTTCTATTGCGTAGCGGCAACCTTTCGGTGAGTCGTCTATTCAAAGGAAGTCTGCCATTGTCATACAAGAGTGGGCGCAAAATGAAATGCCAATGATTTTCCAGTACTCTTACTTGAGCATATTTGTTGTTGTTGTTGTTGTTATATTCAAAAGCGTTTTGGTGCCATCAAGTGGCTTGGACTATTAGTCTTTTAGTGAACTGAGAAGTTTCGCAGTAGTGCAATAGTAAGTTATGGGCACATCGAAATGTTTTCAAGAGATGGCTCATAAAACAAAATGTTTACATTTCGAAGCTCACGCGAAGCTTATTTTGGAGTTCAGTAACCGTGCACTGAAGTTTTGCGCAGCAACTCCGAGAATGGCGAGATGGCCATTGTGGGCTCGGGGATCGAAGCGCCATAGCGAACAGAATAATATAAAGCTTTATTGCGTTTGCATGTGAATACGGCATTGGTTTATGTGAAAAAAGAAATCCACGAAGGTGAAATTCTTATGATAACATTGCTACAACAGTAGACTATCTAACCCTGCCAACATTATTATGCGAAGCATATTACTAGAGCTCAACCCAGCTCCTCAGGCGCGGCGGTGTCGCCTTCAATACCACTAAGCAGCTGCGCTTGCCTCTGCTAGACACTCACGAGGTGAGATGCCTCCTGGAGACAGAGCTGCTCGTTGGAATGAGAAGCGAAGGTTGCGGCGTGCTACAGAGACTGTTATGCGAAGCATATTACGAGGGCTCAACCCAGCTCCTCAGGCGCGGCGTTGACCATGAAATCACGTGACACCGTGACGTCACGACAGAGGAGAAGTGGCTTTGGCTCAACTCTTGCAAGACGGGCTGGGTGGGAATCGAACCAGGGTCTCCGGAGTGTGGGACGGAGACGCTACCACTGAGCCACGAGTACAACGCTTCAAAGCGGTACAAAAGCGCCTCTAGTGAATGCGGTGTTGCCTTAGAAACGCGCTGTTTCTAAGGCGTGCGTCTCTTGCTCAGGCGCACATTTCGTTGCCGCGCCGAACGCTGCTTTGCTCGACGCTCACCGCGTCCAATGCGGGGCGCGTAGTCGCTGCCCTGTAGCCCATTGTCTTACACCCCTTGGCGGGTCGACGGGAACGCTGTCGCGTTCCACTCTTGAAGGCGAAGAAGTAATGCATGAGTTGTTTCTTCGTCTAGCCGAACCAAATATAGCCAAGCAACAGCAGTTCACCAGGCTAAACAGTGGTTCAACAACTAAAATAAAGGCTAGTATGCTTCGCATCCTGGGCTTAACCTTACCTAAGCCACAGCCATTTTTCTAGGTGGCCTTGCTACGGCGCAGTGACTACGCGCCCCGCATCGGACGCGGTGAGCGTCGAGCAACGCAGCGTTCGGCGCGACAACGAAATGTGCGCCTGAGCAAGCGCCGCACGCCTGAGCCGACGCCGACGACACCGGCTTTTCTGCGACACGAGCTCCTTAACGCTGTCGCGTGAAAATAAAGGCTAGTATGCTTCGCATCCTGGGTTTAACCTTAGCTAAGCCACAGCCAGTTTTTTTGGAAATGATAAATCTGTGTATGATATCATACTAGGTTGTTTGCTGATGCAAGGGATAGCAATTAAGTGAAAGCGGTGTGTAGCATAGCTGAAGTTAAACACAGGATGCTTAGGTTAGTGAAATTACCTCAAGTATTGGCTTGTCTCCAAAATACGATTCTATAGCTGCTACCACTACGCCGCTTTGCGGAGTGTATTTCTTAGACGGAGAACATCGCTTATACCAATAGTGCTCATTCCTATTGGTCTTCGTTGCTCTTGTAGCTAAGTTTATTATCATTATTTTTTTTTGCTTACGGTGCACTTATCCGCTTCCCGCCCACTCAGCACTGTAGGGCACCCAATTTCTTTCCTCTCTCGACCACCTTTGGCTCTTTACACGCCCTCGTTTGTGAAACCCGAGCCCCTTGCTGAGACACCTCCATCGTCTAAGCCTTACGGAGCGACGCCACGGCATTTGCAGCGCAAGCTGATTGCAAATAGACGAGGGCATCTTCGCGCCCCCCTAACGACCGCAGTGTGGTGTGCACACTGAGCGCGCACTGCAGTTCGGGGTGGGGGGGGGGCGGATTTTTCGCCGAAGGAGGCTTAACGATCGCCGGAGAGCGTGGTGGCGACGGCCTGGCTGTGCCCCGGGACGGCGGTTAAAGAGGGCTCGCTTCCTCGGGCGCCGTGTTTGCAGCGGCTCCACTGAAGGCGACGCGGAGGAGAATTTATCCTCCGCAACGATCCCAGAAGAGGACGGTTGTCGAGACGCGAGAGCGGGAAGGAAGAGGGCTGGCGCATTGTGCGCGTATGGTTGCGTGCCTGAGTGAACGAGACGGGCGAATGAATGAATGAATGAATGAATGAATGAATGAATGAATGAATGAATGAATGAATGAATGAATGAATGAATGAATGAATGAATGAGCAGCCAGAGTGGCTCAGTGGCAATGACGTTATGCTGCTGAGCACGAATTCATGGGTTTCCAACTCCTGGCCGCGGCTGATGCACTCTGAAGTGGGCAGGGAGAAAACGCGTTCGTATATCGTGCTTTTGATGCACGTTAAAGAGCCGAAGGTGGCCAAAATTATCTAACACCCTCCGTTACGGCATCCCTCATATAGCTCACTGTGCATCTTCGAGGTGTTAACTACTGAATTTCTAATGAATTAATGAATTTCTAATGAATTAATTAAATAATCAATGGCTCTCAAGCAGCTCCCTAAGTAATAGGAGGATTTAAACTTGCTAAATTAAATTAGAAAAAGGAAGAGTGTAACGTCGCGACAACAATATACATTCGTGCCGTGGGGTCACGATTTGCAATCCGCAGAGCACCGGTCTTAGCGCCTAGAGAGCTCACGTTCGATACCGGCTGCTTCTTTGCATAGAAAGGTGGTTACCGTTGCTGCCATGGTGAAGTTCTGACTAGACTTACAGGCGATTAGGCGGGAATAAAACCAATGTGTTAACTCTTACAACTGTAGAGAGAAGGAAATTACTGAAGAGGTCTTTTCCACATGAAGGGTTTTGCTGTGGAGAAACTGGATTTAAAACTTCATAAAGTTACGTTTGTCGACACGAGAACATGACACGAGAACTTTGCGCTCAGAGTTGCAACTTTAGACCCGATGACCGACGACGGTTCGGAAAAGCAAAGGGAGAGGGCGTCAAGCGTCCTTACTTGCATCGCAGTGGAGGCTACGTTCTACTTGCGTCATGTTGCGGCTTAGACAGGCAAGCAGTGCCTGCGTAAAATAAGTTTTGTGATTACTACGGTATTTAAAAGAGGCCATGTCAGAGCCGGGAAAAACGGCACCTAGTACGATGGAAAAGAGATTACTGTTGCAGTCACAGCGAAGCCAACAGACAAGTTGTGCTGGACTTTGTTGCTAGCGTCCATGCCTGCTTTTGGCCTTTATTTTTTGTACGGAGAGGCGTGTGCTGTGTACCGCGTTAGATGCACTCGAGAGGCGGCCACTTGCAGAGCCAAGTGTTCTAGGACTGCGGTCCCAACATACGTGCTCGCTAAAGGCTGGCAAAGCGCGCGTTCCGTTTCCGTGGTGAAAATGCCTACGAGGTTAGGCTGTGATAGGGACGCATGCCGATTCTATTTTGTGCGCTGATTATTGTTTCAATGCTCATCTTTCTCTCCATTTTTGTTTGCTGCAATAAAAATAAAACAAAGAGATATCACCCTGGACGGTGACGGCGGCTCCTTTTTCCGTAGTAGTAACAATAATAACGAAAAAAAAAGGATTGTAAGGTAAGAAGAAACAACGTCACGGAGTAGTAAAAAAATATGGAGCATACAATCTTATACACAATCGAAGATATTTGGTGGTTAATAGGCGAGGGCAAGTTCGCACCAATCTGAGTTCCCATATATACGCTTTTTTCCCCCCTTCCGATCCATATATATTCATTTCCTCCTTGCTACAAGCAGGGTAGCAAGTCGGACTTTTCCTTGTTAACCTTCCTGCCTTTAATTTCTTTCTGTTTCTCCGATTCTGCTGCTCCACGCCAGTTTGCAATAAGAGTGAGAAACATCGCGAACCATCTTAGAGGCAGGCGTACGGTCTGTACGAAGAGCTTGGCACAATTTCTACACAAAACCACACCTGTTGTTCCTCCCCGTGAACACGAAGGATGTACTGGGCGGGAGGCAGGAAAAGCATTTGACAGCAACAGCTGCTTGTAGTTTGAGACAAAGCTCTGTTACACGTCTCAGCTGACGGCGGAGTGGAGGCAAGAGTGGAGAGATGGAAGATTAGATAAGGGTTTTCACGCACTATAAACATTATCTGGGTCGCATCCGGCGCGGTGCGCCCGTGACGGGTTGTGCTTTGTCTCAGGGCCAATAAGGTGCGGGTTAACGCCGAGTAAATCCTGCACCAAGTCTCATCACACGCCGTAGGCTTGCGTAAACTTTCTTTAGTTCGGCTCCCGAAGTTCGTTCCTTCTCCGTGGCAAGGGCTTTGCCAATCTGACCCGGCTTCTCCCTGGTAACTTTGTGAGCAGCGTAATTCGAGTGAACTGCGTCGCGTTTCATTAGCGGAGTTCAACCACAGCTCCTCCGAGGTGGGCTGAATGTTTCGACGTTCGCCGGCGGTGTTCAACCGTCGTTGCGCCAGATTTCCAGGGACTCTCTGTATGCTGATTTCGCAAGCTGACTGTTGCACCAACGTGTCTAGGCAGCGTTAGCCCCCGATGAATTCGCTTTGCGTCTATAGCGCGAAAGATTTCTAAACTGTATAACGAAATAAGCTATCAAGCGGTCGCAAAGCTGCCCCACACCTCCCGCCTACGACTCCTGGAATATTATAATTCTTCGTGGATGTCTGGTGAGGTTACAACGAAATGGAAGCTGGCAGAAATCGTGCAGATTTCGAAGCCTTTTAGGGAGCCGACAAGCTACGCGTATTTCCGGCCTACCGCCCTACTGAGCTGTGTAGGCAAGCTTATGGAACGGATGATCTACAAATGTATTACGTGGTCCTTTGAAAGCCACAATAAGTTTCCCCAAGAAATGAACGGCTTCCGCCAAAGCAGGTCTGCTATTGATAGTGTCATCGCCCTTGTCTCTTCACTTGAAGAGGACATTCACCCTGGGCGCATCCCGACAGCCGTTTTCCTTGACATCAAAGCAGCTTTTGACTCTGTTTTTCACCACGCCTCTCTCGAAGCTTTGGCTAGTCTTGACCTCGGAGGAAGACTATACAAGTGGATAAAAAACTACTTAACAGAGCGGAAAATATTTAAGAGTAGTCCGACCGGCCCTACACAGTCTTACGCAGTGAAGAAGTGCGTACCCCAGGGCGCTGTGCTCAGCCCGCTCCTATTCAATCTCACCCTCATACACATAACAAGAAACCTGCCGCCAGGAGTACACATCACAATCTATGCAGATGATGTCTGGATCAGGGGCGCATCAAGTTCGCGCTATATCACCTAATAATGACTTCAAAAAGCATTACCGAAGCTCTCCATCTATTCGGCTCCCTGAGGTCTTCACCTCTCGCCAGAAAAAAGCACAACCATGGCTGTCACAAGAAAGAAAATGACCAAATATCCCCTCCTACTCGTTGGACGACCGCTGCCGTATGCACGGTCTCAGCGATTTTTAGGAATTGTGATAAACAGAAATCTCTCTTGGTCACTTCAGGTTTAAAAAAAAACTTACGTGCGAATATCACTGCAGCATCGCAAGTTTTTAAATTCATGACGGGAACACGATGGGGCTGCAATTGCCGCTCAGTGGTACTACTTGAAAAAGCCTATATTGAAGGCACATTGCACTATTGCCTACCGGCGCTTCATAGATTAACACCAGCAAACAAGAGGACTCTGGAAGCCGCGCGGAACAACTGCTTGTGGATTTGCATGGGCCTCCCGAAGGACTCTTTAGCCTCGGGAACAATAGCGGACGCAGGATGTCTACGGACAGATGTCATCGCTTTCCAACAAGCAATATGTTCCCATCTTCGGCATGTGCTCCTAGGGAAGAAGCACTTCTTTTACCACGTCCACGTAACCCACAGTAAGTCTGGCTTTGGCCAAGCTGTGCAAATGTTGCATCTTCCTCCGATTATTCAGCCACAGAAATTACTGCCTCCGACCTAAGCAGTTTGTACCCGGTGTAAATGGGACAAACAGTCGCATGCCACAGGCCGCGCTACTGCAGACCACTCTCCTCTACTTAGCCGAGAAATATACTCAGCACACCAACATCTGCACTGATGCCTTAACCACTCGGGAAACTTCCTCCTGTGGCCTTTATGCGCCTTCAACAAGGAAAATGCGTTCTTATCGGCTGCAGTGGAAGGCATCCTCAACGACAGCAGAGCTTCACGGCATCAAAGAAGCTGTCTTCTATATACTGCGCCAAGCGCCTGACCAATGGGCCATTTTCACTGACTCTAAAGGAGCACTACAAACATTGAGCCGTATGCTAAAGAAAACAATCATCAGCCTGTTTCTTTCGACATTGCGTACTTACATCACTTGGCCATTGCATCAGGCCACTGTATCACATTTCAGTGGATACCGACTCACTGTTGTATTCTGGCCAACGAAAAAGCAGATGAAGCGGCACGCAAAGGTCATCAACACCAAAACTATAAGCGGATTTATTTCACAAGACCTGGTGCTTCCCAACTAGCCAAAAGATCTACTTCTGAAGGAAAGGCTCGGCTCTGGAGCTTGCCGACCTAATATTACCCTTCCCTTTACTCAATCGACCCAAATCTCAGATCGAGACTCCCATCCAGCCTTCCTCGCCATTTGGAAATTCTATATCATCGTCTTCGCCTGAACACCGCCTATGGAAACGGCTTACGTATCGCTTCGGTCGAGTGACAAGTCCACACTGCAACAACTGTGGCTCAATTGAAACCGTGGAGCATATCCTGTTTGAGTGTCGAGCGAATGCCGACGAGCGTGAGTTTTATGAACATTGCATGCATTCACTTTCAAAGAGACATTGTCATTTGACTGTGTCTTAGGCCCTTAATCCAGCCCCAGGCTGGCTCACCGACACTCCTTATACCTTTATCCAGAGTCGACGCTGCAAGAGAGCTTCGCAGTCTCGCTCGTGCAATCACGTTAGGTTGCTGGCATACACGACAAAACTCTAAGTGTCGTTTACACAGCCTGGACCCATCACTGAAACTTACATTACCAGCGAACCTTCCACGACGTGACGCAACACTGCTGTGTCGGCTGCAGGTAGGAGCAGCATTCACCAACTCCTACAGCTATCGTATTGGAATGGCGGATTCACCAATGTGCGCTAAGTGCAAGTGTGAAGAGATCATCAGTCACCGTCTGTGCCACTGTTCTCGCTTCGATAATCAACGTGAGACTCTCCAGTGTGCCTTAAATAGACTGGATGACAGGCCATTTACGGAAGCGAAGATCTTGTGAGCCTGGCCTCAGAGTTCATTGGCCCAGAAAGCAGTTCGAGCGCTTTTTCGCTACCTGAGGGCAACAGACTTGAGTGCCCGACTATAGACATCCTACACCTAAGTTCTCTCTCTTCCTCTTTCACTCCCCATTCCCCTCCCCACGTGTGGGGTAGCAAACTGGACTCAGTCTGGTTAACCTCCCTGCCTTTCCGTCTTCCCTTCTCTCTCTCTCTCTCACGCAACAGAGGCGTGCGATGAACTTTTTATTTACATACTTAGAAAACATGGGTCAACTCGACAAACTTTAGTTCATTCTCTGTCACCTTCATGCATCTTTCACGCAGCGAATTCTGTCACCCCATTGTAGGATGGTGCATACACTGAAGGACTCTACCATGGCACGCCGTTTTCCATGAGTCAGATAACTCAGCCCCAATTTTTTTTACCTTCCTCACGTTTTTGTGCCTTCTCTTTTTTTCTCGCCAATCCCTTCCCCATGCAGAGTAGCATGTCAGCGATGTTTATACGCCGGCTAAAATCACTGCCTTTCATTAAAGGGTTCTCTATCTCTCTCCCGTAAGCCTTGTAATTAAGAATCCAACTTTCAGAAGAGAAATAAAGCAAGGAAGAGAGATTTGCCCCGTTGGCTACCCTACATGATGAGAAGGGAAACAAGTTCAATGATGAGCGAGTGAGAGTAGATGCAGCAATTATGACTGATCGCGTCTACAAGGCGTAGCGAATTTCCATCGCTGTAGAAGGAGCTTGCTGCCACACGGCTTATGTAGCGCTCAATTGACGCCGCTTTTGTTGAATGCGAAAACTGGGCTCGCTGACGTGGTTGTAAATCTTCCGACTGAAACAAGTTTCCAAAGCTGCAGAATAGACTTAAAAAAAGCACCCCGGCATTCAAATGTTCAAGTACGGGGACAGTTGCGTTATAAGAGGCTTGGGGGCATTTAGACGACACTAAAAGAATGACTATGCGGTACTGCAGCCAATGCCAGAGAGTACAATATTGACGAAAACCTGATAATCTCTGCTGCGTAGAAAACGGGCTCCTCTGCACGTGCGCAATAATGTCGTTTTACACTGCTCTTTTCAGTGTTATCTTGATTGATTCATTCTTGTCTTTCGTACAAATGTTATCAATAAGGAGGGAGGTGGGGGGCATATAAATTTGCGCTAGCTTCTGGAACGGTCGTTCTTTTTATCCTTTGTTTGTCGATTCTCAATCAATAAAAGAGTGTAATGTTGTGCCACTTCCTTTTAGGGAAGGCATTCTTTCAGTGATGGGAACAGCTCCTAATTTAACCCATAAAGTTCGCCACAGATCAGCAAAATACTCTCGCTCTTTTTTGTGATGTAATTAGCACACTTGACTTTTTTATGCTATCGGCACAAATAGGTGCTTTAAAGAAAGAAAGAAAGAAAGAAAGAAAGAAAGAAAGAAAGAAAGAAAGAAAGAAAGAAAGAAAGAAAGAAAGAAAGAAAGAAAGAAAGAAAGAAAGAAAGAAAGAAAGAAAGAAAGAAAGAAAGAAAGAAAGAAAGAAAGAAAGTGTCAACGTATAGGGCACAGAAATTCATTCGTAAAGTTGCGAAATACCTGAATCTGGAAATTTTTTTGCGCTTTCTCCATCCAAAGCAACAACCTCACCACCGCAGACCAGGTGCTTTAATTTTTAAAACTGATTTAGCGACGTTCTGAGAACAAACTCCGTAATTTTCGCAGTTTTTACATGCATGCAAGTTGACAGGTCTGCATTGTCTAGAAGTGGCCCCCTCAGATTCATGTCTTATCGGGAGCGTTACAAATTAGGCTCCGATATGGATCTGTGCGCGTCCGATCTGCGTATTAGTGACAAGTTTTCTTACGGTAGGAGCTTGGCAAATAATTTTAATTGACAGAAATATCATTAGTCGTGCGCCAAGGAACCCACACTTGTCGCCGACTCTTTTTCCTGGAATGTTCCTAATGGTCCTTTCTTTATTCGCCTTACATCTGAAGTAGCGTGCCTTGAATGTAACTTGGCGGGCTCTCTCGGGTTACATCAAAGGCATCTCTGTCTCTTCCGTTCTCTTTCTGAGGTGTGTCGCACATAAGAGGGCTGGGCTGGCCATTGCGTAAGTTGAAACTGCGGGCCCTAAACTATCTCTCTCAAACCTCTCGCCACGGGGAGAGATATTGCTGCTGCAACTCGCACTCGAGCACCGTGTTTGTCTGGCCTCGATTCTGAAAGCCATGAGTGAGGAGGTGGGTTTGTTGAGAGTCTAAGCGCAAGCGCAAGCCGATGCACAGGACCACTGCGTTGCACTCACTATAGGCCAGCGCATCCAATTGGAATCGGTGGGCAGCCGTCGTTCCCACTCAAGCGCATGCTTTGCCGTCCACACATACGCGCCCACGCTTTGTGCGCGTGTGTTTAGATTCGCGCACTCTTCGGCTGTCTCGTTAAGAGTTTCGTCACCATTGAGCGTAGAACCGGAGCCACCTTACATTGGACCGAATGAAGAAACTTGTGCGCAAGTGAGAAACGGTTTGTGAAAGGCTTCAGGATCGCCTACAGCCTAATATTAACAAGGGAACCGACGACGGCCGCCCAACCACGAGGGTTGTGCGAGAAGCATCGGGAATCCTGCTTCACTCTGGCTTGTTCGCGCCCTACGGCAGAGTATTGGTATCATTACCTTACTCGTTGAGAGCAAAGGAAACAGAGCGGTGCCAAAGAAAAGAAAAGAAAGCAAACGCATAAAGACATAGACAACACGAATTGAAAGACAATTCATCAAGTGTAAACCGTATAATGATAACATAGCTGGTTGCCTTTCAAGCTCAGTCGCTGACTGTACCATTATAGTAATTATGCAAAAAGAAATACAGATCAGCGAATGGCCTACACATGGTACATCCGATCACTTCCACGGGGCACCTTAATTTTTTTTAAGCTTTCTCGTTTTGCTAACCTTCCATATGCGTATAAGCAATTCGATCTTGCGATGTACCGCGAGAGGCCCCTACCGACCGTCAATGCCTTTATAGTTTCGATAGACCTAAATTTTAGTGGCTCTAAAGTTATTTTGTTCTATAGCACTGCGGTCATACTACTTCGTTGCACTGTTCCTTGTTAGTCCTATTGCTTTGAAGCGCTTGGACTTTCAAGGCCTGTAGTCCTACAGATCTAGAGTTTTTATAGCTATATAGAGATTCGTACCGCCATAGCTACATCTTAGACAAAACTGTATTAGTAAAGACTAAGAGGTATTAGAGCAAGAATCAAGACAGGTTTGGATGAAAGAACCTGCAGAAAAAGAGCTCAAAATGCGCTTGCCAAGCCGCATGAGGTCTAAGGGAAATGACGACGGTTTATATTGCGATTAAGAATTATTGTAGCCGAAGTTGCCACGACGGCACTCCAAGTAAGAGAGAGAAAGAGAGAGAGAGAGAGAGAGAGAGAAACTAGGCAGCGGAGAAGAGAAGGCCATAGAGCAGGATCAAACGAAATTGTTCTCTGGGAGAATAAAAAGGCTGGAGAGGATTGAGAAGGAATTTTGCGGACAAAAAATGTTGACACACGAGAAGGGACGAGATGAGATCCGATTCATTATCGGTAGCACTTTCGTGTGCGAGCACCTCCCGGGAAATAAAGATCAAAAGGGAAAAAAATGAGGAAAAGGAGAAAAGATAAGAAAGAAAGCGCCAGTACAAATTTGGCAGTGAAGACAGACTGCAAAAACTCAAGGCAGAAACAAAGGAAGCATCGCTTAGCGAATAACGAAGACGAGGGAAAGAAAAAAAAAGAAATATATATTTGTGGTTTGAAGTGCGCAAAACGTAACAATACAGAAACGAACAGAAAACCAAGTTGAATGTCGCGTCGCCCTTAAAGTGCCATCCAGTTTCGTCTAATTTATATGCACACCCAGTATTGATGACGTTTCTTTCCTGTTGAATAATTTAATTACCTAAAGATGGGCGTGGCCGCGCCAAATCTTAATAAGCGTGGCACCCGACTAGAAGCGTTAAATCTGTACACATAACCCTCTTAATATGAATTAATCGGGACGTAGATAATACCACGTATTTGGCTGTAATACCTTATCTCATCCTGTTGTGCGCTGCGCTGTAGCTAGTACAGTTTAGTACGTCTAAGAGGAGGTGTCGTTGTTACCGACTCACAGTTAACAATAGGCTTCTAGTTCATGATTCTAGCAAGACTGAAGGAAATGCACAAAGCACCCGAAGAAATTTTAGGAGTACTTAAATATACATATCGCAGATAATAACCTGTCTTTCTTTTTTTTGTGTGAAGCTCAACCGTATAAATCGATACTAACAATTCAACTCCTCGTGGTTCTTGCATAACCATTCCCACTCCTGCAATAGCAGTGTATTACCTGCAGCATTCCAAAAAGAAAAAGAAACAATTTAAAGCTTAGGTTTTTGAACTTTAACAGAGAACCTGAATTACTGGAAGCGTTTCAAGGATATTTTGCCGACATTGCAGCTGTACGAAAGTTTCTTTTTTACTTTGACATTACCAAAAGAAATGCGGCTGGTAGTCATAAACTGAAAACGTATCAGGCATGTGTGTGATTCTCCTTCGCTGCAATTTTTTCTTAAGTAGCTTCAAAAATAAGGGCTGGATTTCTAACATGACTTTAATATTTGTGTGTACTAGATTTACAGTTGTGCACAGTATACATCTAGAAATAGGTCTCAGCTACTTTGTTTATTTCAGCTCTTGTGAATAATTGGTGGCCTCATGTTAAAAGGTCCTGTTTTATAGTGGTCACAACAGAACAAGCAGACGAAAGAACCCACAGGGAACTACGCAGACTGTTTGGGAATAAACACACACTGAACAAAGATATATATACTCGAGCGGGAACGATAGCATCCGTGCAAAGTACCACGGCAACACGAAGACGACAATGACACCCCATACCGACCAGCGAAAAAAAAAAGGAGTAAATAGCCTGGCTCTTCCAGGGAGAAATGTCAGTCAACTGCATCGTGGATGAAAGGGCGCCGGAACATTGACCCATCTCCCGAAGAGACGTATAGACAGAAAAAAAAGTAAAGAAAGAATATAGATGAAATTGTCTCTGCGAAAGCTGCTATGTATATAAGTGCTTAAATCAGTGTCGTAAAAATAAAAAAAAAACATAATTTGGATGAGGAGCGAAAATCGAAGCCAGGGGTAGCGCATTCGGGAGAAGGAGCATTTAATAACGCTTCTGTTGTGACAAATTAGAGTATGTGTACTTCCTCAACTAAAAATGTGAAGCGGAAATTATATTTGCACTTTTCTGCTAAAAAGATAACGTAGATGTGGCTTGAGTCTGGTGTGCTTCCGCATATGTTCACCTGCTAAAAGGGAGAGGAGATCAGAAATCTATCGACTCCGAGATTCGGCAGCCGTGGAGCACGGGTTCAACGGAGAAGCGCTCTACGTTCCCCAACGTTCGCACAGATGGCGCTTGGTTTCGCCGTCGTCCAAGCACTCGCCAGCACTTAGCGTGCGATTTCAGCGCAGACGAGACGCGGCGGATTGCGCCGGCGTGTCCGCGCCTGCGATGACGGCCGCCACGCTCCGTGTGAGGGCAACGCGTCCACGCCCGATGTCATGATGGACCGAGTCAACCACGTGACGCCGTGCGCGTGGCCACGCCCTTTCTGATCATCTATCCTCAAGAAGCCAGGGCACCTTTCGTCACTCGGTTGGTGCCGAAGTGGTCCGGCATCTGCCCGATAGCCTTCGATCCGCTTGCTAAGCGTATTGCGGGGAGCCCAAAACATCTACATGCTCCGTGCGATTCGCTCGATCCCGGACCTCCAACAATGACTGAAGGCCCCTGTGGATGTGTGTGAGACAGCGAATAACTGGTATGCGGAAAAACGCTTCTTTCGGCACGGGCAAATAGTGGGAGGTGCTTAACGGCAGCATCTAGCTTCGCCTAGCGTTTGTTGACTGACCGGACGGTGGGACCACGTCACACGACGCGCCGCGATCTTCCCCGAGAACGGCAAGTCATCCTGCTCGACCCGCGAGACCGATAGCGGACTTTCCTACCGTTCGCTTCGCAGTATTTGATCGTTCGTTAATCTACCGCGGTTCGGAAGTTCGTTCTTTCTGTGACGCGAGTGCCTGTTGGTGCCGTACAGCGGCAACGCGCCTCACGTGAAGCGCTCTCTCGCCATCATCGTGCGTGGGATTCTTGAACGTCGGGAAACACCGGTGCGTTCTATATGCCATTTCGAGCGTCGTCGGCAGCTTTGTGCATCGACTACTTGAAAAGAAGCGAGCAAGTCGCATAGTCGGTTTGTGGTGCGGTGAAGGAAAACAACTTCTCTTTACGCCACAAGACCGGATTAGGCCAAAGACCGAAAGTTTCTTAGTTCACTCCAAGTAAGTAAACGTGTCGTTCCTTGTGTTGTGCATTTAGGTGTAGTGAGGGTTATTAACATGGCGTTGGAAAGCATTTGCTCTACTGGTATCTACTCGCGCTTGGCGTCATCGTTGTGCCCGTGGCAACTAAGCACAACCAGATGCGGATACACACGCGCTTTAGAGCTAGATTTGACAACAGAAACGTGCACTGAGGCTCGACTCGACGGACAGACAACCATTGGAACCGTAGCGGCGAAAAGGTGGTTCCAATCGCCGCCTTATTTCATTCTACTGATGTCATATCAGAAGCTCGTTCGTATTCGATTTCTTGTGCTTCGCTTGCTCATTAATGACGGCCGTCTTAGCAGAATAAATATCATGACATTGTGTGCCTTAACTATAACCGACAGGACGCTACATATTAAACTTGAATAAATGGACTGATATTAAACTTGCACCCTATGCATGAGAGGAACCACGCACACAACCACGCGCATTCACAAAATGCACACACGCACGGGTGCAATGGGGAGCGCAAATGAACTGTTACTGCCGCACACAGAATCCATCGCACGCATTAACTCAGTATAGTATAGGACTTCCTAGCGGTTAACCTCACCTGACTTCCCTCGGTTAAACACGCCCGACTGCAGCGCACACGGCAAAGAGAATGCGCCCGAAAGCTGCGGGGCTAATCACGCCGTCTGCTCTCTGGACCAGCCACGCGTGTAAATTGTGTGCGTGGCCGAAACGCTAGAGCAAGCAGAAGTCGCCGCTCATTTTCCTCATACGGTCTCCCAGCACTTTAGGGACCTTCGCTTAGGGCAAGCTGTTACCTCGATGGCGCGACGCTTTAGCCAGGATGCAATAAAGGACGCCGGAGAGCCGCGCAACGTTTATGACAGGTGTTGGTGGGAAACATTTCGGGCGTTAAGCCGTTCTGTTTTCTCCGAGCCAGTACGGGCACTGCACTTGTACATCCATGGATTCTTACCTCATTCCCCTCACTGCCTCTTCCCTTTCTGTTCTCTTTTCTTTTTTGTCGTCATCGCTCAAAGTTAATTCCAATTCTAGGTAACATAGCACATGCTATCAATAACACACACACACACACACACACACACACACACACACACACACACACACATATATATATATATATATATATGTGTGTGTGTGTGTGTGTGTGTGTGTGTGTGTGTGTGTGTGTGTGTGTGTGTGTGTAAGAGTGTAAGAATGAATACGTTTTTTTGGTAGTCTGGCTTTCGCCGATCACACTTACTTTATTCACGTGCGGTGTCTTTCCACTGATGGCATGGTGCTGCATTTCTGCATACGTGTGTGTGTGTGTGTTTGTGTGGGTGTGTGTGCGTGTGTGTGTGTGTGTGTGTGCGTGCGTGCGTGTGTGTGTGTGTGTGCGCGTGCGTGCGTGCGTGTGTGTGTGTGCGTGCGTGTGTGTGTGTGGGGGGGGTGTGTGTTTGTGTGTGTGAGGAGGGAAAATCGTATGCCGGAAAAAAGAGATTCGTTAGTGCTGTCTTCACTGTGCGCTTTCAAATGGCAGCCACATGATCTCGCATTCATCGTGCCGTCTCTTGTCGAAAGCCCGTTTTGAAAGACGGTGGGAACTATTGGACAACGCAATGGCGCAGTGGCGTTCTATTCACTGAGCAGCTCGGAAATTGCAGGTTATGTTCGTAAGAAAGACTGGACAGAAGAAGAAGGTACTGGGCGTATACCTCTTGATGGGCGTCTTGAGCTCAGGATCTCGCTGGTAGCATGCTTGAGGATAGACCGAACAAACTGTGCCTTCTGCTCGTTGGAATATCTAATGTAAATAAAAAGGGGCCAGCCGGATTTTGGAAAAGGAAGAGCAAAAGAAAAAAGAAACAGTGAATAAAACTTCGCGGCACGTGTTTTCCGCTTTTGAAATTGCTGCCGAGGTAGGTATAGAAGTTGACAAAAGAGAGTTACTCCTACTTTTTAAACCACAGAATGCTTCAAAGACCAATCCGCTTGAATGAAAATTGACGAAGATCACGTGTGTTTTGAAAAACTGGGCTACACGGCCATTTTTGCCGACGATTAGCTAAATGTCCTGGCTGTGCTGTTACTTATGCGCTTGCTCGCTCCAGTATATCATCGGTCACGTTAGAGTAGTAATTTATTCCTCTTATTGTGCACGTGACAAAGCGCGTGGCACGCTTCTTAGCGCACGTAATTTTTTTTTTGAAGACAAGGATTTCTTTGCTGACTTTACGTGCGTTTCACGTATCAGTAATCTGGCTATCTTGTGACCACTTCCAAAAAAAAATTGTTTAGGTGTCTGGTAGATGACGTAGGACATGAAAATGGTGTCGAAAGATACATCTCCATGCCTTGAACACGTAGCAGTATTCAGTAACTAAGGATATTATGAAAAAATATCACCGCCCCTTTCAGTCCGTGAAGATGGTCGAACAGCGAAGCTGTGTTATTTACGCCGAGTGTGACTCCCTGCAAGTCAAACTCTGCAAGCAGTCTATATTGTAAATCTTTTGTTTCACCATTCGTTCACCTCATTTTCATTTTTGCGTGCATCGCATGGGGAGCATGCGTTAGGAGCGCTGCCGTTTTAACTCGGCATCTCTGGCGCACAGCTCGGGGTCGTCCCTACCACGACGAGTCCGTTCATGAGACAACTCTCGCTGACGCTCGCGATAAGCAGCTTCCCCCTCGTGGGTACGCACTACTCGTGGTCCTGCCATGGTTGTAGCTGGGATGAAATGTGCGGAACCACTAATGCAAAGCTCCCTATATTGGGCACAAGGGCCCACCACTGGAATTGCGGGCGCTGCAATCGTTCTGACGACTGACGCGGCTGCCGGCACTGGCTAGCTAGTGCTGGCAGCCACTTGCTCCTAGTATCGCGTTTCAGTCTTTCATTTGCTGGGCACTCACTGTTCGTTGCCCGAAAACCACAAGCATGGCGTTTGTTTATTTCGCGGCAGGGTGGAATCAATCGTCGATAAATTCAATGCCGATCTGGCTTGATCACCGCAAATGCGCCGTGTGGCAATCGTATAAGATTTTCGCATATAAGATATCATTCTCACAAAGGGAAAGTGGTCACTCCAACCTTTTTTCCCCTTGTTGAGCTCTTTTCCTCTCCCGCTAGGTTACGAGGTGCTTTTCAGTGAAGTCCGACAACGATGGCACAGGGTCCGAATAAACAGCTTCGCTGTAAAAGGTGTATAATTAGCTACAAACACTCGTAGAGTGCTCGATATGTTTCTACTAGCGCCACTTGACGAGTATGCACTAAATACGTGCGCGCGGGGCATCCTGGATGTACCTGCACTCTCCGCGCTTTCACCGCGCGCGTCCAGTATGCTTGCTTTTGAAGAAAGGATCTTCTTTACTGACAATCCATGGGTTTGGGGTATTTGGAATCTTAATATGTTGTCAACACTCCCAGAAAAAAAAAAAAAACATTCACCACCCGAGAGCTCCGTACAAATGGTAAACCTGCGAAGCTGAAACTTGTGGTCCTAGTGCTGATCGTTGGGTTACTTTCAATTATTCATTAAACGATGGGTTGGTAGGTTGCCGGATCCTCGATACGCAGTTGCTGCTTGCACTCGGCTGCACGAGCCTGTTTCTGTGCCCGCGCTGCAGCATTGGCACGGCGTAGACGAGCTTGTACCCTTTTCTGTTCACGGCGTTGCTGATGGAAAGCTGCCTGTTTATGACGCGTGGCCTACCCGTTCCGGAGCCGGAGAGAAACTGCTGCGCTCCCGGTCGGCTGCGACAATGTCACTACTGGCGCAGCCAATCGCACGCCTCTCTTTCTCTTTTCTTTTTTTTTTCGCGCTTGCGTATGGGGTTGCGTCGAAGGAGCTTTCTACGTACAGGCGACAGACAGACGGACAGACGGACGAATCGGCTAGCCATATACAGCTTCGCTGTAAAAATGTCAGCCGCGTGTAGACGCTAACGAAACATGGTCGTAGTCACTGTGCGTGAAAAGCTATGCGAACGAATGAATACCGATAAGAAATGAGGGAGTAATGGACACGAGAAAGTGACAAAAAAAGGCACAATAGAGATATGTAATAAAGATTTATTCATTGAATTATCTGATTAATCATGTAGGTCGACCTTATATTTAGCGCTGGCACTTGGTTGACCCTATATAGTGGTTGACCCTGTGTTTTTGATCTAACCGATTTATTTTCCGAGCTGAAAATACGGCAGGGACGATCGCGCTTCGGTGACACTTTTTTGAAGTTCATGCATGAGATAAACTAGAGACGGCACTCGTGGTCTGATGACCTAACGTTTCTTTTTAACCAAACATATTGTTACAATGCGTCAGGCGTTTATTCAGAAAGGGCTTCGCGGGAAAGCGCCGGATGGGACGAGGCCACTAGACCGAAAAGCAGCCTTTCTCTTTTTTCTCTTCCACCGCTGCTCCTCTTCTGCTTCGTACGCGCAAACGCGCCATTACACTGCTTCTCGCGCAGACGAAGCTCACTCGGCGAGTCAGGTGACCTCGCGCTGGGTGCATGGCTTGAGCCTGGCGACATGCGTTACTTGATTCCGGGCAGAACGTCTGCCGTTGGTGGTGAGGCGCGCTGTGGTATAGTTCACCTCGCTAAGGTGGTCGAGTGTCACAAAAGGGCCATCATGGTGTGCCAAAAGATTTGTGCAGAAACCGCGCTTTCGTACTGGGCTCCACTACCAGACCAAGTCGCCAGCGGCATAGGTAGCGGGGTGGTGGCGGCTGCGGTGTCTTGCCTTTGATGTATCCTGAGAAGCTAGCGTGCCTATGCACAAGCCTACGAGCCTCTTCGGCACGATAGAGTGTGTCAGCTATAGGATTCTCGTCAGTAGTTGACAAAGGGAGGATGGTGTAAGCAGTACAACGAGGCGGGCGTGCACACAGAAGAATGCGCTGTAGCAAGTTGTCTGGTGACTCGCAGTGCTGAAAGCGTACGTCATAAATGGTAGAGTCTGATCCCCAATTCTTATGATCCGACGCGACATACATTGCAGTCGTGTTGGTGAGCGTTCGGTTGGCACGCTCTATAAGGCCATTTGTTTGGGAATAGTATGGCGTCGAGTGTCGGAAGGTAGAAGCATACAAGCGAAATATAGTTCTTTCACATCTACGGTGAACTGGCGGCCACGGTCGCTGATTATCACCAGGGGCGGCCCATGCACGAGGATGATGAAGCGCAGCAGGAAAAAATAGATCGCTGCAGCAGTGGCGGAGGGTATGTCTACCGTCTCGCAGTAAAGGGTATGGTAGTCGACGCACACGACTAGCCAGTGGTTACCCGCGGAGGATCGCGAAAAAGGGCCCAGAAGATCGATGCCAACCTGCTCAAAAGGGGAGCGTGGAGGCAGCACGGGCTTAAGTTTTCTGGCGGAATATATGTTCGGTTTTTTATGACGCTGACACGCCGTGCAGCTGGAAACGTATTGTTTGGTAGTCTGACGTATTTTCTGCCAATAAAAGCGTTCTTTAGTCCGGTACAGAGTCCGCACTGACCCCAAGTGGCCTGAGATGGGGGTCATCGTGCATGATACGTAGAAAAGATGAACGGAGGCTCTCCGGAACCGCTAACAACAGGGGTGCACCAGTTTAGTGTAGTTCCTCTTGTATTGTAAGTTATCGCGAACACAAAAACGGCATGCTAGTGTAGAATTTCGTGTGGTGGAAAAGCACGGCAGCAAACTAAGGTTCATCTGCTTAGTCTTGAATCCATCACCGTCAGGAAAGACAGATGCCAGGGAGGCTAGGTGGGAAGCTAGTGGCATGCTTGAGAGGCAGTCAGCGTCAGCATGACGTCTTGTACAATGCAGTGAAATCATACTCTTGAAGTCTAAGGGCCCAGCGCGCAAGTCGACTAGATGGATCACGCAAGTTCACAAGTCAAAAGAGTGAGTGGTTGGGCCGTGGCGACTGTGAACCGTACAATTACGAGCGAAATCTCTGAACTGCAAAGATTACGGGAAGACGAGAACAAGGTAAAAGCGGGAGCCAACGTTTCAACAAGTGGACTTGTCTTTTTCAAGGTGACATATGCTTTCCTCGGCACAGTATATCAAGGTAGGGTTCTCCTAAATGGGAGAGCGGGTAAGGCGGGGGGATGAGGCAAGGACCGAAGGTGTGTTAGCGGCGATGGTGTAGAATTGAAAAAGGGGTTCTATACACATGGCCGATGACACGGCTGTGTGTCAGCCGGCGTGTCGGCCGTGTGCATAGCACCCCTTTATTATCTGCTTCGCTGGAGGTCAGCGGGTTATGGTCAGTGGTCAGTGTAGAAACGTTGGCTCCAGCTTTTACCATGTTCTCGATTTGATCACCGTCTTTAATTTGCATCTCCCGCTTTCCCCGTGCTTTCCAAAGATTACGGCAAGACATGCACTTTCTGTCACGGTGTAATTGCGCTCTGGCTTGCTTAGCGAGTGGCTGGCATGAGAAATAACGTTTTATCTGCCATCGAAGCGTTGGGCCAGTACAGCCACAATGCCCACACCACTAGCATCTGTATGAATTTCGGTTGGTGCGGAACGGTCAAAGTGTCGGAGAATAGCTTGTTTAGGTGTCTGGTAGATGACGTAGGACATGAAAATGGTGTCGGAGAACGTCATAAAAAGTTAGGCTGTCGAAAAGAGGCGTCCCTCTCGGCAGTCCAATCGAAGGGTGCGTCATTTTCTAAAGGACAATTCAATGGATAAAAAGCTTCAGCAAACCGATGAATAAAGCGGCGAAACTAAGAACACAGTCCCAAAAAAGTGCTCAGCTCTTTCACAGGCCGTGGTGCTTGAATCTCCTCGACGGCTTCAGACTTCCGTGGATCAGGTCGGATGTCACGTTTATCCACAAGATGACCTAATATCGATGCTTGCCGCTCACCGAAATGACACTTCGTTGAGTTCAGAACGAGTCCAGCGTTCTCGATACAGCTGAGGACAACATCGACGCGCTTGCTGCGCTCACTTAGTGTGTGACCAAAAATTACAACGTCATCGAGGTAGCAGATGCAATCTCCCACTTTGCGCAGTATTGTTTCCATAGAGCGCTCAAACGTTGCGGGGTCGTTGCACAGCCCGAATGGCATTACACTGAATTCGTAGAGTCCATCTGGAGGCACTAAGCTATTTTCTCTTTGCCCGCCGTGTCTATCGGTATCTCGCTATAGCCTGAGCGCAAGTCAACTGAAGAAAAGAATGAGGTTGAATGGAGGCAGTCAATAGGTGCGTGAATCCGTCTTTCTTTTTAACGGGTATCACTGGAGCCACCCAAGGACTTCAGGACTCCTCAATTTTTCCCTTTTGAAGCATTTCGCGCACTTGTTCATCGATTATCTTGCGTTCTGCTGGGGAAACTCGGTAAGACTTTTCTTATCGCATGCGCCGTACCTGTGTTGATTCTGTGACGTGTGCGAGACGCTGGGATCGAAGGCGCTTTGGAATCCTGTGAAAAGTTGAACACAGGCAGGTTTCTTCCCGAAGGAACATTGGCCAAGGCACGGCGCTCACTGGTACTGAATGGCATGCTGATCGTGCGAAGAACACAGGAGTCAGCAGATTCAAGGTTTCCCACCTCGTACGTATACAAACGCGCCGTTACATTGTGTTTGTAAGTTGCACCATCTAAGGAATATTAATGAAAGCTCACGGTTTCCGCATCTCCACATACATTCTTGAATTTCTTCGAAGCTGTCAGCTTATGTGCATGTGTTGAGACTTTCTTGTGCACTTTCATTTAGTTGCAGAACCATGTATGTCTATTACCCCCGCATAACACAAACGATCCCGGACACGAAACCATTTCTCTACTTAACCGAGTTGAGCACAGCGTCGCCATTTGACTGATGGCGACGCTACACTTATGAAAAATTTTCGCGGGTGATCATGAAACGCAGTGGCGACTACTGTCGAAGAGTGGTGCTGATATCTAATTTCTTAAAAAAATTTATAAAGGAAAATTTGTAAGATACCACAAAGGGCATTGGGTTTCCTTTTGAGGCCCGAATTGTTTTTTGATGGACAAAAAAACATACCGGAGCAAATAATTGCCGCAGGATGAGGCATGTGTGTGCTGAAGCAAAAATATGGAGACAACTCAGCACATATCCCAAGCGAATGGAATGCGAAGAAAATATTCACCCAGCGAGACCCATAGGAAAAATCCACCTTCAGAAGCACTGGAATTGAAAGCGGATGAAAGCTTTAACTGGTAAGAAGTCGGGATAAACAAGAGGCGTTGAGAGTATTGTTGGAAAAGAACAGGGAAGAAATTGATATGTTAGGTTCCGTGATGAGTATGGATAATGGTCAACTGTACAAGGTAGAGATAGAGGTTTTAAGAAAAAGAGCGAATATTAAGGAGAAATCGACAAAATAATAGACTGCTTAATACCTACAGATTACTTGAGTAGCTCAAGCTGGCTAGATGACTATGTGTCGCCGTCCAGTTTCTACGGGTTTGCCAAGCGATCATCATCATTGAGTCGCGGTCGAGTGGAGTAACTTTCTAGAATATGGGAATTACTGTCCTTTTACTTCCTTCTGCGCCTTCCTTTACTCGTGCATGGAACTACTTAAACGTTGGTGACATTTGACTGTCTGTAGCCTTTTCAGTCGCTTTGTTCTTTTACGTTTGCTTGCCCTGCGAAGAGACGTAGCCGGCGCCAAGAAAGACGCCAACGTCTCCCTTAATCACATGTCAAATTAAAGTAAAGAAGAAAATCTGGAGGTGGGATACGGCCCGCTCAAAAAAGTAGTGAAGCGAGCGATTGCTCTGAAATGCCTGCGTGCAGCTCTGTGCACATCTGACGAGCACCACGTGAACACCAGCGTGAGAGGCTAAGTAGGGCGTCTAAGGAAAGCAGGCTTGCCTCAAAAGAATTGTGGTATTTGACGAAAGGCTGGTAAAAGCACGAACTCTGAAGGAAAGGAACAGGGAGGCGGTTACAATTTCCGTGGCAGGCAACCGACGGTTGTGCTTTATGTATGAACAACTTGTTCCCCGATCTAAAGAAAGTGGCGGTAGTTTGCTATCCAATGAAGACGAGATAAAGGAATCGAAAATGCATAAAAAAGGGCTTTAGAATATCCGTCTGCTCTCAGGGTGTAATTCAGGAAGCACTTTTCATAAAGATGTAAAGATTGTCATATCAGTATCAAGAGGCGCATTCAGCCTGAAGCGTTTCCTTACAAAGAGGTGGTCGCGGTTTCCGAAATCTTGTGGCATCACGACAGGGAGAAGGATATATGGCCTTTAAAGGTCGACGTATGTCAAAAACGATTGCTTCTTTATGACCAGGCTTCATCAGGCCTTCAGTAGCATCTATTTCTGCACGTTACTCACACGCAAACTGTGCAGCACTTCAGAAATCGCATCTGGCTGCAGTATATATGGATACCGTTTCGCGTAATTGAATATCGCGGACGTGTACAAAGGCCGTCATGTTAAATATGGTCCAAGTGCGAAGAGCTTAGTTAATGCTTTATTGTACGGTTTCGATTTTGGGATGAGCTGTGCTGGTATGGTTTTATTGGCGTGGCAGGTTATAATTTTCACTTTTGTTCGCTTTTCACCGTTTTCACCGTTCACCGTGTCAGTTTTCGTGGTTTATGTATAAAGCCTGTCGCCTAAATCTGTTGCATAGTGCGACTATGTTTAAGGTGCATATTATTATTATTATTATTATTATTATTATTATTATTATTATTATTATTATTATTATTATTATTATTATTATTATTATTATTATTATTATTATTATTACGTAATGAGTGTCGTACCGAGGAATCTTTCTCGGAGACGGGGGGCGGGCCGCACCTGACCTCAAAGCAGGCGCTGGGCAGGCGAATGTTGTCGCCCCTCATTTTATGGCAGGTTCTAAGTACTACAAACTTTATTTCTGCCAGTGGTTTTTGGCGGTGGGCGGGTGCCTCAGTCCAACGTTCCACTTGTCTCTGCGGTTCGCTGGGCTTGATTGAGAAGAGCTCTCCGGCTCTCTAGATCTTCAGTAGCAAGGCAAACTTTTAATTGCCTGTTACTTGACACTTGCGCCGTAAGAGGCGAATTGGAATTTGGAGGCCGTAGTTTACACGTCTACGTTACGTGGGGCAAGAGTTGGCTGCTTCCCGCACCGAGGGCACTGCATGTATCAAGGCACACAGAAATTTAAAGGGGGAGGGGGAGTGTCCAGATTGCACTCCCCCCCCCCCCCCCACTACCCCTGCCTGCGCCTCTGTCACTGCTGACTCACTTGAGCCCATACAGGGAATCATACAATATCAATGAACATATAGAACGAAACAAGCACTGGAAACATAATTACCTAGCTAATCGTTCTAATGCTAGCTTGCATGAACATACATACCTATCCACTGTCATCAACGCTCCTGGGTCATTTATTTCATTTTTGTTTGATAGCACTAGAAAAGCGGACGTGTTTGTGTGTGTAGCTTAGAGCACGAGAAGCTCCACACGTGGAGCCACTTTAGATGCCGTCTCTCTAAGAGTTCTGTGTCGGGCACTGTGTCGTGACTGCGTACCATTTGGCATCAATGCCTCACAAAGCGGCTCGTACCAACAGCCTTTCTTCAATCGCGTTACTGCTTCTGTTGTCCATGCTGGAAATCATCGATTCAATCCTCCTTCTTTAATGTTAAGCGCCTGATATGTAGGCCACACACGAGGCTCCTACCTAAACAAGGCCCACATCTTGATCAAACTTCCCCGCTGTGTATAACGACAGCGCGCCATCGCGGTGTCTTAATGGACATGGTGTTCTACTGCTGAGCACGAGATCGTGGATTCGATTCCCGAAGCGGCAGCCGCAATTTGACGCCGGCTGAATGTACAAAAGCTCGAGTTCAGAGGAGCATCGGGGGCATGCTAAAAACCTCCATATTGTAAGAGATAATGCGGATACTTTTGCTGTTTTAGGCTGTGATAATCCCTATCAACCGAGAAACAAAATGTTGTGGAACTATGTCGGACATATTGCTCTATGCCATTGTCAAATGCCAATAGGACTATTTGGGAGCTTTAATGGCTGTGGTGTTGGGCTGCTAAGCACGAGATCGCGAGAACAAATCCCGGCCACGGAGGCCGCATTTAGATGAGGGCGAAATGCGAAAACACCCGTGTAGTTAGATTTAGGTGCACGTTAATGAATCCCTGGTGGTCCAGATTATTCCGAAGTCCCTCGCTACGGCTTGCCTCATAACCAGATCGTAGTTTTGGCACGTAAAAACCCCATAATTTAGTTTAATTATTTATTTGGGAGCGCCGAAGCGGCACGTCGTTTTCACGTCGGCAGTATCATAAACGTAGCTTTCATTGCAGTCTAACCTGGCGGAAAGAAATAAGTTGTTTAGTTCAGACAGAGTTAGTAGCGAGATAGAACGGCATGGCAGTGAAGCACTCTTAACCTTAGTAACCTATGGCCTGCGATAACACTATTCCTGTGTATGTAGAATGAGGCCAGTAAGTATTATCGATACAAAAACCGAATAGCAGAGGGAAATTGGTGGTCAAACGATGCAAGTATCTTCCCATGTATAGAATTTGGGAGCCCAGATGCACACTATAGAGAATGAATGTCGAGGACTGCCTTCGATCAATGCGTTGACGCTGTGCAAGTAGGTTGGCCAGGGAAAAATGGGGATGGGTCAAAGGCACGCAAAACGGAAATGCAATATAAATGCGGGAAAGCCCGGGCGCCGCAAGACAGGCAGTGCCTGTTTACGTCCAAATGCGATTAATGACGTAAGCGACGGAACGCAATTAGAATTAATGGGCGCCATCGCCGAGGTCCAACTCACTCCTCCTACTCCTGGACAAGCACGACGAGAGACGAGGTACCGCGTTCACCAGAGTTGGCGTGAAGGCGCGCCAGTGGCGTTGCGGCAAGAGGTCGATGACGAAAGTGGAGTGGAACAGGAGTTCACATAACGAGAGAGATACGTTACAGCCACCGTAGTAGCCTAAGATGTCAGCAACAGCATTGAGTGGCGATCTTCAGTGTCTCGCCTATTACTCTACAGTAGGGCCTATAAACGACGAGGAAACAGTGGGTTTGGGCAGGTCATGTGATGAGTAGCGCAGCTGACGGGTGGTTCGTTCGAGTAATGAAAAGGGGGGCCAAGGGAAGCAAAATACGGTCAAGGACGCCAGATGATGATGTCGTTAGATAAGGTTAAAAAATTAAGGTTAAAAAGGGGAGGGGGAGCTAAAATGATAATAAAGTAGAGATAAAGGAAGAAAGGAGCACAAACATACAATCACAGTTGGTCACTGTCGCCGCACACTGTCACCGCACAGCACAGTAACACTTGCAAAGAAACAAAGAGAAGCTGGCACATATGTCACTCGAGGAAAAAAAAAAGAAAGAAATACAACGATAAAGACTGGACAAATATATCCTGTCGTAACAGGATCTTGCATTTACGACGCTATCTAGGAATGCCAATGGCGTTGGGTGACAAAGTATATAGCGATGTATACGGTATTTGTTAGGCTCGACATCTGTCCTGTTCATTGGGCAGGAGTAATGAGACGGGAAAAGGTCCTGGAGGTGTCAGTGCCAGCGGTTAACCCAGTAGCTTACTTTTAGGGAGAGCTTGGAGGAAAGACGTGTCCAGAGAAAGTAATTGCTTTTTGCGTCACCCCTGACTAGGCCGCGAAAGCGGACTGGTCAGCAGAGCCCCACGAGCCATTCATTTCGGTTAGAAGAAAAGGGCTTTCTGCCAGGGAAATTTTTTGCTTATTGACTGGAAAGTTTGACTGCTGAAGAGCTCGCTATTGCAAAATTGTAGCTAAAAGCTGAATGAAAAAAAAATATGAGAATTTAGATAAAGATGGTGGAAATTCATTAGAAGCTTTCAGAAGTGCTTAGAAAAACGAACTCAATATGTGTTTAAGGATATGACGCAAAGCGTACTGTAAGCCTAGCAATGTATATGAACGCGAAGAAAGGAAACCGGGGGCCCGATTTTCATTAGTTATATCATAAGAAGAAAGCGAAGGCGCCAGTAACACAATGGGGGAAATTGCATGTATTTATTAATAGAATTAAAGAAATTTTAAATAATAGAAATGAAAGTGGTTGAAAAAACAACTGGCAGCAGGTGGGGCACGAACCCACGTCCATGTATGACATATATATATAGGGAGGGAGCGAGCACTGAGTGCGTGTGGGAGGGACACTTACAAGATGGCATGAAGTTGATATTTATGAAAGGATATCACACCAACCCAATAAGTGCCAGACGGGCGTTTTTTCCCCTTTTGGGGGCGGGGAGGGGGCTTTCGCTCCCATCGAAATGTGACCATCACGGCCGGGATTGGAACCTACAATCTCGTGCTTAGCAGGCGCAATACCGTAGCCGCTAAGCTGCCGCGGTGGGTTTCACGTTTCTGCGCGCCTGACGTGATCAACATGACGCGTGGTCAGAACCAGTCATGACAGCTGTATGCGTACAGAGGAGCACGGCACAAATCTACCTGAATTTAAAGATTATGTGCGTACCTAACACACTTGGCATGGCCGACTTCAGAAGTGCAAGCGTCTCCGCCGAGGCGGCCTTAATAACCAACGCATATACCCGTCGTCTATCCCCATTCTTGTGCACAGCGCAAGTCCAGTCGTGAAGTCGTGAACCAGTCGTGAACTACAATGGCAGAGCCTCGGTACCCTCCTTTTAATACCACACGTGGGCGTCGCATCTGCGATCTCGAGGCTTTCACGTGGGTGCGCGTTCCCTGGCAGGCGCCATTGGATTGTTTTAGACGGACGCCTTCTTTCTTCCCGACAAAGCGTTATTCGATTGTTATGGCAGAGTTAATGAATTCCGGCTGGGGCTCCGCGGCAGTCCTATTACAACTCTCCACGAGCCAGTGCTGCGACACCTCGCATGTAATTGACGCACGAAGCTTCGCTCAAGCCACGCGGCGGAAGAGGGACGAAGTTATTCGCTCGCGGCTTGCACAAAGAGCGGGTAATTAATTTTGGCGCGTTCGCACGGATGCGAGTAATACGCGTGAGAGACAGAGAGAGAGAAAAAAAAGGAAGAAAGTGTAGAAGAGAAAATTTTCCGTACGCGAATAATTATACGGTGTCGCTCATTTGGCAGCTCGCGTGTGGGACTTCACCGTCTTTCTGTAATCGAGGAAAGTTTCTGGATGCGCTGGAGAGAGAAATGCTTCCTTTAATTTAGACGCCAGTACGATATGCATGTGAGGTATAGCTTTGTGCTTTCTTGCTTTTGACGGCAGGCTATATTCTGTTACTGAATGCTAATGCAAATCCTTAACATGTGCGATGAAGCCAGAAAACTGAATTTATACTACCGGATATTCTAAAGCCGCGTTAAATATTGGCCAGATTATTCGCGCACATTCTTCAACACTATTTCAGAATGTTCCAAAATCAAAAGGACAAAAGGAAGTTTTGCTCCGCTCTCTGTCTTTCACCATGTGTTTTAGGTAAAAGCATTATTTCATTATTTCATTAATTTATTATTATTATTATTATTATGATTATGATTATTATTATTATTATTATTATTATTATTATTAGTAGTAGTAGTAGTAGTAGTAGTAGTAGTATTTATGGGACATAACCTACCGAAACTACTCTGAGAGTTATGAGCGGCGTGGAGGAGGACTCGGGAGTAACTTTGACCGTTCTTAGTTCTTTAATGGGTACGCAAAGCATGGTACACGGACGTTTTTGCATTCCGAGCACGTCAGATCCAGTGAGCATTGATTGATTGATTGATTGATTGAGTGATTGATTGATTGATTGATTGATTGATCGATTGATTGACTGAAACTCTGACCCTATATGTCCGAGTATCGCTTTGGGGGCCACGCGCGATATTCAGAGCTTTTCTTACTTCTGGTGTAGTAATTAAAACAACTGGCGCACAAAGAAGTTGCCACATGATGCCCCTCATGCGTTGCAGATAGTCTCTTCAGGCCGCATGAAAGGATCGCGTAAAATTTCGGTACCTTTAATTGCTACATTCAGGCTTTTGTTGACGTTTTCGACAGCTTTCGCCACTCATACCTCGCCTAATAATCTATTTAATGAAAGGTTATTAAAATAAATTAAATGACCAGTGGCTGACTAGCAACAAATACGTTCATGACCCACATGAACATCATTTGTCACTTCTCTTTGCTATTAATTGTTGATGTTATCACTGAAATGGGACAAATTTTGTTGGTCTGGTGGAGCTGCAGGCAACACGCAAGAAATGGCAGGCTTAGGGCGGGATAAACATCACTTTATGGCGTTCCTTTTCTGTTTCTATCTCTCCTGTCAAGTCTTAGGCGTTGTTCGCTGGGTTAAAGGAAAACTAACTAGCTTAGCTTCGAACGGTTGTGCAGCCTGATAAGGTGAATTCAGCACAACTGTGACTGTCCTGTCGTAATCTCATTCGTGCAGTAAAGCGGAACGGAACGCAGCTTCAATGCGTGGAGATTGCGATTGCGAACTGGTTGATTGCGATTGGCCTTTGCGTGGGCGTGGGCCGAACAACAACCACGCTTGCTGGTGGTATTGCTGCAGCCGGGGGTTAGCGTGGCATGCCTGGCCTGCGATTGTCCCGCCTGGGCATCTGGTGCCTTGTTAGCAAGGATGTATCACCGATCGCTGATCAACTCCGTGTCTCGAAGAAAGGCAGTCATGAGAGCCTTTTTTTCTTTCCTGAGTACTGCGGGCCCTCCAGATCACCCTCGTAGACAAGGAGTTTCGTCTGTTCGACACACAGGCCACTGAACCTGTTAGTGCTACACGGATTTCTCGCAGCGGGGAGGGCAAATATGCATACCTAACACCCCTCTGCCTTGAGTGTTAGTTAAAACGTGAGCCTTTTTCGCGTCCCTAGCGGCGTCCGTTCGAAAAAGAAGACACCCACATACACTTACGCGCTTGAAGGAACTTCCACGCAAGTTCGAACTAATGAAGTCGCGATCCCTATTCTTGCCTTTCACTTTGGCACGCAGATTATAGTTTAGAATATAGAGACGCTTTTCAGTGTCGACGAAGATATTGTGGTTTGCCCGTGGCATGAGAGAAACCCCTGCCTACGCTTTGATCGAATTTCGTTACCTGAAAGTATAAATGCAAGTTTCTCTGGTGGTAGTTCTCCCCCCCCCCCCTTTCCTCTCTCCTTTCTGTCTCTTTTTGAGTCCAAAACTACTTTATGAGCAGTTCCTTTTTCAAATTCAGGGGTGCGCATTTTCATTCTACTTGATGCTTTCTGAAAAGTAGGAGGGGATTAGAATCACGAGATTCGAAGGAGCGCATCCTAATATATTCAAGCGAAAATTAAATCGAGTTGTCGGTTGAAATCGTCAGAGCGACCAATGAGAGTGCAAATGCAAGAACTGACTAGTATGACGCGTGTCCTTCGTTCTTCCATTGCCGGCAGTTTAACCAAAACCGCTCGGTGGAAAAATTGCTTGTTCCAAAAACTACCGTCGCGTGTTTCTGCCCCAGGTGTACAACATACCCAGATGCTATATTATTTAGTATATAACCACGCACGCACGCACGCACGCACGCACGCACGCACGCACGCACGCACGCACGCACGCACGCACGCACGCACGCACGCACGCACGCACGCACGCACGCACGCACGCACGCACGCGGTGAACGACTAAGAGGTGCGAGTAAATAAACGAGACAGCTCTTGGAGAAGGCAGCTCGTGTAGCTCGGAATTAGAACGAAGATTGGAAACTGAGAACAGGGAAACCCATGTCAGCGTTGCGGCAAGCAGCAAGGGAATAGCGACGCGTTAATCGGGCCCAGTGTCTAGCCTGGCTCCCTGCAATCGTAATTCGCGGCTGAACGAGGATCGTAAAGAAAATTTCTTGAAGTTGAATTGTTTAGCGGGGAATTTCGCTTGCCGGAAACTCATTACACATGGGCGCGTTTTTCCCGGCGTACTTTCTCCGCGTCCCTTTTGATAAACTGCAGTGATCTGTCTGTTTCTTCTTCGTTTTGCGTGAATTTGCAGCCGACATTTAATGTAACTACACCACCTGAACATCCCCCTTCTCTCTCTGTTGCATTCGTTATTGTCAAAAAAAATTTTCTCTATCCGAAACCAAGGATCTGTGACTACACACCTACACGCTGGAATTCTTTTATCGAATGAGCTAACCGGGAACTCTCCGTAAACATGCAGGAAGATTTATAAAAAGAAAACGTGGCACCTAGTTGAAGTTGAATGTAGCTACACAGGTTCAGGTTTTGAGAAAGAAAGCTCCGCTATTCAACTAAAATTTGTTTCTGCTCCTCGGGCACCTAATCCGACACTGCCGCCTTTGCGAAGGAGTTGCTCTCCTAAATGGGCTCTGTATGGCGCTAGAAGCTGGCAGGGTCATCATAATAGCTGTAATTGGTAATATTTATCTTCACTGGACAAGGAAGGCTTCTCCCATTGATATCGGATCACCCCTACCAGTTGGTAGAATTCGGTCGAATAAATTTGACACCACGAGGTTGTGGAACATAAGTGAAGCAAACGACCTCAACGACATTCCGCAAGATGAAAAATAAAATTCTAGCAGCCTGGCTCTTCTATGTGGATTCAACTTTTTTTCATTTTGTTAACATTTCTCCGAGTATTACATTTCCACAGACGTTATTTCTGCAAAATATTAGATATAGTCGCATCATTCTTGCTGAATTTTGCTGCCACGGAATGTTTAATACATATGCGATGAAGTGCAACTCAGAGACACGTGAAAATGCGTCGAAAACGCTAACCTGCCTTCCGTCACTGCAGCCCATCGGCAGGCGGTTCATTTGCACCTCGAATTCTATTCACACCGTTGGCGTGGTTTGCTAAAAGCAGAGAAGGGATGCTGTAGAGAAGAAATGCTCGTAATTGTGCCGATTGATGTACTACAAGGTTTACAAAATTTGTCAAGCGTTTGAACTTGTCAGGCTCTATTTTTCTTTCATTCACACTTAGAGAGTGAAGAGGTGCGTAATTCTAAAAAAAAAAAATTGTACTGACTGTCAGTGACCGGGAGACACGACCTGTCGTTTCAGCGTAGTGTTGCCTGAATGAAAACTGCGACCTTTGCACCTCTTCCAATATGTCTTATTCTCGCTCCTTCCTGTCTGTTCATTTTCTTTATCAATTTATCGAAATGGCGACACTAACTTGCTGCTCTCATTCGTACGCCGAGCGTTTTCCGGCCTTGTTTCCATTTGGCACAGCTACTGGATCGCCTACATTGCTGTGTACGTAGTACGTGCCCGTTCCGCAGCATAATTCGTGGCACCGCTACACTTGGGAGGTCGCCCGATTGCATTACGTTAATGGAGTGCGGAACCCTCCGTGTCTTGCCTCGGGGCTCGAGCGCCCATTCTCCGTGCATCAAGAACCTTGTGCCGTGGGCAATACGCAAATTAGTTACTGCGCGTGACGTGTGTGAGTGGGTACCTGTGAGCGAGCAATTTTGCGACTGGGGTTAGCGGGCGTGTAGGCGAGTTGCTGAGAGTGGGGTAGAGAGAAAGTGTGGGTGCGATAGTGTAATTGAGGTGAGTGAGTGAGTGAGTGAGTGAGTGAGTGAGTGAGTGAGTGAGTGAGTGAGTGAGTGAGTGAGTGAGTGAGTGAGCGAGTGAGTGAGTGAGTGAGTGAGTGAGTGAGTGAGTGAGTGAGTGAGTGAGTGAGTGAGTGAGTGAGTGAGTGAGTGAGTGAGTGAGTGAGTGGAGCGAGTAACTTGGTGAATCAGTGTGTGAATAACTGAATTAGCAAGTCCACAAGTGTGTGAGTGAATGAGTGAGCGTGGGAGAACGTCAGACAGAGTGGTTGCACGCGCATGTGGGTAATTAAGTGAATGAGTGAGGGCTGCGTGTGGTTGTGAGTGAGTTAGTGAACGAGCGAGTGCGGGAGCGAGTAAATAGTCAGAGATTAAGTGAATGTGTGAGTTAGAGAAGGAGCTTGAGAGTAAGTGAATAAATGAATGTGTGAAAGAACGAGTCGGCTGGAGAATTTTCGTTGCTGCAGTGCAACTTTGTGGTCAAAGAGAGATTACAACTTGTATCAAGAATAAATTGTTTTAGGTTAAGTGAATGGCTGTGTATCGTTTCGTTTCTGGAAAAGCGGGACACATAAAAGAGAAGATTGCATAAGAATAACTTACTGGAATAAAACGATGGCACAGTTCGCGAGCAGGATGCAAGAAAACAGAATAATAAGCAATAGAGCTAAATGTAAGGTGAACAAATGTCCGACAGACGCGGGAGGGTCTTGCGACAAGTTAACGCTATATGAAAAAAAAAACATAAAATAAGATGTACACAGTTGCTTCGCACATGTATTAAGAGAAAACTTGCGCTGCAGGCAAAAGAAGGAGTAGCGACTGCACCTAATCAGGTTCGGCTCCCGAAGGGGCAGTTTAAACTTCTCGTGGCTTTCATGGTAATGCAATAAAATAACCAAAAAGCAGAGTGCAGCAAGGATTCAATATCGGCAATCATTTAAGTAACCGAAGTTGCTACTATCGAACCATGTGTCTTGGTTCACGATCTGCGCCGTTCTTCCTAATTGCAAAAATGGGCGATTACATAAAAGCTGAGCGAGACCAAGACAGAAAGAAAAGAAGCGTAGTGTTGTAGGCGCTCTTTGGTGCAGTGATAGTGACCGCTAAGTGGCACGCCCGAAACAGGGCCAGACGTGATCGCAATACTCCTCCAAGCAGTGGTTCGCCACATCACCACGACGTCAGTGCTGGCGCTGCATTCGCATTCCACACCTCTGGCTGCCGCGGTGAAACGTGAGCGGCTTGAAGGAACGCAAGCGCCGGATTCTCCGTCATAGGAGCCTGAGGCCAGCATCTTAGGTCATGAGTTATGTCTTTTCTTGATTCTACTTTATGCAGTATTTTACACACCCCTGAAGCGAAAGCAACACCCTCACTGCTACAATTACATGGATGGATTATTTTTAAGAAGCAAAAATGCAAGAGGAAAAATAAGTGTATGTGTAGGGGTGGAGGGTTGGAGGAGTGGTAACTCATTTTCTGCCCTATTTTTGTGGCGTGCTAGTTTTTGCGAAATTCTGTTTTCGTGCTGTACGCACGCGCGTGTTGCTTACTAAGCTAGTCTCGCAGTTGCACTTTTGCATAAAACATGGTGACTTGCGCGTCGTCGCAGGAAGGAAATTCTCGAGGAGAGACCTTGGTAACAGCATTTATTTTCTGCTGTTGGCACAGCTTGTGAAGGATGTATTGCATAAACACGAGGGATTACATGACATTAATGTTTCGACCTGCACGCTACATAAGCACTGAACAAGACTACACGTCACATTAAATAAAAATTAAAGCTTTCGAATTGTCGTGAAGGTGAACAATTAGACTGTAGCACAACGGTGAGTCACAAAAGTAACTGTTTATTGGGCGAACTTGTGCCCACAAAAACAAGCTTCACTCGCGCAGAGCGATAGTATCGAACACATGCTTCAATCGTCGTAATGTGATACACTGGTCAGGCACGTCTGCTGCAATAGATATGATCAGCTATAACATTACAGAAACTTCCAGCGCGAAAAAAGAAAGCGCGTCTCTCGCTGAGCAATAACATGGTAACGGAGATTGGTCCAAGAACAACGTTAATCGAAAACAAAGAATTTATATACGTGTCGACGCACTTGTACGCATCGCATTTAGTTGTATACCTTTGAATGAACCGTTTTAGATAGCTTCACTTCGCATAGATTCGAGCATGCGCGCGATCTGAATAATTTTTTTTTACAACGAAGCTGTCTATGGCTAGGATCTGGCGGATCGCGTTAACGCGTAAATAAACAATTCTTCATGCGTGGCCGATCCCTAACCGACGGCGGAGGTGAAGCAAGCATGGGTCGATCCCGAAGACACTTCAATACGGGGCTAACTCGCGGCGGAGGGGAAGCAGCCTCTAAGCACGCCTCATACGTGCACCGATCCCAAAAATGGGGCATCACCGGGCCCACCCGCGGCAGAGGTGCGGTGCGCCCTTAAGGGGCCCACATACATAGCTTCACTGGTCATCCTTCTTCACAGAGTGGAAGGGCACTAAGTTTTTTTCGACTGGACGTCGCGCAAGATGTTGTTCCAAGCTTTGGTGGTTCCGATTTATTTAATTAATTAATTTATTTATTAGTTTTAGCCTGTGACAGAGCTCCTTTCGTACATCCACTTTGTAATTGTAGTACTTGTAGATTCATAAAGGTAAAAATAAAATTCAAACAGCGCTAAACGACAGGACCAGAATGAGGAGGAGACAAACACGGCGCTGAACTTACAACTGATTTATATGAAGTGAGAAGTCAACATTTATACGCACAAAACTGGGCACGCATGCGCCCAGTCATACATCAATGATCAGATAAAAACTTTGGACAGCCAACATTCGCACGCGTTGTACCTGCCTTGCAATCTACCCTTTATGCAGCAATGCCATTTCTTTCGCTGACAAGATTAAAGATGTTTTGCTAACGCAACTATTAGATTTTCTGATGATATGAAATGCTTCAGCGACTTCTCTGGTAGTCTTCTCACTATGAAAAAATAACAATTTTGTATCATCAAAGAAAGGTACGCATTTACAAATACTGCAATGCTTTGCCAGGTTAGTGTCTTTTTTGTCTAATGAATTGGCATGCTCCATTAGTCTAATATTGATGCAACGGCCTGTCTGGCCTATGTAAGTTTGGCCACGAGATAAAGGAATTTGGTAGACAGCGCCCTTCTTGCAACTGATGTACTTATGCATGCAACACCAACTCGCCCAATCCGCTGCCCTTCTGCAATTCATAAAGGTAGCTTTGTTTTGTTGTTGCAAAATTAAGCGCAACACGTGGCGCAGCAGAATGCGCTTCGATTTTCTTGTCGAGGGCAGACGCGGCACGAGCTTTAACGATCTCGGTAGACCCGCCGCATTTATTCCTAAGTGCAATTCGAAGGATGCCACTGGACCTGCATGCTTTCACCGACGCATGTTCCTTCCTGATTGTAATGGGGGACACTAATAACTGCAATACCTGCGATTGTGAGAGAAAAAGAAGAAAAAAAAACATCTTTGCGTGACTGTCCTTTGCTGGACGATCAAGGGCTTGTCCTTTGCTCCGATTAAAGGTGGTTGGAGGACAGAACTTTGACAAAAGCGCATTTCTTTTATAGTGGACTCGCGTGCTCCTTCTAAAAAAAAATAAGAAAGAAACCACCAAAGCTACGAGATAATTTTTACCTGAAAACAGCACTCAGAAGCCCATATTGTCGATTGATTGCGCAACCACCGTGTAGTTTTCCTACCTCTTTGTCTTAAGGCTTGAATTTTTGGGGCCAAAATACGAGCAACAGTCGGCCGACAGTGTGAGAAGGTCCCTGCACGTTTCATCCCCGCCCTTGTGACACGACCGCCGAGCGAAACGCCATCCGCTCCGGAAAGCGACGCATCTCTGCTTGCAGGGTACCTCTACCACCTTCAACCATGCCTTCTCCGCTTTCTCTAAAGGCAGGAAGCGTACATCCATTTCCAGCAGCACTAGAAAGCGCAAATGGAGATCTGGCGCCAAAGAGTTAGAGCGGAATCTGTCGAGAGAAGGGACGAGATACGTCCAGAGAGTTAAAAAAAAGGGGGGGGGGGAAGGCGTAGGGAAACGCGGGTTTTAAGCGAGCGGCGGCGGTACAGCAACGCACTTAGGCGCGGAATAAAAGTGCGGAAGACGTCGAGAAGGTGACGGTGGAACCAGCGCGCTACCGGAAGGAAGTGAATTTAAACACGCGGCGCGGGAACGCCTCTTCCAAGTATAGCCGCCTGCCGTCCAATTCTGTTTGCCAGGCGGTTTCGTGCTCCCTTCTTTTTTTTCCCCACCGCTTCCTTCCTGGATCCCGTTCGTACTTTCGTGCCCTCCTATCGTCGACTAGCTCGTTGGACTCCCCTTCCTGTCGTATGTCCCGTTAAAAGCGTGTAGTGGATACAGTAAGCTAGGACTCGTGCCGGACGGTGCAAGTCCACATTCGCAATGTTATTCGTTGACCATCGAGTTTCCCGCAAAAGTGTGTTACTGCGAACACTGGGGGACAACAGTGCCTATGCATGCTACAAGCATGGTGTTTATACCAGCATGATATTGATGCTTAATGCGCGGATTAGTCCCACATTCGTTCATTTGGCTTCAAAAAGGCTTTATGAGTTGGCAAATTTAAGACAGTCAAGGAAATGTTACGTTTATCAACGCAGGAATGAATATGCATGAGCGCAAGAAAGTGTTATAGATTCGAAAAAAAAGTGTTATAGATTCGAAATTTAGCCCATAAAGGAAAAAGAAAGCGTATAGTAAATGAAGCCAAGAAAGCGTGGGATGCCACAAGCATGAAGATGAGACAAATACACATGTTAAACAAAATTCTCGGGGCAGCTGAGCGATCGCAGTGCAAGAGTTCCCTCTAGCGAATTTTCGTAGGACACTACGTCACCGACAATGATGACTGTTTTCCATTTATTTTTGTCTTGTGCCCATGCGTTTGGAGTATTTAAATAAGGGATGTAAACAGGTAGGTGTCGGGGAGCCAATACCTACATTGCGGTCCAATATAAGAGTTGCAGCGAGTGAGGCAGTGGCTCCAGCGGACAGAATATGCGGGCCTCTCGAGTAGTCAGCGCAGACGCGAAGGCGGAAAGGCTTTATCTTGCATTCTCTGGAGTGAGTGGTGCTGACCCACAGAAATATACCCTCTTTTGAAGACTTTCGATGGCGGCGAAATGCGAAAACACCGATGGTACTTATATTTAGGTGCACGTTAAGGAGCCCCAGGTGGTCGAAATTTCCGGAGTCCTCCACTCCGGAAATTTCGACCACCTTGCCCCTCCCCCAGTACCGGGTAGCCAACCGGAGATGATCTCGGGTTAACCTCCCTGTCTTTCCTTTGCCTTTCTCTCTCTCTCTCTCTCTCTCCGCTACGGCGTGCCTCATAATCAGAAAGTGGTTTTGGCACGTAAAACCCCATAATTTTTTTCATTTAAAGACGACCTGCTGGAGGTGACAGCATCGGGGTATTTCCGCACGGTTTAGTGACGCCGTTTCGTCTGGATTACGCACGTCATAGCGGAGGATGGACCAATAGCTCAATAATTAACATAGGTCGCGCTGTACGGGCTGAAAAAAAGTTTTATTTATTGTCGTAACTCCAGCGCTGGCATTATAGTTGGTGCAGCGTTGCACAGTTCTGCTGAATCGAGAGGGCTGGCCTCAATCGAACACGTGCGCGCAGCGCGCGCAATGCGCATGCGCGTATAAGCTTTCTTCAGTTCTGCTTTACCTCTCTGCACTCGCCCCGCTGCTTTTGCGCTTTTGCAGCCAGACGCCTTCCATTGTCCTTAAGCCCCCGTTTCGGAGCTGAGATGCGATGCGGGAAGGCTTGCTTGCGGCCGGAAGCCTGATCAACAAATCGGTAAAACAGAAACGGTGCCTCGTTCGGCGCGATAACGCAAATCCCTCTCTCGAGACGCAGAAGATTTGCCCTGAGCGGCTGCTTACATGCTCTCATTAGAGAAATAAGGCATTGTGAAGACTCGGCGTTACGGAAAAGAGTGGTCGGTGGGAGCGCTTAATTACTCGTGCTCCTTTTGTTGCCTCTGATGAGCTCTTTCTCGCAGTGCTGTGCTTGCGGCGGTTATCAAGCTGCCGAGAAAGGCTTAAAAGAGGGAAAAAGATTACGACGAAAGGAGCAAACATCAAGCCTTAGATTTGTTGGGCTTCGCAATTCCACACGCGCTTTTCGTACGGAAATCATGTTTTCTCGGGCACACCGGCTTTCTTTCTCGCATTTTGGGATCACGAGACACGATTCGGACACTGCGAAATCAACTTGCGGTTTCTGGTGATTACTTCTTTTTAAGCACGCGGTGTACTGATTATATGTAATACGAATCGCCTGCCTCCTATATCGTTTCTTTTCTGAATCTCAAAAACTAATCTTCCCGCATCATTACACCGTATATAGCAGAAAACGATTCCGATTTGGGTTCGCTTTAAAAAAAGAGCATCATTAGGTATACATACACTTTGGATGTTTGCGGATGCGAGGAGAACATTGACCACTTATTGTGCCATTGTCCTCAATTTGAAACACAAAGACAATCTTTGTCCAACACTTTCAGGAAATTCGATGATCGTCCTCTTAGTGAACAGAAAGTACTAGTACTAGAGCACCGTCCCCACCGATCATCGCCGCAGAAGGCAGTGGAGGCACTTTTGTGCTTTCTCAGAAAGTGTGGTTTGCGAGAGCGGTTTTAACTCAAGTACTGTCCGTACATGTATCTACACCTTCTTTCTCCCTTCTCTCTCTTCCCCTTTCCCCAGCGTAGGGTAGCCAACCAGACACTTGACTGGTTAACATCCGTGCCTTCCTATATTCCCCTCTCTCTCTTGGATACTCGTATATACACAGTTGCTGAGGAATGCTGGCAAACACACTTAATTAAGACAGCATGCGATGTTCGCTGTTTTGCAGGAGTCAAGTGTTAGTGGCTTGTTCTTTATTTTCTTACCCGCCGTGGTTGCTCAGTGGCTATGGTGTTAGGCTGCTGAGCACGAGGTCGCGGGATCGAATCCCGGCCACGGCGGCCGCATTTCGATGGGGGCGGAATGCGAAAACACCCGTGTACTTAGATTTAGGTGCACGTTAAAGAACCCCAGGTGGTCGAAATTTCTGGAGTCCTCCACTACGGCGTGCCTCATAATCAGAAAGTAGTTTTGGCACGTAAAACCCCTAATTTAATTTTTTTATTTTCTTCGGCGCGCGCTCACACAGAAAACGTAATCCATAAAATGAACACACATAAAAGATAAACACACATAAACCATGGAACTGGGATCAAAGCTTGAAACTTACGGCCAGAGGCCGGAAGCAGCTTTCACGCGTGCAAAATGGTTTGATTGAGTGATTCGTGAGGCTTATAACATCCCAACGTAACGCTCAGGCTATGGGAGACAACGGATTTTTTTTTTGGGGGGGGGGGGATGCTGGATTAATTTCGAGCGCCTTGTGTTCTGATTAAAATGAACTCAATTTTAGGTACAGGATGTTCCTTGCATTTTGCCCCATCGAAATTCGGCCAACCTGGTCCGGTAACGAGCGCACGTCCTTGTTCTCGGCCGCAGAACGCCATAAACACCGAGCCAACGCGGTAGGTCACGTGGTGCTTCGCCGATCGTCGAATAATAACAGGCTCCTCCTTATATTAAAACGAACCAGTAAAGATATTCACGCTGATATACATACAGAGTGGCATAACTGCTCTATGGGTCAATGTCCGAACTCCCCGAAGCTGAGCGAAGTTCTCACGCGGTTCGCGCGTAATCACGCGGTGTGTGATGATGGCGCCTTTCGGAGCGCAGAGGCGCTTCATTTAATAAACACGACAGCGGCGGGTAGCACGCTGAGCCCATTTTTTCTGCGCGACTGGGCCCTAATGCGAATGCATTGCCATGTGAGTTTAGCGATGAAAGAAGGAAGAAAAAAGGGGGACGTTGGGATGCTCTTAAGCTTTCTTTCTTTCCTTTTTTTTTGAGTACATCCTACGCTGAGCTTCTTGCAAAGCGTGTCTTTCTAAGCTGCGCAACAGCCAGTTCAGATACCCTCCAATCCTGATGGCACTTGCCCGGACGTGGGCGGGGTAGGGAGATAAGAGGGCCAGCATTTGGGCGGCTACGACGGGAAGCTCTAAAGAAAGTACGAAAAAGAAAAAATCAGGAGGAGACGAGCGGACGCTGCGAAGAACAAATTTGAAATTATTGCGCCATCAAGTGATTTATTTGTTTGGGTGTGATTGGAAATGTCGGTGACTATTTTATCATTCACTTTTCAAGGAACAATAAATTTTCGAATGCAGCGAGGGACGGTGGCAGGTCAGCGAACCAGGTTCTTCCAAAAGTGCGGGAAAATGCATTTGAGCACGTGAAAAAAAATGTATGCAGGCTATTCCATTGCTTGTGTATACGTATGCAGAGATACTGCGGTAAGCTCAAATTTCGTCAATGTTGAAGAATTCTTGCTGCTCGCTGCTTTCTTTTTTTTTTCTGACATATTCCTCAGACGGCGAGCGTTTGCCATTGCAGTTGCTATCGATTGGAAGAAAGAGCGCATCTTTTGTTAACACTACATATGTTGTCTCCTTGGGTTATAGTTGAGGGTTGCTCCTACTCTAAAATAGTTCACTGCGCAAGTTGGTGCCGCAAATGGGCACATGTGCGGAGTAATAGCAGCCCAATAGCTTAGTGTATGTATACATGTATGCTTTGGGAGGTAGTAGATATACAGGGTGTGCAAGCTATATAATAATAATATTTGGGGTTTTACGTGCCAAAACCACTTTCTGATTATGAGGCACGCCGTAGTGGAGGACTCCGGAAATTTTGACCACCTGGGGTTCTTTAACGTGCACCTAAATCTAAGCACACCGGGTGTTTTCGCATTTCGCCCCCATCGGAATGCGGCCGCCGTGGCCGGGATTCGATCCCGCGACCTCGTGCTCAGCAGCCCAACACCATAGCGACTGAGCAACCACGGCGGGTTTGTGCAAGCTATGTTTAGCCAGAGTTGAAAAATATGCGAATGCCACGTAGCTGGACAGAACCAAGGTAGTCTTGTTTGTCGTCGCTTGGAGATACTCAAAGCACTTTTTTTTCATTCCGCCTAATTAGACAATTAGTCCTAATTGATTAATCAATTTAACGAATATTATAGTTACATGAAAAGTGTCAATAAGGAATAGTAGCATGACATGAAAAACTCCTGGTACTACTTTCCGTTCCTCAATGCGTGCTACATAAAGGTGTTTTTCCGGGCGTGAAAGAAGCTCGCAAATACACGCAAAGTGCCTCGAGCGGCCAGTCGCGCGGCAGTCTTGCGCGCAATTCCGGGCTTCTTTCACGCTCGGAAAAAACACTTTTATGTGGCGCGTAGTGAGAAACGGAAAGCTGTATCGGGAGTTTTTCATGTTGCTGCACAATTTTATCACTGACAATTTTAATGTAATTATAATATTTGAAAAGTTTATTAATTAATTAAGAGTAATAATGTACTTAGGTGGAATGCAAAAAAATAATCTGAGTATCTCCAAGCGACAAGCAACATTACCTTGGTCCTATCCAGCTACGTTGCATTTGCATAATTTAAAATATGGCACAAGTTACGCGGGGCACCCTATATATTGCAAATAAGTGGAAGAAAAGGCAAGCCCCCACGTTCCTGCGCAAAAAAAAGAAGAAAAAATCCGACGAGATTCGAAGCGTTCGGAGTCCCAGCTCATATTACAGACGTGCATTCGCCCTAATGGAAGGGCCCACGCCTTCATGCTACATATGCAATGATGTTTTTTTTTTATATGTAGAATCAATTTTTAAGGCTGCTCGTAGGCTGCTTAGGTGATGACATATGGAGGGAGGTATAGCAGCCCAACTGGGAAAAGTAGCTGAATACGTTGACGCGCTATTCTCCTAAAAAAAGCACGTGAGCACAATAAGGTACAGGAAGTCGATGACGTGAAGCATGGTAAGAAAAATAAAAAGAAATCGGCACTTGCGGGCCACGTGCCGATGCAAGTTTGAAGATAAAAACAGGCTCAATCGGTTAACGGGATAGCGCGCTGACTAATGCGAGGCACGTCGAAAATGAACTGTAATATGTCTGTGAATATCCCGCGATGTCCTCCGGGTTTTCGTTTCAGATTTCTGAAAGCTCTGCCGTCATTTGAGAACGCCGCTCGGCGTAGCTTGGCTTCGTGGCTTGAATATTGATTGCTGGACGGACAGAGAAGGAGGAGGGTACACGGTTTGTTTGTTTGTTTTGCGATTGTGGTTAAGTGGTGCCCTCGCGATGGCTAACACGCCTCATCCTGTTCTGTTTGTGTCCGTTTATTTCTCTGTTGTACTCTCTTAAATGATTAGAACGAGGGAATAAAGAAAACATTTGCAATTATCGGTCAAATTTCGGTCATCTACGTTGATCCATCAGTCAATGTAGATGTCTGGGGGAGTTCTTGATGCTCTTCAATATGTTCAGAGCGAAGGCCGAGATCCTACCTTTGAGAAGACTCACGCAAGCCGCACGGGAGCCCGTAAGTCTTGTCTCATCCCTGGCAGGTGGACGTAGCCAGAGTGACAGCGACGTCGCTTCCTTGAGTCCGTATCGCTCGTGTGGAGAGAGAGGGAAGTTAGGTGCGGAAACATGTCGTCTAGCCCGTTTTGGCGCAGGACATTGGAATTGTGGAGCACTAGGGCACCTTCGGTGAGAATACGCTATGCAACGAAACATTCGTTTATAATATAATAATATTGATATTGTTCTATGGCTAACCTCTCCAGTACATTGAGGAAGAGGAAAAAAAATAGTGCATCTAAATGATGGTTCGACGCCTATTTGGGAACGTGGGTAAGGGAAATCGGTTGAGTGTGGCTCACTAGGGAAATGTCATGTGCGAAGCTCCATAATGAGGTAACGCTTATGCAGTTCCGTGCAGTGTTTGCGTGGATACATGGTTGCGGACGTGTAGCGATGCTGTTCGAACCTCTTATATATTTATACAGCGACGCCTACCGCGGGTATTAACAGGGTTAGCACCCGCCCTCGGTCATCTGGCTCTCTCCTGAAGCGCTTGCCACATCACGTGCCATTTCTCGAATCTCCGCGAGCGAACCTCGAACGGTAATCATTTCGAACGACGCGGCTTGTAGAAAGGTGCCGAGGCCAACCGAGGCTGTACGACTAGGGTGGTGTGAGCGAGGATGTAATGAAATATCGTCGCGCCCTCTCCAACCGGGCGCCTTGGCGGTTCCGCGTGCTGCTCTGGGGCAGATGCTCCAAAATCGATTGCGCCGTCATCGTAATCGGTGGACTCCTTCATCAGCGGCCGAAAAAGACAAGTCAGAGTGCGTCGGGTTGCTTTTGCGCCCGACCTCCTTGCTCTGCCGCGGCATGAGTGAGTGAGTGAGTGAGTAGGGTGAGTGAGTAGGGTGAGTGAGTAGGGTGAGTGAGTGAGTGAGTGAGTAGGGTGAGTGAGTAAGTGAGTGAGTGAGTAGGGTGAGTGAGTGAGTGAGTGAGTGAGTGAGTAGGGTGAGTGAGTAGGGTGAGTGAGTAGGGTGAGTGAGTGAGTAGGGTGAGTGAGTGAGTAAATGAGTGAGTGAGTAGGGTGAGTGAGTGAGTGAGTGAGTGAGTGAGTGAGTGAGTGAGTGAGTGAGTGAGTGAGTGAGTGAGTGAGCGGGCGAGCGAGCGCGAGTTCTCTGAACGCATGCGTACCAATGGAAAACGTAGTGGGCATGTATCTTCCTGGATGGAGGGGTGGGGTATAAGTGCCGCCTCCCAACACACACCGTCAAGGGGGGGGGTGGAGTAGGCAATTGCCATGAATTAAAGAAATGATAAAATAGTAGGACTGGACCCAGGTGGGACAGAAACCCATGACTACGCGTTCTTTAGTTCAGTTAATAAGTACAATTAATTTTCCCTATGCTGTCGTTGGTGTCTCTGTTTGTTGGCTTCTTATGATATGACTAATAAAATCGGGCCCCTCGGTTTGCTTTCTTCTCGTTCATTACATATAGAGGGTCTCGAATCCAGCAGTATGAATGCCTTCACATGGCATGTGCAAGTTTAATAACCACTTGCCTTCACCCAAAAATTCACGTACACATGATGCCTGCGGCAAAAAGGACGTTCCACATCCGCCGCCAAAGTTTGTGAGTGGTGCGTTGGCTAACACTCCCAGGGTTAGTTCTAGTAAATAAGCGTAAATACCTAAGAAAGTGGATGGGAAAATGGCACTGCGGTAGCTGAATTGGTAAGAGCATCACACGCGTATCGAAGACATGGGTCCGTGTCCCTTTTTTTTTAATCCACTTTCATTACCATTATCATCTCTTTAATTCAATGAATAAGTACAAGTAATTTCCTCTATGCTGTCCTTGATGTCTTTGCTTGTTGGGTGCTTATGACATGACTAAAAAAAGCCCCTTGGTTTCCTTCCTTCACATCCATATATATATATATATATATATATATATATATATATATATATATATATATATATATATATATATATATATATATATATATATATATATATATATATATAGAGAGAGAGAGAGAGAGAGAGAGAGAGAGAGAGAAAGCAGGCGTGGCCCCCACTCGAAAAAGATTCGGTATGTCATTGGTAGTGGGGACAACGGCAATACAAATCTTGAGTAAGAGAGCCGCTCAGACGTATTTATGGTAAAAGAACATGATTGCAACTGTAAGTATTGGGCTACCGCGCTCATACATATGCCATATGTCGCACGATTTATTTTGGTTTCACTCTTACAGCTTCTATATACGTGGGCCGTTCACTATAGGCCGAGACAAATGCTCTGAAAAACTTATTTCTGAACATTATTCATCGGCACTTTTATTCCTCTTTGCGTGCTCCACAGTTAGTGCGATGCACATGTGCCGCCGCTTAATTCTAACGAGCTTTTTTTTTTCCAAGCCTGAAATAAGTCTGCAAATACGAAAAAAGTGCAGCGTGACTTGGGAAATCATGGGAAATTATCGATGCATATTTCTGTTGCCCAACACGCGCTGAATGAAAGTCTTTCCAAGCGCTAATGAAAACCTGCAAGCACAAAGAAGTGCTGGGCTGCGGCAGCTGTTCGGGTTTGCGGGCTTTCATTAACGCTTGGAAAAACTTTCATTTAGTGCGTGTTGGGCAACAGAAGTATGCATCGATAATTTTCCATGATGTCCTACAAATTTCTCATTGGCTTTTTTGCTTTGATCGTAAATTTAATAAGTTAATTTAATAGTAATAACTAATTATGTAATTACGCAAAGCACTAGAGTATAGACTGACTTGTTCCAAGAGAAGGCAAACATCAACACCTTGGTTCTGTCCAGCTACGTGGCACTCGCACATTTTTTTAAACATTTTGGCACACTTTTCGTGGGACACCCTTTATATGTACATCTACACTTTGTCGAAATAACTCCCTCGAATGTAAAACAGTGCGTCGTGTTTTTTTTTTCTTGCCTTGATGGCTAAACTTAATAATTTCAGAACAGTTGTCTTTCTTTATAGCAGGCAGCGTATCCTGTATTTAGACAAGGTAGGGAGAAGAACGTTCTCTCTAGCTAAAACTAGAGATAATTACCTGTCGGCACGCATATCCCGCTACTGCAGATGAAGATGAGGACATCTGAAGTGGTACGCCGATAGCACATCCTACTCGCGCAAGATATATATACTCGTTAAACATGCCAACCTAATTAGGTTCCCATGGTCGCAGGTTAAAGCACCTTCGCTACGCGGGATGCAAAGGTGGGGACGGTTCTGGGTCTAGGTCCGTCTTTCAGCTCAAGACGGGATCCCAGACATATGTTCCTCAGTGTGATCAAGAGGCTTCAAGAGGAGACTTACGGTATACGGTATCTTCTATTGACCACCGTGATGCCCCGAATCGGGGCTCGAACTCACTACGCTTTTCGCTCGTGAGTGCTGTTTGCCGTTGGCCCACCGCCTTCGCTAATGATGTGCCCAACATCACGATTGGCTGGAACTTGGTCGTACGAACAATTCTATCGTAATAGGCTGTTGCGAATGCGGACTCTGGGTCGGACAGATCCGGCGTTCCTCGATCTCGGAGGCAGCGTACAAGCGCGCATGCCGGTACTACTCGCTCTCTGAGGGGGAAACATCAGATGCAATACCAGGTGACTACAGCAAGCGTCCGATAGTTTGCCTAGCTGGGAATAAACGGTGGTGGGGCGAGCTTTAGTTCCGACGGGGCCCATCATGCAGTAGTCTCGGTTGCCTAGGTTACGGTGGAGCGTCGTCGACAGCGGCGGCGCTGTGTTGTGATGGCTTGGCGGGAAACGGTTTCCAGGTCGATTACAGATTTGATGACCGGGCTTTGAGCGCCTTAGAGCAGTCCACGCGGGAGGATAGTGATCGAAAATAACCAGCCAACCGGCAAAGCGCGCAGTCTTATTCGACTAGAGAGAGAGAGAGAGAGAGAGAAGGAAAGGCAGGGAGGTTAACCAGACTGAGTCCAGTTCGCTACCCTAGGCATGGGGAGGGGAACGGAGAGCAAAAGAGAGAGAGAGAGAGAGAGAAAACATGACTCTATACCACACTTTCACATGCACTAAGTTAGGTGTAGGATGTCTATAGTCGGGCACTCAAGTCTGTTGCCCTCAGGTAGTTGAAGTCAACGCCGCTGGTGAGAGCGGTCTAGATGCTCTCGCATATTTCACGAAGAGCAAAATGACATGAAGTGAGAATCCTAGGATAGTAACTGCCTACTTTTAAACAAGTAGATGGCTCTGAAGTGCCACAGTTGCCACACTTGAGATGTCTTGTAAGCATCAAAACGTTTTTTTGCGAAGATCAATACGAATTTTGTTTTCGAACTTATTGTTTACGGAAGAGGTGTTGATGCATTGTTAAGGCATGAGCTACGGCGTGTCCCCCGACCAGAAGGCGTTCTAAATTTGCACATATAGAATGAGCTGTACTTTCATTCTAAAAAGATTGAATGAAAGTTGTGCACTTACCGTTCTTTTGTTTTCGCACAAACTTGGCAGCAAGATCACATTTTCCCCATTCTTCCTTTTCTTTTTATTGTAGGCATCGTTTAATGAAGCACGTATAATGCTTGCTTGCTTGGCTAGTCCAGAGAAAAGTGGGTAAACGACTATTCTATCCTGAGTTCGCCATCAAGAACGCCGCACGATATGAAAATTAGTCGCTGCCACGTGCAGTGTAACCGCACGCAATTCTTTTTTAGTTTGAGCAATATTTTCAAAATCACGCCGTGGTGCTGTCCCTCGACGAAACAATAGATTATAGCAATTGGCCCGTTGTGACCAAACCCGCATTAATTACATGTAATTGGGGTTCATAATTGTTTTGACAGTGTCACCGCCGTACGCCGCTGCTTGTTTCTCTCAGTTTCAGCAACGTGTGCGCATGCATAATGGTTACCTGAACGCGTGCTTACTTTGGTGGTGAGGTCAAGCAGGCCTTACATGATTCATTCATTCATTCATTGCGCCAATTTTAAGAGACTCAGACCAAAGCCAGTCGTCACGACAACCTTGCACTTTATTATGTAGTTTTTACCATTGTTAGCAAACTTGGACGCGTCGACCTGCGCAAAGCTACATTACATGTACAGTCACTGTCATACTTAACACGAAGACATCCTCAAGGCATTTTGGTTCCCCTTCGGAGGGTGCTGGAGATTTTGGGTCGGAGTGTCTTGAATGCGCTATAGTTTTAATGCGTCTTTCTTCCATGGTATTCGATGTTTGCCTCTTAAAGCCCGAGCGCGTTAAAGTTAGGTTGGTATAGATTTGGCTTAATTTTTCATCTTAAGTCTGATGGCGGCTGTACAAGAAGCTCTCTGCATGCTTTTCCAAATGCACCGCGATAGCAGAAAACCACCGGAAACTCGATACTATGCTTCCTGGTCTCTGTGTCCACTCGAACCGCTGGGCACTTTAATCTAAGGAAAAAGGACACCGCTCTAGCCTCTAGAGCGCTAAACCAGGAGTGTGGGTGTACTCGAGTTCACTCGGTGCACTTCCGATTTGCGGGCTGTTGGAGAAAGAGGAAGGCGATAGCGGTGGACGTTTCTGCAGACAATGTTTACCCGCAGGTCTCGGAATCCGGTTTAACTCTCTCTCTCTCTCTCTTTTTACCGGCGTCGCTGCCTCTAGCCAACAGCGAAACTCACCGTAAGGTTGATCTACTTACGTCATGCTAGGTTATAACTGAAGCAGGCTGGCGGACCCGCTACTTGCTCGAGCACTACTATACGCTCTCTTAATCTTGTTGTACTTAAGTTACACTATGTAAGTGGAATGTTCTTGCATATATATTCCACCTAGTTAGTGGAAGCTGCGTGCGACGTCATTCAATTAGTCTTCCATTTGGTAAAATTTATAGGGAATGATATTAAGAGCATTAAGCATGCAGTCACAGCGGCAAGAAACGAAGGAATAGCAGACGGTAAAGGGACATTTGTTCAACATTGGGTTTTTTTGTTTTGCAAATATATACTGCTTACTTAGCACAACCAATGTAGAACGAGATTAACATTTGACGGCCGTAATTTTAAGCGCCAGTAGTTTACCAATCATTCACCAATCAATCACTTGCCTCCCGTACGGGACGCAGGGGAATGCGAAAATATCTTGCGGCGACTGAGCGCGCCTATTCAGCATAACTCATTTTCTCTCCGGGCGCGGACTTAAACTGCGCAGCTCTTTCCACCCCACCCCATTTCTACAGGACCAAAATAAATGAGTAAGAAAGATCGCTACGGCGCATCGCCGCCGTTCAGGCGGAATGAGGGCGCGGGAGGACACGTAATGAAGGCCCGAAGGGCAATCAGTCTGCTCTGTGACTTCCCTGTCCACCCGCTCGCCCCTGTTCATTGTCCTTCCCCTTGGAAGATCTGCAAACTCCCAACACTCTCGCCTGCTACTTTCCCACCTCTACCTTTATATACCTTTCATTTCGGCTGTCATTGCGTCGCATCGGGGAAACATCAGAAAGTGCTTCTCAAGAGTTAAGATGACGGTTCGGATGTCTCAGAGCCTACGGAACTACGGAACGCGGGTAATGCACGCACATGCATAGAGTACTCTTCCCCGCAAACGATGAGCTAGAGAAAGGAACACGCATGGCGGGGCTGACGGAGTCAGACTAGAGGGGAGGACCAGTGCGGCAGCGCCTCTTAGCGGTCCGGCGGTGCCGTTGGACCGCGCCCTGATGGGTAACGATCTGGCCCGGCTTTATGCGGCCCGCCCTACGCTCTCCCTCTGTGCCGCCCCGCGGTGCGCTGCGAAAGGCTACGCTTGTTTGGCGCTTCCAGGGAAGAATGTGAATCAAGATGCGACGTCATTACGGATCTGGGGAAGGCGGGAATATATATAGGGTCCCGGCTGCGCGCTCGCGGCCCTAAGAGGCCGCCCGCCCGCATTGCCCTTCACCGCGAGTTTTTTGCCATCGAGAGTATATCTGATGGCGCAGGCTTTTTGTTCTACTAGTTACGAAAGGGCAAAGGGTTGTGGAGGAAGGTGAAGACGCCTAAACTAATACTATAGGGAATGTTTTAAGGCACACAAAAGCGATCGATTGGTTGAAGAAACGAGTCGATAGATATATCGGTAGGCGGCCATACGAAGAGCGTTGCACGGATGGAGAGAAATGCTGAGTTCGGCTTCACCTCCATACATTGTGACTTCTCACCGGATTAAGACGATGAGATTTCTCTCATCCAGTCGCAGCGTGACTCTTTTTTTTTGTTTCGCAAGAAAATGTTTGCAGGATGTGATTCCAAAAGAGACCTGTCGTTAGAGACGTTTTGCTAGGGCTGAACTTTCCTGTAGATTATGCCTTCCCACTTCCTCTCAAAAGTATAAATAAAAACGTCGAGAAAAAATTACTTTGTAGAAGTAAAAATGAACAAATACCACGTTTATTAATTTCCAACTCATCTATACGGTGTCATTAATAAACTTCGATGTGCGTGATGCCGTGCTTTTGTATTACAGCATGAAGCAAAGGGCAATAAAGACAAAGAGGGGGGGGGGTAGAGGAAACGGAAAGCTACCTACCTTTCTCTCACCTCGAAAGGACGAAAAAAAAAAACAAGGTTGGCGCTGCATTCGTTTTTTTCCGTCCTTCCTTGTTTGCGCCAAGCGATCATATTTATGGTCTACTCAGCAGTATGAAACGCCTAGACCAGTAACATGTCTTTCTGGAGCCCGGTTTTCTACCCTGTACTGGGGAGGGAGAAATGTACTGAGAAAAATGACGAGTAGAAGTCCAGAGGAGAAAGTTAATGTCGCACACTCCTAGGCGTTCGCACAGGCCGGTGCACTATCCGAAAAGCAGCACCGCCTTTTTTTGGCTGCCTGCACTGAACACAGACGAGGCCGCGACGTCACGATCTTTCACGCTGTGAAAGCTGTATCGTCTAACAGACTTGGAAGGATGCCTATGGTCGTCTCAAGAGGAGTGGTCCCATGACATGTTCACTTCACAGTGTATTGGCCGTTAGAAGTGTTGCGATCCAGTCAGCAATGTTCCCCATCCCAATTAGAAAGGGACGAGCCTTGGCGAAAGCAGCACATACTCACAGACAGCACAGTTAGTCTGCTTCACGTCTGGAAGAAAAAGCGTGAAGTAACTGCAAAGCTGAAGCGGACCAGTAAAGAAGCTCCAGAGCATCATCTGCGGCCTAGGCGCACCATTTGTTCTGCAGCCAGGACATAAATCAAGCTTCGGTGTCATTAGTGACAACACACTGTCTACCAGCGAGGGACGGACACCAGCCGGTGCTGTCATCAGTGGCTCGTTTTGGTGTCCGCACTGTTTCACGAAGCTGCGAATGCGAGGCGACCAGGCTAAATCTAGGATGAAGATTTCAGCAGACGGTGTCAGAGACAAAACAGAGTGATAAGAGAGTCGCGTGCGGCGCGTGCTCCAGGTGTTGTCGTCGGCTGGTTATCGGCAGAAAATGGGAGTTATTTATTACTCTCGTGATATTACAGGATCACGCTTGTTTGGCGCTGTTTGACCATGAGACAGGAAGACTGTCTCATGGTCGGCGGGATCACTTTGGGTTCATCACTGTCATACATACCTCTGATTTAGAGCAATAAAGCAATGTAAGTGTTGATTGGCGCTGAACTAACAAAATTTTGCGGGCGAAGGAATTTTTATGAGAATTCATTAATTGTGCTGCCTCATTAAATTCACTCCATAATTCGACATTCTCTCGTCAATGGTTTTTGCTGCCGTCGTGGTCGGGGCTTTATTCATCGCTGCGGCCATAGGAACAAGTTGACCTGTGTGATTGCAAAAAGCGCCCTAATGAGGGGAGGTGGGGAGGCTATTTTTGTGCGTGTCGTTGAACTGTAATGCTCTTGAGGAGTTATTTGCTACCGGAATGACTTTACAGATTTAAAAAAATGAGAAGCTTGCCCTTGCTATTGGTTACCTGACGAAACGTTCGATGTAAGAGGATGAGAACAAATAAATACACAGTCGCACGATTACGTTCGCATGTTGTCCTCATGGGTATACATGACCGGCAATACAGCAGTGAGCGTTTTCACAAATAGTTCGGAATATGTTCCAAGTGCTCTTGATGTGTGCAGACATGGCTGGCTGACGCTGCTTCTTAAGAGCTTGTCTGATGCTTTTCATCCCCTATATTTTTCAGTGTGGCCGAGTAATGTGACACCACTACATCAGTTAAATTTAAATCACCATAACTACCCCACCTGATAACCGGTGGCGATGAACATCGAGAGATACAGGGCCTGGACAAGCCGAGTGCAAAAATTCCCCTTTTCTTTCTTTTTTTAATTTTTTAGGCCTTCAGTAATGAACAACAACCAATCTTTATTAGTTCTGTGACACGCTTTCTTTGTTTCTTCGGTAGTTGTTGCGTGAAATAAGGTTATGTAATTATCCGATTATAATATGCTTGTTGATCAGTTGGAAATATATCGAATTTCTATATTTGACTGCTATATCTGCAACAAATTCGGGAGCAATGATTCTATTCTCTAAGATAGAAGTGGGAGATGTGAAAAGTCATGTGGAAAAATGATAGATTCAATTGACCTACTCTGTACTCGTATTCTGAGGCTCGTGGCCCGGGAACAAGTGACGTTTTGTCGTTACCTTCACTGATTGTCCTTCAACATCTGAAAACCTCTGATAGCCTCTGATACGACTGGGCCTCAAGTTTTACATGTGCGTCAATATGTTAGCGGTACAAGGAACGTGACCATCAAACGCGCGAAGCAGGTTATTTTCATTGAAAGAAGCAGCATAAGCTCAGTGCTAAATGCCTCTTGAGACCTTGTGAGTAGAATTCAGTGGTTATTACCAATTTTGTTGAGGGAACTTAGCCATAACCTCCTGCGCGAAATACAGGTGGCTATGGCGTAGAACGTACTTGAATGTCCAAACATCGTCGCTCGGTACTCTGATAAATAGACGTAGTGATGAGACGGCGCAAGGTGTAAGCACTTTCGCAACACTGCTAGTTACTTTTCATTGCGGAACGTCGTTCGCTAGTGTGCGTAAAACCTTCGCGCACAATTATTTGGGCCGGATAAATTTTCACGCGAACATTTATTGGGTAATTGGACGTATGCGTAATATACATGCGGTTCACTGTTAAAGGGAACACGCAAATGTGCGCCACTCACTTTGTTGGCGCCGTAGCTGCAAGTGGCGGTGGAAGCAATGGCCAGTGCACGGCACGGGTGTGTCAAAAGGAGTCGGAGCTACCAGCCACAAGTTATCGGTTCCAAATCTAGACGACTTTACTTTGCGATAGAGGAAGATCCGGTAATGATCTGCACCGAAGTGTTCCATTCAACAATATACTTCTCTCCCCCCCCCCCCCCCTTCCCCTTTACTTTGCAATTTACAGCTTGGAGTTTATGATTTCGCAAAAGCAGTGGTTATTGTGGCACTGCTATATAGAGACTTGAGCGCTAAGTTCTCGGTGTCGCGGCGAGTTTAGAATCGTTAAAGCGAAGTAGCGTGATGCAAAGAACAATTACCTCACTCCAGAGCCGTTTTTACTCCACTTAGGTGCCTTATCCACTATTTGAGCTCCTCCATGCCTCATATACTCTTTTCAAACAGCGCTTAGTTTGCCCTGCGTGAGGAAAATTAGAGTAGAAAAGGATATATTCTGCGCCCTTGCAGAAAGAGTTATTGTGTGTGGTGCAATGTAGGCGACGACCAGCCTTTCGTAACGTCGAGTCTTTCTTACTGCGGCGTTAAGACCACCACCATGCACCTCGTAATACGGTGTCCGTCTTATGCTACCGCATGTGTGGTAAAGAGAGAAAAACAAAGCTGGGCGGTCCAAGAGACAATTTTCTCTCTACAGAGATAAGCGCGCCGGAGTGCTCCTCGGTGTCCCTACCTTCTTTGTTTGCGGAACAGTTACCACACAGCAGGAATTCTTTGTCAGGGTTTACACCAGAGCGACCGGTTTTTCGGGAGGACGATTTCGCCACCGCTTTGCAACTGTATTCCTTCTCGTTCTCTTCTTGATGTCGTCACAGACTTGCGCTTGTTTCTGTTCAGGCTTTTCATCCGAATTTGTTTTGTCTCTCGCGATCTGGAAAAAGGAGCATGACGCAGCTGCACTTCTTGATATCCGAAGGCAAGAGCGTCAAATTGCTTCTTATGCAAAGGACAGCTGCTCCGATCGATGTAGCGCTCGGTGGTGTGGAGGTGTGCTCAGTCCAAGGACACTCACCCACATACACTTACGTGGCATGATGATATACTTAACGTTTACTTTGTTTTGCCTTTTTTTTTGCCTTTTCGTACTCTTTTCAACCCCCATAATCCCCCACCCCAGTGCAGGGTAGCAAACCAGACACTCGCCTCTGGTTAACATCTCTGCCTGTCCTCTCATTTTCTCTCTCTCTGTTTTCTTGCGGCGCGTGCTGAATTTTTCTCTTCTGTATGTCCCATACAGCCTAACATACAGCCTAACATTGTCTTTATTGGCCAACGTCAGTGCTTTTATTGCGCTGTTATCGGCTAAGTTTAGCGCGTGTCTGTCTTTACGACAAGCGGTGTCCTCGGCGTTCGCCCGAGGATGTGTGTCTGGTTATGGCGTTCTGTCGTTGAGATCAAGGTGGCAGTTTCGATGGCATAAGCCGTATCACCTGCATTCTGACGGTAGAGATAAGCAAAACTATAGACTTGCACATTGGTGAATGTTTACGCGATAAAAATTGATGTGGCCAGGAATTGATCTGAGGCTCTTTATTACGACGTCTCTCCTAGGTTTATATTGCGTTTGGAACATAAATTCACAATAACGATAGAGTTAGCGCTTCTTCCCTTATATCTAAGCACTATTGGGTATTGTACGTCAAACTCACACAGGTTTTATATTTTAAGCCGGAATCGTGACTTGCCGAAGTCAGTCAGTGAGATGAAATTCCGAGAGAAGAACTTCTCCTTTTCTATGACTAATTATTTAGCTGTGGCTGGAGTACACAAGGTTTAATAGCCGTTTCGGTTGGCGATGTTGTCCGCCGCCGCTGGGCGTGCCCGTCGTAGCTATCGCCAGGAAAGAGAAAAAAGCTATACCCCGTTCCCGCCGTGATCGAACCCAGACCCTTTGCGTGTAAGTCAGCTACACTGCCACTGCGACACGCCGGCCCTTGCTAGCCGTCTTAGCATGTGAGATGCGCGCCGCATAGCGTCGATACATGGAGACGTTGCATTGGCGTGGCATATTATTGCAAAACGTGGCACGCCATGTATCAGCTGCATAGGTATCGGTACAGGGTACATAGAAAAGTTTTGAGAAAAACAAAAACAAAACAAGATTACGATGGCGCATACAAAAATATGCTTGAATGACAAATGTGTGTAGCATACTTGATTCAATCAAGCAGGCTAGGTGGCTGCTTGTAACTGCTCTGTTTCGAAGGGCATGCCAATAATAATAATAATAATAATAATAATAATAATAATAATAATAATAATAATAATAATAATAATAATAATAATAATAATAATAATAATAATAATAATAATAATAATGAGCAGCAGCGTACCACCTGTCACACAATGTGAGATGCGCGCTGCGTACCGAGGATACGTGCGAACTTCGCATTACAGTTGCGTTGTATTCCACCAGGTGTCACAACATGTAGCAGTTGCATATTATCGTGCCACATGCAAGGGCGTGACATGCGCGCCGCGTAGTCTCGATGCCTGTGCAACAACAACAACAACAACAACAACAACAACAACAACAACAACAACAACAACAACAACAACAACAACAACAACAACAACAACAACAACAACAACAACAACAACAACAACAACAACAACAACAACAGCGATCTACCGCACTACGCTTGTTTGCGACGGACTTCTTCGTCATTCGTCAGATGTGTTGTTCCGCGGGAAGCGCGGCCGCTTGTTCGCATCTGTGATGCTCCACCGAGTAGGAGTAGCAAGAGCGGGAGTAATTAGTTAGGGCGCCCTTTGCATTGGGCCTTCATTCTCTGTTTCGTATTTTTTTCTGACTAACGGGAAATCGATGGGCGTATCGCTGCACCATCGTTGATGATCTGTGTAGCGAGAGTTAGAGCTCGAGCGATGAACAATGAGCGTCCGCATCCGCCGCCTGCGTAAATAAAGGAAGCTTGCTCTGCTTCGAGGATTGTCTCGCCCATGGTGGCCGTACCCTCTGCAGCTACAATTGGAGCACGCGTGCTCCCATCCTCCTTTCTTTACTTATTCACGTCTTCATGGGCCGACAATGCAGAAAAAAAATAGTGTGAAGAGGTGAGTAATACGGTAATGGTGATAGATAAGTTATCCCCGATGTATCGCAGTTAGTTCTAACGCTGCTGTTTGTAGTTTTACCGTGTGCATTGCACTTCTTGCCATATGTCGGTATTTTGCGGCATGAACTGTCTTGGAAATGAAAACTGCCGAGGAGCCCGTAGCTCTAGGTATCATAGATCAAACGATTGCTAAACACATAAATGATCTCGCTAGGTAACCGCTTAACCACTTTAGTAAACATCTTAGAGTTGAACAAAAGAAATCAAATTGTAGTGACAATTCGCTGGAGTTTTGTTTAGGCCTGCAGGGTGTCAAGGAAGGTTGACGAATAAAAAAAGCAGGGTATGTTTATAAATATTTTACTATAAAATAGGAATCGAATATAGTATCCCCACACTGCAACTTCACATGACAATTCGTTCAGATTTTGCTTCAGCCACTGCATCTTCTGATTGTTGGGTTTGCCTACTGGAAACACTTCGATTACACACAGTATCTCTTCTGACATCGGAAGTCTCGAAAACTAGGTATAATTTACTTGGCTGCTAGCTTATTTGCATAGAGAAACATTGAAACATGCTTCCACTATTTTAATCATAAGTGGATTCTATACATCGCCTCTTCTTGTACCCTACTTTCCTCATACTGAAATGTTCATGCTACAGAATGTCACGACAATTTCTCGGTATCAATGTCTGTGCTTTCCTCGGAAGAACGTTAGAAGGAAGATAATGACTATCGCCCTCCGCGCTGCCTTCCTGAATTCCCTGTGAAACGTTTCTAAACGAAGAAGTAAAGCCGAAAACTAGAGCAACGCATGAACTAAGTACAGGCCAGAATGTAATTTCACTCCTTCGATTACTGACTTCTTATTTCGGTTTCTGTCTGAACTAAGTGACGAATCACAGCAGCAGGCTGTGTGTATTGAGCGCGCTGCTGACTTATGCATAGGCATCTGCGCTCGCTTTCTCGTTTGTCCTCGGTTTGAGATACGAGCTTCATTACTTCCTTCGTCCGCACACTTTTGGCATGTCGTAGCAGTTAAGCCTTTCCTTTGCTATTTGTTCTCCATTCTCTTTCGGTATCGCGTTGCAACGGAAGAAACGGTTTGCTCCAGCGACTGCCGGAATACAAATGGACCGCTAAATGAGTACGCGGCGAAAACAGGCGCGCTCGACTAGGCGCTGTGGTCCCGAGTGAAGTTCTATGCAGCGTCGGCTAGGTACACGAACAAAAGCTTTGTAATGACAAAATTTTCTCAAAGCCTTGCCTTGCGAAGCAAATGTCGGTGCTGTGGTTGAGATTTCTTTCCGTGATGATTCCGTGCTTTTTCCTGCATGCGTCATTCATCCAGTATCCGGGCATTCAAGAGTGGGATGCCTAAATCAACAGGGAAATGGACTCGGTTAAGCTGGTCTGAAGCATGAGAGCTTGTCTGGTACACATTGGCGTGCGAAAAGGTGAATCTCTATTGCAGCGCTGCTTTGAATCTGGATCATTCGCATCACTGCACAGATAAGTTCCGGATGCGGATCCTGCGACGCTGGGGCTGCCTCGATGCTTCTACTGGCTCGTGCCAAACTTATTAGGAAAGGGAGAAATGAAGGCGGCGTGCCGGAGAGAAGTTGCCACCGATATAGTTGATTGCGGCTGGCGACAAGCTTTTGATGTTTATCGGGGCGGTTATCCTTATTATATTTGCTTCTGCAACTTTCCTGCGGCTAGGCGCTTCGCTCGCATGAATATATAAGTTAGCGAGAGGGTTGGCGGTGTTGTTGAGCGACAGGGGAGATGCGTTAGTGTGTAGGCATGGCAGCGTAGAAATAAATGACGAGGATTGGTCAGTAGAAGAACGACAAAAGACTTTCAGAGCGAGTTATATGAACAAGAGTATACTATATACATATGTGTAATGGCTGCATGCACGCATGCATGTATACATACATACATATATATATATATAAGTGGTGAAAACATTGCCACTCTCGTATTGAAGCACTGTGCACGACGAATCTCGCCTTTGTTTTTTGACTGTCTTTCCAACACATGTGATGTAAAAAAATGAATGAATGAATGAATGAATGAATGAATTAATGAATGAATGAATGAATGAATGAATGAATGAAGTGGGGCCTACTTGGACCTTTTTCTCTGCGTAATATTTCCTCTGTGTGAATAGCCAATGGTCTGAGGAGTTAGCAACCTCTTGAGATAGATTTCTCATATTGAAGGCTTCGCAGATGGAACCTTATTTAAAAAATTGCTCCTCATACTGCTGCCACGGCAGGGTATCCTTTACTGACCTTTTTATTACAACACGCAATTTCACTGTTGTGCTAGCATAGCTCTATGACTTAGTGCGATTTCTGCTAGATATATTTTCAGACTATTCGTCTCGATTCCCTGCATTTGGCTTATGTTTTTACCACGAAGACGTCCAGTACATAAATTAGCTTTGTGGTCGTTTTTCTTTGCTTTACTCTAGGAAAGACGGTTGTGTGAGAAATCGCACCGATTCTGCTCACAGCATCTGAACGGCATAAAACAAGAAGCAAAGCATAAGTAAACGAAAATAAATTGCACTGACGGGTGTGCAACATGAGGTAAGGAAGCCTTTAAGACAAATGGTCGCTGTCTGCATCTACGCGGTGCCGGTATATGGTTATAGCGTTGTCTCAAATAGTCGTTTGTCTTAAACCTAATATCTAAAACGAACCCGAACAGAAATAAAAAAAGAAGGAAAGAGCTCACTGGAATAAAGCGTGAAGCTTCTCCACTGAGAGAAGGATAGAGCTGTGCATGTTGAAATTGAAGTCACGTCTGCGCTGACTTTATGTGTCTCAGACCGTCTGCTTACAGAAGAATAGAAGACTTGTTCTCTGAGCTCAAGGAACAAACCACTGCAACTGACACCGTGGGGCGAGTGAAGTCTCCTTCGGTGAGGCGAATTCGCGTATCGCATTTGTCTTGCCCCGCTGTCCAACTGCGACGAAGTCATTTGTAAAAGTAGAGCCGCTAGGCTTGTCTAAACGAAAGCTACGCACCGGCCAAGAAATAATTGAAGTTCCTTTCTATTGACTCGGCCTGTTTAGCAATACTGGTTTTGTTCAAACAAACTTGGCTTTCCGTCAATTTTCGTGCAATAAAAGAAGGTGAAGTTGCCCATTTGGCACATGATCGGTTTTTGAGATCATGTAGTTCTATTCAGGCATGAGATCATAAGAATGATGAACGTAACCAACACTTTAAATATCAATCAATCAATCAATCAATCAATCAATCAATCAATCAATCAATCAATCAATCAATCAATCAATCAATCAATCAATCAATCAATCAATCAATCAATCAATCAATCAATCAATCAATCAAAAAGTTAAAGTTACGTTTCACTTCGTGAACGCGGGTGATGTGCCAGCGTATGAATGATATAGCGCACACGACGCTATCGGCCCTCGGTGCGCTTTCACGCCTACACTGTCCGCACCACAGGTGTATTCAAGACAGGGCTCGCGCGGCCGCGCCACACGCAGCAGCCCCCGGAGTAGAACGCCCCGCTGCAAACATTGACCGCCGACACTCGCCATCAAAACTCTGGTGTGAAGAATCGCGGCAGCAGCGGCGAGCGAAGGGACCTTTGAGCTTCTATCGCTTCAGCGCAAACTCAGCGGTGAGAACACAGTACACTTAAAGCTACGAGCCGTCGGCCCGCCTAGACTGTGCGCCCAAAGCAGATCGCTTTCAAGATAAAGCGCGCGCGACCGTGCGCGCCCGAAGTACATACAGCGCCCCTGCTCGATCCCCTCCCCGGTGCCACGGTGTAATGTGCGCGACGGAACACGGCGCGCTTCCTGCCCTGCAGCACGCGAGATTGAGCCGTCATTGCCGGCTCACCGTTGCACGCTTTTACTCGCGCCCGCAGCGTGCGGCACGTGAGGATGATGTTACGACGAGACGAACTTACTACGCATCCATCACAAACAAAGTAACATAACCAGTAGCAACTGCCCGAGGAGGTCAACCTAACGCGCATCCGCCTACCTTCCTCCTCCACTTCGCCTCAACGTTACGTACACGTTGTACTTTTCCGTGAGCTGAATTATCTGTCAAGAAAAAGGTTAAGGAGACAGCGAGGCGTATGTGGAAAACAGAGATGCAAACCAAATCAGCATTAGAGACATTACAGGACGTTTAAGCAAGAAATAGCCAAAGAAAATATTTACGATAACTCTAAGGGAAGCTCATTGTTGTTTGAGGCCAGGGCAAGTGTACTGCGGACTAAAACGTACCGGGCCAGATAGATACCATGAGATAGATTTGTTGTGCGGGACGTGTGGAGAGGAGGAGGAAATGGCTGAACACCTGATACTTGCTTGTAAACAACTTCACCCTGCAGTTGAATGTAACGGGGAACTATTCAAAGCTTTGGGTTTTAAAGACGACGAAAGTAAAATAGACTTTGAAGAGGTAGAAATAACTAAATGGAGGCTATCTGATTGGTGGATAATATCAACGCAAAAGTAAAGGAGTAAATACATATGTATGCATGCATATAGTACCATTCAAGGCTAGGTGGCGCGCGCCGCCGCCGCCCGATTCAGAGGGTTGAGCCTCAATTATCCATCCATCCATCCATTCGGAGCGCCCTCTTTCGTACTATTCCCGGGGTGCGATTTTCTTCACCTCCAGGCACTTTGCCCTTTCGTTTGCTTGGCGGCCTCAGACGAACACCGCCAATTTGAAGAGCTGGCCAGTTACGCTTGCCCGTAAAAGTGCGTTCTGTGGTCGAGATGCGGCAAATCAGTAAATGCGGGAGCACGTGCGTAAGTTAGCCCTCGAGCATCTTGCATGAACCGATATTTGTAGGTAGCCACGTTCATGTCGGTGATGGTCGTGTTGGCGCTGGCTTGCCATGAGCATGCTCGAAATGTTATTCAGTCTTTCTTTTCCGCCATTGTGCGGCCTTCCATGGATTCCTTCGAGTTGATAAAGGTACTTCCGTTGTCATTTTTGTTCCTCTTGTGTGCGGTATGCCTGCGATTTAGTACCGTCATCAGTCTTTTGCCAATAAAATGTAATTTATTAATGTTTTTATTAAGTGTGTATACATAAAGATGATTGCGGAGAAGGGCATGAAAGAGCTAGTTGGCAACTGCCACCATCACGGGGCACAACGAGCTATTGAAGAAAGAAAAATGCACAGAAAATGGATAGGG